>NC_080758.1:20118068-20421098 GCF_020826845.1 Diceros bicornis minor
GCACCCGGCCCACAGTTGTTGAATAAAGGCAATATTTATTGAATGAATGGATTTATTAAGAAGTCAGAGAATTCTAGTATAGCTTAGAAACCAGCATGATGGCTCTTACAGATTATTGAGTGAGAACAATGGTATATAATATGTGAAAAGATGCTTCTTTTAATACTTGTTAAGTAGACTAACTCACCTGAATAGTTATGGAAGTTCAGAGATCCAACCTCAACTCTGTCAATTGAGGCCAAAGTCTTTCTGATTGGCTGAATAGACGGATAGATGGCTGGATGGATGGATAGAGAAGGATATGGGGTAAATAAAGATGTATTTAAGTAATGCATAAATATAGAGAAGAGTATGCAAAGAGGAGTGTTGGGAATACCAGGAACTTACATTTATTGAAGGCTTACTCAGCCCTAAACACTGAGCTGATGTTTTACATATGTTTCCTTATTTAATCCTCATAATGATGGAGGTATTATTATCCCCATGTTAAAACCAAAGCTTAGCGAGATTAAGCAACCTACACAAGATGGAAGGATGGGGCTATGAGCCCAGCCCTACATGTCTCAAATACCCAAGACAATCTCTAGTTGCACAGTTTTACTGAAATCTTCCCCATCCAAAATGCGGAGGAGAGACCTGTAAGGAACCTGTGTCTTTGATGGATGCAGCCTGGCCCAGCTATGGGTCCAGTGCTTCCATGGCAGATCCTCTTGCTGCCTGAACTTGTGTGCAGGGTTGACAGGTTACAACACATGTGGCTTTGGCTGGGTTCCCACCCCACACAGGGCCTCCACATGTCAGGAGCCCATCGCAGGTGAGTGATACAAAAATTGCCTCTCACTACGATTACAAGCTGCCTGTGGTCATGTTCATCACCAAAGTCAGGTAAAGAAATGCCTTTTTCAGTGGAAGGTAACCACTCATCAGTCAAACAAAGAACAAAACCTAGATAGTTAAACTATCTTAATTGTCTCCTATCCCATCCATTGTGTGTGCATTTGAACACACACTTCTATATGATTTCCACAGCCCTTCTGGGGCGAGCATTCTCAGAGATCCATGAACTCCATAATACTCTTTCAGCTGCATGTGGCATTGCCCAGTGAGGCTCACATTCATTCACTCATTCCTAAATCAAACATTGGTTATGCTTCTACTACATATCAGACACTGTTTTATGAGTGACAACAAGACAGACAAGAGTATGGAGTTGCATTCTAGTGGGAGAGAACAGAAAGCAAACAAACTAGATAAGTCCTAGGAAATAATATGGGGGATGGGATAGGGAAATCATTGGGGGTGGGCAGAGCTACCTCAATTCAGGTGATCAGGGAAGACTGTTCCAGGATGAAGGGGGTGAAGTGCTCTGATTGAAGCCTTTCAGGAGGGGGATTCTGGCACAAATTGGTTCAGGCCATTGAAAACCCCTGGATTCAGAATTTAGGGCCGCAACTGTGTCTTGCTGCATGTATATCAAATTATAGGATTAAAAACATAAAATGAGAGAGAAAAGTGAGAGGATAAGAAAGAGAAGTCAAAGTTGTCATATGTTGCAGAAAGTTTGAAGAGGATAAAGCCTAAGATGAGAGCTTTTGCTCCTGTGGAAAAGGGAAGAAAATGGAAGACACAGAAGGAAATTGAAATAATATTTGTTTAGTATCAGATACTGTGCTAACTGTTTGACATATATTGCTTAATTGAATTCTTTTTAAAAACAAACAAACAAATCCCCACAATATATCATGATGCCTATTTCACAGATGGAGAAACTGAGATTCAGGAAATTTAAATGATTTTTTCTCAGTCATCCTGCTGCAGTAGGTGGGATTCAAACCTAGGGTTTGATGTCTCTAAGGGTGTGTCCTGTCCATGATGTAATACCACATCCTTATGAGGATGAGCAGTTGAGTATTTTGTTTGGGGTAGAGTATATGTAAAATTTCACCGGGTTAAGAAGGGAGAGGGTGGTATAGGTGTAAACCCCTTCTTAGAGCCAAAACATTTGGTGGGGAAGGGAAAGAGAGTGGGCAGAGAGTAGCTTGAGTGCGTAGGTACCAGAATTTGGATTTAGTTAATTGAGCACATCCAACAAATATTGAGTTGTTACAATATCCACTTTCAGAATGTGACAATTAGGTTACTGATCTCTTTGTCCACTTTAAAATAAAATAGCCAGTTACCTTAGCAGGAAAATGAGCTGGTTGGGTAACAGCCAGAAGAACTGCAATTTGGGACATTCAAGCTACAGCAGGCCATAGGCAAATCGGGAGACACGAAGGAAGGGCTTGTTTTTATAGAGCAAAAGAGGGAGTTGGGAGGGGCTAGTTAGAATGAAAGTCCATTGGAGGAGAGTGAGAGTTCAGGGTGGTGGTGGCTTCTCATTGGCTGAGTTTGGTAGTTTCTCATTGGCTGGGCTGTTGCCAGGTGGGGAGAGAAATCTTCCTTCCTCTAAGTCAGTAGTAAAGACCTTCCTGTCAGAGGTGCAAGTGTACATCTGTGCGTCTCTTCCTGTTTGGAGTAATTGATGATGTATGATAGGGCATAAGAGCTCCCCCTACAGGCCTTCCAGACTCCAATTTACAATTGAGGTTTTCTTTATTCATTTTACACCTTTCTCTTCCATTTTGATCTTTTTACTTGTCTTATCCCCCAGACTTGAAGACAGGGTCATTAGGTTTTTAAAAGTAGGTAATATGTGCACATGGTAACAAATTCAGACAGTATAATGAGTTATATGTGAAAGGTAAGTCTCTCTTCTCCTCCTGTCCCTGCACCTCACACCTTGAGTCAACCACCATTATCAATAAGGAACATTTTAAACTTCTAGTGTGAGTTTGAGGACTTGCCTTTACAAGCCTTGTTACTTTAGAGGATCTACTGTACCTTTTAAAGTCTCGTTTATTCATTAATTACACACATAATTACTAAATACCTTTAAAGACTTAGTTTCCTTTTCTGTATGTTTCCTACTGCTGCTGTAACAAAGGACCACCAACTTAGTGACTTACAACAACACAATGTGTTGTCTTACAGTTCTGGACATCAGAACCCCAAAACAAACTGGCAGGGCTGCATTGCCTCTGGAAGCTCTAGGGGAGAATCAGTTGCCTTTTCCAACTTCTAGAAATAACCTGCATTCCTGGGCTCCTGGCCCCTTCCTGCATCTTCAAAGCCAGCAGCAAAGCATCTTCAAATCTCTCTCTCTGATTTTCCTGCCTCCCTTTTCGTCTATAAGGATGTTTATGATTACACTGGGCCTACCTGAATAATCTTGTATAATCTCCGCATCTCCAGATCCTCAACTTAACCACATCTTCAAAGTCTCTTTTTCCATATAAAGTAACATATTTACAGGTTCCAGGGATTAAGATGTGAATCTTTGGGGGTGCCATTATTCAGCTTGCTGCACCATCTAAAGTGGAAATAATTATATATGTCCAAGTTTTTCAATTGTGTCTCCTAAATAAGTTATAATTCATCCAGTTGACGCCACATAGCTATGCCCTCTGTTATCTTGTCTCAGGTCATTGCAAAACCTTCTCACCAGGTTCCGGCACCTGGATCACTACTTCCATCAATCTCCACTCTGCAGCCGGGTGGCCTTTCTAAACATACATTTTGTTCACACTATTGCCATTTAAAAACATCTCAATAACTCCCCATTGGACTCACTATGATGTGAAACCTCCTTTGCAGAGCTAACAAGACTTCTCATAATGCTACCCTGTGGCCACCCTGACCTTCTCCCAGATCCTCAGGTCCCACCTCTTGGCCTTTGCGTGTGCTCTTACTCATCACTCAGATCTCCGCTTAGGTGTTAGCCCCTTAGGGAAGCCGCCTCTGATTCCCCACAGCTAGGCTATATTAGATGCTGCCTCTGTGGTCCCACAGCAATGCTGCATCCCCTATCCAACCCTCATTGTGCCAAATGGACATCACTCTTGCTCACCTGTGGGTGTTTAATAAATATTTGTTGCCTTAATGACTGCATGAATAAATGAATGAATGAACTACATTCTCACTGTAAAAACAGACTCTCTACCTGGTCTCCACCCTACCCTGATATTTATCATCAAGCTTGATTCTCTGAGTGCCAAACCTATTTGGGAAGATAGTAACTACTACGGATAAGTGCTACAGGTATCAGCTTCTCATCAGAAAAATAGCCATATATATATATATGTATCTTGCATGCACTCTCTTTTTCGGGGTGTGGCAGGGGGTGTATCCCAAAGCCTTTTTGAGCTTTTAGAGTTGGGGCCTTGCCTTCCTCTCTGGCTCCGGACAGATCAATTATGCAGCGATGGAAATCATCAACAGCTAGACATTGTTCAACAAAAAGTATTTGCCAGTGTAGACTTGTCTACAGACACACTGTGTACTCACAAGGTTTTTAATGGTCAGGCATCCAGAGACTATTCTATGCATCCTATGTTCCTTAACTTTCCCCTTCCACGGAATATTCCTGGTTGTGCTGAAAGCAGGGTACCAGGTTCAGTGAGCTGAAATTCCCCAGAGAAGGGGAGATAGTCAAGCAGGGGACTCTGGCAGGGGGGCGCTTTCTTCCTGCTCCCGGACATGCCAGGGAAGGCAGTGAACCCCACATGCAGCTTGTTTTGCTGGAAACAGCAGACCTAACAAAAGGCATGACGTGGCGACATCTCTCTGGGAGGGTTACAGCTTACAAGATTCCACTATTCTAATGCCAACCTGGCAGCCGAAATGGTGAGGCCGGCTTGACTTTCAGGAGAAATCTCTGCTTCACACAGGAGGTGGATTACAGGAAGGATGTGGATGTTCCACAGTTCATATCAGGAATTCTTCAGCGGGAGAGAGCAGAGAAGGGTGTTTATCAGCAGAACTTGCCAAATAAATAGGGCACGTTTGATACGGGCCGGCAGCTCACCCAAACCCTGGGTAAAACTATTTCCTTCCTCTCCCTATCCTGACTTCTCTGGGTCAGCTTGTTTGTTAAGATCTCTAACTGGTCATCACAGCTGAGTAGGAAAACTAACCTGCCACTTTCTTAGGTAGGGCACAAGCTTGCATCTCTCATTCCTGAGAAAGACCATCTTCCAAGATACAGTCATTTCACAGTAGCTATTTCATTCTTTCTTGTCTCCAAATTACATGTTCTGGCTATGCATGAACAGGGAACCACAAAAGCTATTATTTCCAGAGAAAAGCAAAGTGGACTTAACTGGCTCCTTGTCTGGTGGTGGGTCTTCCTAACTAATTCCTGGCCCAAGAGCAGAACATTCCAGGCCTGAGGGTCTCTCAGTCAGTGAACATAGCAGTCACCTGGTGTGTTTGTGAAGCCCTAGCTTTCTGGACTTTTCCCAGACCTTGTGAATCAGAACCTCTGGAGGTGGGTCTTAGCAGTCTGTATGATGCAGGGGTTAGGAGGGGGGATGGAGGTTAATTTTCAGCAAATTTGCCCTCACACTTAGGATCACAACAGAATGTGTGTATGAATTGGTTTTGGTTTCAGATAGCTCTGGATGGGAATCTTTGCTCTGCTACTTACTAAGTGTGTGACTTCAGGAAAGCCACCTCTCCTCTCTTAGTCTCAGCTTTTTTGGCTATAAAGTGGGGACAGTAACAATATTTCCTATCAAGGCTGCTCTGAGCATACAATGAAGCTGTAGGTAAAGTGCCTGATGCATAGTCAGTGCTCTGTAGATGACAGCTGGTCCTGATGGTGTGGTTTTGGGTAATTGTGTCTGGGTCGGGAAAGGATCTCCCATCTTCTCTGGGCCAAATGCCCAGTTTTGTGCTAGGAATGGGTGAGCCCCTGGAGCCTAGGGAAGTGTGGTCCCTGTGAGAGTTAAGACAAGAGAAGTTCAATTCACAGAAAGGCAGTATGAGGCGGCAGGCAGATCTGGGTTTAAGTCTTGCCTCCAGCTAGGGGATGTGGGGAAAAATTTTCTATCTTTCTCAGCCTCCTTTATCCGAGCTATTCAAATAATATTTGTCTTGAAAACTTTGTAGGGAGATCAGGTAAAGCATCTATAAATTTTAGTTTCTTCATTTTTTTGACCCATTCTTGTTCCAAAAGCTACACTTCTCTGATCATGGATTACACATGACTAACACTATTTAGGGAAAGTGAGCAATTTGATAATATTAAAATTTTATTTGTTGAAGAAATGTACATTGGTCATGGAAACTCTGAGAAACCTTTGCTTTGGGGGCATAGAGATCATTCATTCATAGTGGAGTGCGTGGCACCTAAGAAGTACTCACTAAAGAGTTGCTTTTAAAAATATTAATACTGTTAACATAGTGACAATTATATTAATAATAAAAGTCAGGTTGGGCTAGCACATGAAGAATGTAAGTTGGGAGGGAGTCACCCTGGGTTCACATTCCAGCAGTTAGAAGCTGTGTGACCTTGACTAAGATCTAAACCTCTCTGAGGCTGAGTTGTGTCATCTGTAAGAATAGAAGGTTATACCCACGTTGCTAGTTTGTAGTAAGGATTAAAGTGATACATCATGCTACAAGGCACACAGTCAGTATTCCATGTATATGTATATTAAACCATATATCTTTCTACTTCTCTTAAATATCTTATCAATTTTTTAGTTAGGTCTCTTGGGTTTTCTGTATTGATAACTTCATCTTCAAACAGTGATAATTGTGCCCATTCTTTATCAATAGTTAAAACTCTTGTTCCTTATATTATTTGGGGGTTAGGACTCTAGAACAATGCTAAACTGTTATGGTATCAGGCTACTTCTTCTCCTGTTTTGCATTAGTGGGAATGATTCTGATATTTTATCCTTAGGTATGATTTAGTTGTAAAACTTTAGTAGCATTATCATATTCAGCATTTTTTTCCTATTTTTACTTTAATAAGGTTTGTTTATTTGCTTGTTTTTTTTCCTAATCAGGAATTGACTCATTAACTTGTTTTTAGCAGTTCTCAGAGTGATCCTATGGTTTTCTCTCTTCTTTAATCTAATAATCTGCATGATTGATGTTGATAATATGCAACCATCCTAGCATTGCTGGAATCAACTTTACCTGGTCCACTTAGTACAAATGAAACACTCTCCTCCTTCTCTTCCGTCCACTGGTCCTGTAGCAGGCCATCTATCTTCTCTCTCTGATGTCTGCGTCCCCTGTTCCCTGGCACAGTCCTTTTAGAGGAAGGGAGAGAATGGAGAGAGGAGCCCGTTTGCAAGTGCACACGGGAGGAGACTGTCACAAGACTAGCTGGACATATGGAGAGAGAAACCCACGAGTTCCTGGTTCTTGTTGATAGAAGGTTTGGAGGCCTTTGGAGTCTGTTCTCTTGTGCCATTCCATCCCCTGCAAACTGCTGCTGCAGCAGCCTCTGACCAGCTGCTAGGCACCTGACCTCCTGTCCCTCTGACCACAGAGGACCAAGGCTGTGTCTGCTCATGGCCGTTTCCATAGAAATGCAAATACATAACCAGTGCTTCCCCTTCAGGCCACCTTGTCCCTCTCTTCCCTTTTCTTCTAGATCTTTTATGACAGTAGCTCAGATTTCACAACACAGAGATGTGTCACTCAGTCACGCAGTTCCCTATGAAGAAATACATTTTCTTTTCTTCTCTCTATTCTTTTTTTGAATGTACGGAAAATAGAGACAGATGAACTTCTGGGTCTTTATGAGAAGGTCATGTGCATTTCTCCTACGATGGGGGTGGAGAGGAAGAGAAACAGGAGCTAGGTCTAGTGGGGTCTTTGCAGATGAGTCTGAGTTCAGGTTTGCCAGATGGAAGGGGAAATCTCACAGGAGGAGATGGGTGGTTCTGCATCAGCCCCCAGGGGCAGTTCAGACTCAACTTTTCCTTCCCTGAGGGTGGAAATTAGGATTTTTACCTTCCTGGAAGAGGCCCGCCTCATTCCACCCTCCAGCTTGCTTCCCCTTGTGTCAAAGTCCGACGACTCAAAAAGATCTATATGGTCCCTAGGGATTGGAGAAGAAGTCACTTTTAAGCTTCAAGCTGTGTTCATTTTGGGTTGAGTTGCTTATATTCAGCTTTCTGTAAGACCAGGCTGAGCAGGGGCGTGGGCAGGGCATGAGCAACAAAGAACTGAAGGCTAGAAGTATATCTTAGGTCAGATGCCCAGAAGCAGACCCTGAGATGAGGATTCATTTGCAGGTAACTTACGAAGGGAAATTGACAAGGGAGGGAATTCAGACAGGAAAGAGCAGGGAATCAGCAAGGGTGTGCTCCCAGGCAAAGTCTTGCAGAGGTTGACTTCACCTTGATCCTGCAACAATTCTAGAGTGGAAGTTAAACCTCACAGGTGTCCTGACTCCAAGTTGTATGAAGTCAGGGCTTCGTACAACTTCATACAACAGTCAAAAATTTCCCAGGGGAATGTAATTTCCTAGGAGCTTCCTGCTTTCTCTGTATGTTGGGCAAGTAGCATGAGGCTAGTCCCCTGGAAAAGAACCACAGGTGCCAAGGGACACATACGAACAGTACAAGGGGATCTGCAAGGCTGTGGCTGCACCACCCAAATTGTTCTTCTATAAAGCAGTTAGTCATGCAATGGACCCAGGTTAAAGCTGCAGATTCCCAGCTCTCCCCCAGGCTGATGGAATCAATATTTCTGGGAGTGGAGCCCAGAAACATGCACGTTTGTCCAGCCTCTGTGTGATTCTGATGACTTCTAACGGTGGCGAACCACTCCTGTAAGTGTTGCAACGGGCTGTGGATTGGATGACTGCAAGCAGCAAGTTAGGGGCAAGGACAACAGGAAGCACGGCTCTTTAAATAGGAAGAAAGAGCCGTGTATGAGCCTGAAAATGACGCAGGCTTCGCTGCCAAACCCACTTGAATTCCTCCCTGGCCCCGGGATTCTGGGACTTGGAGAAATTTACTCTACCTCAGTTTCTTCATCTCTGTGAGTCATAACACTTAATTCATAAAGCTCTGAGGAGTTCATCCACTCCTTTGTTCGTTTGAGAAATATGTATTCAGTGCCTATGCATTTTACTGGCCACTTTCCCAGGTGCTGGGTGCACAGGAATGGATACGACAGATAGGATTCCTGTCCTGCTGGAGCTCAGGGGCTGAGCTGTCACATCCCTACCCTGTGGGGTCAAAGCCGTGCTTTCTTCACAGCCTTCCTTGAAATCCTCCTCTCAGTCTCCACTTGTGGTTTCTCCATCTTCCTGTTTTTCACCAGTTCTGCAGGGCTAAGGACATATACTAAATGATCAGAGGTGTGACGGTAAGTTTTTGGGCAAATGCTGCTGCAGAAAGCCCACTGGGATGGCAAGTAGAATAAGATAAGACAAAAAGAATTGTCTCTTTGAACGAAGAAAGTGTTTTGGAGGGCCTGGTTACATGCATGAAGTTAAAGGTGCTAAGAGGCCTGATATCTGGGGGAAAAAAACGTTACCCAGATTTGTCAAAAGATACTTTAATTTACAGTGAAAAGGATCTTGAACAAACAGTAATTCATTCATTTTTTTTCATTTTTGATTTCTGTAACCCAGATGTTAGCCAGCCCCTTGGGACTGGGATAAGATGGCCTCAAATCCCACTTCCATGGCCATCTCCCTCCAAGATTTCCCTGGATTCTCATAATCTGTCTGACTCATGGCATCCTGCTCTCTAATATGCAATCTTTGTTCTAAACCACATTGACTTCGACGTCAGAAAATGGCTCTTCACTTCTTTTTACCAAACAAAATCAACTGACACACAAACCCAAACAACCACAATAAAAACTCAGCCATGTGCTTTGATCAAACTCTGAATGGAGAAAGGGTTTTCATCCCAGGAACATACACAAATTTAAAGGGATAAGAGCATCCCATTCCCCAAGTGACTGGTACATCTTGTAGAGATTTTTTTAGCTGTGGCTCCATTGGGCTGCCTCTTCTTTCCTCCTTCTACACACTTCTTTCTCCCTTCACTCTTCTTCCCTCCTCGGTGTTGTGAGCAAAGTCAATACAGTCCTCCCTTGTCTCATGCAGAACAACCTCCCCAACTTTAGGGATTGTCTGAGCCTACTAGCAACTTACCAAGGTTTTTCCCATATAGAGATAGTTACCTCCCTCTGAGGAATTCTGACTCCCACTGGTTGGATATGCAATTCTTCCACCTCATTATAACCCTTTCAATACAATAGACAATAATGGTTCCCCTTGGTTATGGATATCCTCCCCCAAAACTAGTCTGGAATTTATTTCTTGGGACTACAAGTTTTCTCAAATAGAAACGTTGCCCTCTTCCCAGGCTTCTTTGGAGCATTAAGTGAAGTCATGCATGTGAGAGCATTTCGAATACCCTCAAGCATAAACAATTGTTCATCAATTCTTCCAATCTGGACTTATTTTTCATGATTCATTTCTGTAAGGATTACATCCTGGCTCCTAGCATGACTTCTTCTCAGTAAGTTTACTTGACTCTTCGCTCACTTTGTAGCAAAATTTATCACTCCTTTCTCAAGGCTTCTAGAACTCATACAGTTCTCCAGAGTAATAATATTACCCCCCTGGATTGTTATTATTTATGTAGCTGGAAAGTTTCTTGAGATACTCAGTTCTGTCTTTTTTTTCTTTTTTATTATTCTAGGAAATCAGAAAGAATGACAAGGTAATTTTCCACCTCTTCTTCCCTTGGAAGAAAAACCAAGCCCACGAATCTCAGAGATGCAAGCTCCCCTTGATCCCAGGGAGAATCAGGACCTTTGGGTTAGTAGACTGGCTTGCCTGAGAGTAGCTTCCAGGAGTTGCGGTTCCTATATCTGCAGAGCATGGAAGATGGCATAGCCTCTGTTGGGGGTATAAGTAGCTACCCGCTTAGAGGACACCTGCTGTTTTAGCCCCTTCAGCATCTTTTCCCCCTGCGTCTTGTAACAGGACCACAACATTCTTTGGGGAACCATCTCTCCCCTACGTTGAGTTAATGAGTTTCCCAGGGTTTGACTTCATTGTCATTTCCAAGGATGGGCGTGTGACCATGTGGCCAAGTCTTCCATACTTCTGACCTCAGTAGTTGGTTCAGGGATGGGTGTGGGACTGAAGCCAGATAATGAGGCTCAGTTTCTCACACTGAGAAAGTCCTACTCATCTTTTGAGACCAGAAACTTGAGTTGCTCCCGCTCTCTGCTCCCACAGAACACTGCGCTGCCTCATCACAGAACCATCACCCTGGATTACCGTTTTCCTTTCTTGTCTGCCTTCCTCAGGGCTGTGAAGTACAGGGATAAAGATTATTTTTAGCTTCCTGCCAGCACATAATAGGGAAATTGGCCCATGGTAGGTACTCAGTCAATTTTTACTAAATGAGGGTGGGGGTTGAGGAAGAAGGGTTCAATCTTGGTCACTGGAACGGTCAGGTTGAGTAAGGACAAGGCCAAGGGCTCCGGCTTTTGGTGAGATCACACTTCAGATCTGATCTCCAAATAGCCTTATTAAGAAAACAGCAAAACTGAGAATTGCAGTGATGTCTCCGGCAGACCTCCCAGTTCCCATTAATGACTCCTATAATAGCTTTTCATTGCCTTCTCCTTCCTTAAGAAAGTCTCACATTGTCATCCAGGCCTGTTAAGCGTTCTGTAGGCCCATTATCAAAATAGCATTTTCAGCTTCACTGAACACATGTAGGAAATGTTGTGTTAAAAAAAAAAATAAAACAACGATGAGGATAAGCACAGATTGTATTGGGGTAATTATCTCTCCAACAGCCTTTTGTAAAAACAGGGTATTTCTAATTTTTGGAAAGCTGTACATCTAAAAGGGTAAGTTGTCACTGATTCGATTAGTGACTCAACAATTGAAACCTGACATTAAATTAATTTCTCCTCCCTCCTC
This sequence comes from Diceros bicornis minor, assembly GCF_020826845.1. Lineage (NCBI taxonomy): Eukaryota > Metazoa > Chordata > Mammalia > Perissodactyla > Rhinocerotidae > Diceros > Diceros bicornis. Next base: position 20,129,881 of record NC_080758.1, read on the forward strand.
TGTCCTCCGCCTCTCTGGACAACCCTTCTTTCCCCGTAATGAAGAAGGAAATCACACAGATTTCTGATGGATGCCTGGTGTGAGGGTCATTTCTGACTGCGTTTCTGTAGGAGTATAGAGCAAGTCTGTAAATCTAAGGGGTGAATAGATCCCACACTTCTGATGACTATGCTGGGGTTCAGGCCAGGGTGACCCTGGGTCAAAGGCTTGGCTCAGAGTCAGGGAAGTGCTGCAGGCAAAGAGGAGCCCTCAGGGACTGAACATGCACAGCAGAAGAATCAAGGTCTTTGGTTTGTCGTCAGCCATTTTATGACCATGGTCTCCGGCTCTCAGAGTGATGTCCTCACAATGTGTCTGCAGACATGGAGCTGAGGTTGAGACCCAGCCCGGCCATTTTCAGCAGCACAGTCTCTACATTACGCTTTTGAAGCTCCTGTCTCATCATCTGTAAAATCTGTGTGATGGCACACACCTCCCATTTAGAAGGAAGGAGTGAAGCCATCAATGAATGCAAATATGCACAGTGGCTGCTCAGAAAGGGCTACCTTCTGTTCAGACCATTATCTGGCCCTCTTCCCACCCTCCCATCTGATCTGAAGTAGACAACCCTGCCTAGGTGGCTCCAGATCCCCAGGCCCAATGAGGAAGTTGGGCCACATCATATAATGATAAGCAAACTGCCATTAAATACACAAAGGAAGAGGCATGAGCATCTCGGCTTTGTGAAGCTGAAGAGGCTTCCTAGTGGAGATGGCAAGGGCACTGCACCCGGGAGGAGGACAGACATTCCCCAGATGACAGAGGAGAAGAGAGCTCCCGGAGAGGGCTCGAGTGGCATTTCACGGGCATGTGGGAAGGTGAGGCTGGAGAAGATTGGACTCAGCCCTCAAGTGCATTATACTGTATCACATGGCAAGGGATTGGGGATTAGTGGCTCTCAGACTTCATGGACTTGGGATTGCCTGGTGAATTTGTTAAAAATGTAACATCCTGGGACGGGGTCCAGGAATCTGCATTTTCCACCAGCTACAGAGTGGTCAGAGGAAGACATGGAGAAACAGGGCTACAGGTGATGGAGAGTGAATGCAGGGTGAGAGCTTGGGCAATTTCCTCCCCCAGGTAGAGAAGTGGGGTCTGGGGTCTTAGGATCCCGGGCATGGGGTACACTAGCCTGTGGGCCCAGCATTAGTGGGCTTGAGGGGATAATCTAAGAAAGAGCATATAGGGGAGTCCCAGAATAAGAACCCCAGGCAGATGATCACAACTCTTGCACGAATCATCAGAGGCTGGGTAGAGAGGGCAGATTCAGTTATGAGGGTTCAGTTTTGACACCTGAGCTGGAGACAGGAGGGAAGCTTGGAAGACGGCGTGAGGAGCAATCACCAGGAGCAGTTTCTGCAGTGATGAGTATAACAGCGGCCCCTGAGGCTTTAGAAAGTGAGATAAAAAAATAGTATATATTAAGTACCTGACATTATTCTAAGGACTTATTAATCCATTTAATTCTCAGGACCACTCTAATTAGAAAAATTATATAGAGTTATTCTCAATTAATAGACAAAGAAACTGAGTCCCAAAACGTAATTCGCTCAATGAGTAAGTGGTGGAGCAGAGTCAGACCCTGTGAGGCTGGCACGTGAGGCTTCAGCCACCGCACTGCGCTGCAGCGGAGCCTTTGACTGTGCGCGTGGTCCCAGCTCTGCATGGAAGAAGCTAGGCGGCCCGAGAGTGGTGAGGCCGGAGGTGGGGAGGCCGGGGGGGCGCTGGGGCCCCAGTCCAGGTGAAAGATGCTGCTGTCTGGACTAGGGCAAAGGCGTGAAGACAGAGTCAGTCTGGAAATGTCTTGAAGATGGAGAGGACGGCACTTAGTTACGGCCTTGGGGGGGCTCCAAGGACTGACACTGGAAATCACCTTTCTTTTCAGTGGATCACTCAGATACTCCAGTGCAGCCTGGGAGGTCTTTGGTGGGAAAGTGAGGACACTAACTCAAAACTTGGGACATAAGTGAAGGGGTTCTCTGGTCAAGAACCCTACCAGGCAGTATAGAGTTGCCAGGAGAAAAGGTTGAGCCTGCTCTCTCAGATTGAGCAAAGGCTGACAGGCAAACCCTCAGCCTCTAGACACCACAGTCCCTGCAGCTCTCCAGGAGGTGGTGCTCAGGTGGGCAGGCTCATCCCTCCAGAGGAGCCTCTCCAGCCCAGACCCAAACTTTCCTTCAAAGGCTGACATACATTCAAAGCACAATTCTGTTGCTTCTTGACTATATGACTTTGAGCAAGTTGCTTTACATCTCTGAGCTTCAGTCTTTTCATCTGTTAAATCGGCATAGTAATTGACTATGGATTGGCTTGGCTGTCTCATGAGGCTGGTGGAGGGCGAGATGAGACAGGAGAAGTGAAAGTGTTTTCTGCGTAGGTTGAGAGCGGGCATCACTGCATTTCCTCCAGGGCAAGTTGCCTCTGGGGCCTGGGCAGCAAGCACCACTGTAACTCAGAGGGGTGGGCTCTTCTGTCAGCCAGCAAGGTGGTGATGGCACATATAGATGGAGACTATATTAACTGGGAGAATCCACTGGGAATTTCTGGCAAGTTACAGTATGAGCAAAATTGAAGAAGCTTAAAAGCTGAAAGAGCAGTGTTCCGGGTGTGTGTCTGTGCTGGTGTGCAGTGTGTGAAGTCACAGTGAATAATAATTGGCCGCTTCATGTTTTCCACCCTGGATGACAACCAAGGAGGTGGGGACAGCCAGTCAATGTCAGAGACAGCCCACAAACTTCTGCCACTGTCTCAAAGTGAGCACAAGCTCACACAGGCCCTGCCAAGTTCCCTGTCAGCCAGCAGTGACGTTTGTTGGAGTGCAGAGAGAAGAGGGAGAGTGGCCAGACCGGGCTGCAGAGGCCTGCAGGGGCCTGGGTGGTCTCAGAGGCCATGCTGAGGATTTGAGTCTTTATTCAAGCACGCTGGGAATTCATTGAAGTGCTTTAAGCAAGGGGGTTGTATGATCAGTTTTCTGTTTCAAAAAGCTCGTTCAGGCTGCCGTGTGGAGAAAGGATTGAATGAGACAATCTATGTCAAGGACTTTGCTCAGGGCCTGGATAGTAGTAAGTGCTCAGGAAACATAATCCAGTTGCTGTTATTAATCTGTTAGCTGCCAGGTGCCTGGTGGGAGTGGATGGTAGTCCAGCAAATGGCCCCTAGGTGCTTCCTCTCTCTAACAAAGGGACAAGTGGTTCCAGGCTCATTGGCCAAGCCTGGTTTAGCCTGGCAGGTTTCCATGCTAGCTGCGGACACTCAAAAGGGAGGCCCAGCCAAGCCTGAGATAGGAGTGAGTAAAAGTTTCCAATATAGACTGCGGGTCAAACATTGTTCCTGAGCATCGCCGGGAGGCCCCAGCAGTGATGGCAGTGCCCCGATGGGATTGAGGGTGGAAGGGAGGAAGGAATTCTTGACTTGTTGGCTTTGGACCAGGATCCCCTGTTCTCAGCCCTCCAGCTGGTCTGGGACACTTGACTGCCTGTATAGCTGGGTTCCCAGGGCATTCTGGATTCCCAGATCTGAAGAAGGAGAGGCAGGGATGGCACGAAGGGATAAACCCAGCCCCCCTAGGGGAAGAGCTTGGCCAGGATTAAGGCCTCTTGGGTTGATTAGACTCCAGTGGGGAAATGGGTGGCCCTGCAACCTGCTATCTCAGGACGTCTTTCTGATCCTCTCCCAGGAATATGAATAGCCAGCAGCCTGCAGGTGAGGGCCACCCTGCTAGGCTTCTCTCTAGACACCCAAGGCCACCCGTAGCAGAGTCTATGAGGCCAGAACTCCAGGGACAGTGCTGTAGGCTCCTTACTATTCTCTCTTCTATCCTCAACACTGACCAGTCCTGGTCAGTAGACTGGAGAGAGTCCAACACTGGACAGAGTCTTATCTACGTAGGGATTCTCTGTCCAACTTGGCAGCCACACGTGCCGAACGAATACTTGAAAAGTGGCTCATTCAACTCAAGATGTGCTGTGAGTGTAAAGTACACACTGGATTTCAAAGACTTAGTATGACGTAAGTAATGTTAATTATCTCATTAATAATTTCCTATGTTGGTTACTTGTTGAAATGACAGTATTTTGCATATATTTGGTTAAATAAAATATATTATTAAAATTGATTTCATCTGTTTCTATTTGCCTTTTTTTAAAAATGTGGCCACTAGGAAATGTAAACTTGCATATCTGGCTGGCATTATACTTCTATTGGGTAGAGCTGATCTAAGGTTTATCTAGGTGAAAATGGTCTGATAAAACAAAGACAAACAAAATTCTTTTTGTCCCCTTTAAGGTATAAATAGATAAGAAAAGCAAAATGTATCCCCTGACTGGTAAAATGTTCAAGGGGTCTCCAGGGCCCTGAGGTGGTGTGGTGGGAAAAGCACCAGTACTGGAGTGAAAGCATCATGGATCCAACATCCAGCTCTGCCTATTCTTTCTGTGTGATGTTGGGCAAGTCACTTAACCTCTCTGAATCAGGTCAGACTCCTTTGAGTAAAACCAAGGTGGGATAAACACCTCATAGAGCTTCTAGGAGGAGATTAAATGAAAGAATGTAAGTCTCCTAGTGGAGGGCTTGACACTCAGAGGCATCAACACTCTTTTTTTCCCCCAACAAAGTATGAGAACCCCACTCCCATCTGAAATTTCAGAATTGGGAGAATCCTTCTGAAAACAAGGCTGGGAATCTTTTTGTTTCTTTAGATTCATTCATTCATTCAATGACTATTCTTTGAGCTGGTTAGAAATGACAGGGTCCTTGCCATCTTGGGTAAGGGCCACCCTGATGACATGCACTGGTGTGTGTGTATGTTGGGGGCTTGGGGATGGGAGAGTGCTTTCTTGGCAAATGCCAGGAGCTCTTTTTTCCCTTTTTGGCACATCTCTCAGCTCTACTTCCAGAATAGCTAGGCTCTCCTTTCCCCACTGGAAACAGCTGAAACTCTCTCCAACCCACTCACTCATAACCAGCCCTCTTGTCAATGTCGGCATGGCTCGGTGCCTCAATATCTATAAAGCCAGGCTGAAGGCAGCCGGTTAGCGAGAGCTGGTTCCTCATCACACCTCATTCCATCTCCAGGACTTGACATGCCACTTAATGCTGTGCTGGCACTCCTCTGGGATTTCTCTCAATTCATGCTGATCCCCAAGTGATGAGGGCCTCTCGTTGGGCAGTTCACCTTCCTGCTGAGCAAGTCTGAGCCTTAGGGGAAAACAAAGAGAAGACAAAGAAGATGATCGGGGTCTGCAAACAGACAGATAGGATCTCAGCATGGGGATTCTCTGAGCACAGGCCTCAATGTGGCTGGAAGTGAATGTAAGAGTGAGGGCCCATGAAGCCCACCATCATCCTCCTATTGAAACCCTGGAGTCTGCTGGATATGTTGCATGTATTATCTCTGAATCCTCCTAAAACCCTTTGGGGTAGAAACTATATCATCCAGATCTCACTTGACTCACTCGATGTCTCACAGATAAGCAATGACAGAGCCTTGTCTTAAACCCAAGTCTCTCTTACTCAAGAACCCTACACCAGACACCCTACAGCCTAAGTGCATGGGCAGAGGCTTGCTAAGAATATTCCCTGCCATTATCTGACTATTTAATTTGTCAAAGACTCAGGCCCACAGGTTGAAATGAAAGTTCAAGGGGCAATGTCTGAGTCCTTGAGCCCACCTAGCCCACGTCACTGTGCGTGGCTTCCATTCTTCTCTACTCTTTGCCCAGATTGGGCAGATCCACAAGGTCAGTCTCTGGGGCACAAAGATGTGCACTCACCAGAGCTGTTTGTGTTGCTTCTCAGCTTCGAACTATTTAGGAGGAAGAGACGACGTATAGAGTTCATTCTTATTCAAGGCAGTTATCAATGCAGTTGTTAGGAGAATTAAATGTAATGATGTTTGAACCTGGCTCAAACAGGGCACAAATTAATGGCATGATCACTTTTAAAGTGATGACGTATATCAGCATTTCTCATAGAATGCCTGGCCTATAGAAACTGCTCAATAAATTCCCAGGAAGGATACGCTGTTATCAACTAGTGTGACCTTAGCAAGGATGAGGTCTGCGGTTCTTAATCTTGGGTGTGCAGTGGAGCTGTTGGGAGATCTAGTGAAACTGTAGACTTCTGTGGTCCCTGCCTGCTATTCTGATTCAGTAAATCATGGGTGGAGCCCTGGACACTGCATTTTTAATAAGTTCCTCTGGTGATTCTGATGTGGGTGTTCCCTTTGGGTTACTTTTTGAAATTCACTGGGCTGGGTTGGTGGATTATATGACAGTTAGGTCAGAAAGCCTGGGACACAGGCTAAGTAATTCATGCTGGGTGACCAGGGGTGAGAGATATAAGCCTGGATCTTGGGATAGAGGCATAGAGGATATTCTAGGAAATGGGGTAGGAGTGAGGGGCAGGATGATCTAGGGAGTGGGGAGAAGGCAATCCAAGGGGCACTGGTGGTATTGGAACGCACACACTTCTGGGATTCTATATGTATTCTTGGGTGTTCCCGTGCCTTTTGTGTGCTATCCTTTCTCTAAATTTTAAGACCCAGTTCAACTGTGAGCTCCTCTAGGAATCCTGCCTTCGGCCCCAAAGGTAGTTACTTGGCATATCCAGCACAAGATCCCTTTTATTTCTGTATCCTTAATTACCAAAACAGAGCTAGCATTGTAGGAGGAGCTTAAGCAATCAATGATGGTGATTGAACGGTTTATCTGTTTTCCAGAATAGCAAGCAGAGACTTTGAGGGGTTAAGCTTTACCAACATTACTTTATTTGGTGCAAGGCTGCCTAGGGCATGCCACCAGCAATGTGATGAGATTTCATGACCCTGTAGGTTCAGAACTGGGGGTCAGCACGTGTGCTCTGGGGGAAGGGCTGAAATATTCCTGTTCACGTGGAAATTGTGTGGGGACAGGCCATCAGAGAAAGCAGGAGAGAAAGAATGGGGACTAGCCAGTGTTAAGAAAGTATAAAGGGAAAAAGAAAGAGGCAGGGAGAGAGAAAGAGGGATGGAGAATGAAGGAGAGAGAGGGAGAGATTTGATACCATTAGTTCTTATTCTGTGCATAAAATTAAATTACATACATATTCAGGGCAGCCCCATTCATAAAAACAGGGAATTGAGACCTGGAATGTCAGGTAATTTGTCCAAAGTCATACCGTCCATGCAGGGACAAAGTCAGGATTTGAATCAACTCTTTTGATTCCAAACCTGGTGCTCTGTCTTCTGCACCACATGGAAAGCAAAATGAGTAGCATGTTCACTTTCTTGCCAATTTCCCATTTCTGTAGCTGCATTGGACATCACCAGTTAATTATTTTTTTTCCCCCTAGTGAGCCCAAGTAAGACCTCAGTATCTTCCACCATGTTCCTGGAACATACCATCTTCCTATAAGATTTAGCATTTGAGATCAGATTTCCTTGTTATTTTATTCAAGATTAACCTATTCCAGAACTCAAGGGAATTTATTTCCAGTGGATATTCCATTTGAAAACTCTGGGTATTCATATATTATATCATTGTGTTGTATACGTTGAACTTATAGAATGTTATATGTCAATTATATCTCAATAAAAATGGAAAAATTTAGGATTTGTCTTTTGCCAAATTAAAATAAATACAAAATACAATGACAACAACAACAAAACAATGCTGAGACTCCGACTATATTTACTGGGAGAAAGAAGAAAAAAAGAAAACTATAGTGTCAAACAGTGTTTGATTCTCTAAATCTAGACTGTGAAAAGACAAGAGTTATGGGGAAAAGGTATAAGCTACATTGGCAGGGAGAACTGCCCATGACAATAATGGAATAAATATAACAGCGCTTGCTATTATTTCTTGAGTGTTTACTATGAGCCAGAGACTTAAGTCAGTGCAGTACATGAGTGACTTCATGTGCCTTTTACAGTCACTTTATGAAGTTTACAGATGAGGAAACTGAGGCACAGAAAGGCTAAGTACTGTGGCCCAGGTCATACACTGGGAAAGTTAGAAGCAGATTCCAAGCCAGGCTCTGGAGCTGAGGTATTCACCAGTAAACTACACCATGTGCAGGTTTAGAAGGAATCGGCACTTTCAGATACCCCAGATCCACTTAAGTCACTCCTTCTGTGGTCATTTCCCCTCTACTCCCACTCAGGAAAGGTCACAGATTTATGAGATGGGGGTGGAGACCTTGATACGGGCATCCCCATGGTTTATTCAGAAGTTAGTCATGATTTCATTTCAGCCCTGGCCACTCCCTGCCTGGCTGTCATGGGCGAGAAGCATTGTAACTGGGTGCCATGGGGAGGAAGTTAGCACACGCAGGAAATGACTGGGCAGTGGATTTCTGGGACCCCAGAAACAACGACTGTGGGCTCCTGCCCTTGCCCTTCTTCTGCCTCCATGGTGGGGTGGAGGGCAAGGAACAGGCATTAAGAGTCCAGTTTGTGTGGGGTCCATGTGGGACAATTTCCCTCAGGTTGATTCTCCCATCAGCTCTGTGAATTGAACCCTACAGATATTCCCATTTTTAATGTTAGCAAGCTGAGGTTTGGGGAGAGTGGGGATGCAAACTTGCTTCTGACTCTACACTGTGTTCCCGCAAGGAGACATCAAGTCTGAGCATCAGTGAAGGAAAACTAACGAAGAACCAGTCAACAGAGACCACGAGGGCCATTGCGTTCCAGTGAAGTAATTTTGGTGCTTAGGGCCAATTTTGGAGTTAGCTTCCCTGGGCCTCAGTTTCTTTACCTTTCATGTTGGGTTTTAGTGAGGGTTCAACGTAACTGCATGTGCATAGATCTCCATATGAAACCTTTCTCCCACTTCCTGCCATAATCAGGTTCATTGTGAAATTACAAAATCTTTATTTCTCTTAGAACCATAGGATTTTCATAGGATTTTATAAAGATATATGTAATGGTAGAAACTTGGCTGGCATGGGTGCCAATTTAGGAAAACATAGACATATTTACAAACCTTTACTTGTCGTTCAAGACGAAGGTAGCTTTATAGGATCCCATGGGGACCAGGAGTGCATTTTCATTTTTCTTGGATGATTTACTACACTGGCTAAGAGGGGTCAGCAGGACAGTTGGCCGTCTCATGGCTTGAACACACATGCTTCAGGGTGAGCAATTATAAAAAGGACCATCTCTTTCCAAGGGGGTCATGTAGACCCTTGTTACTCAAGGTATGTTGAGAGGACAAGACTCATCATCATTATCTAGGACTTTGTGAGAAAAGCAGACTCTCAGGCTCCAGCCCACACCCACTGAATCAGAATCTGCATTTTAACAAGGTCCCCAGGTGATCTGGGTGCCATTTCAGTTTGAGACATGCTGATGCAGATGGTCTTTTCTCTTTCCGATCCCTTAGCTCTGAGTGGAAGTTTCCATTGAAAACTAGGTTACAGGCCTTTCTGGGAGCTACCTGTCTGTACTACATTTCAGAGGTTAGGTACCCACCACACTGCTGTCAAAGGTTTGCAGGGGAGGAGGAACTTCCCACCTTCATTGCTATAAATCTCAATCTATTTTTTCTTTGCTGCATCAGAAATTATCGATCAGAAATGTCTTGGACAGAAAGATGCCTTCCCTAAGATGAAGAAAAACATCTTCACTCCAAGAAGGTGGATCAATTAGCATTTATTAGTATTTTTATTAAGACAAAAAAAAAAAGGTGGAGCCCTTCCTATCTTTGATGAAGGGGAACCCATTTGGGCTCATGTTTTGAGCATCCTTTGGCTCTTCCATGGGCCACCAAAGGATACAGAAGGAAAAGAAAAGAATTGGTCTTTGATGTGGGTGAGAGGCAGTTAGTCTGGGGAGGACAGGAGAGTAGATGGCAGAGTCTGAATGCTAGAGACACAGAGTTGGCAAAAGGTAGAGAGCGAGGTGTCTGTCTTGGGAAGTGCTGGGAGAGAGGGCTGAGAAAAGGATCTCTGGGAAGGGGGTGATTTGAGTGCCAACATCTGTGTTGGGTTGGAGGTCCAGTCTCCCATGCACAGGCCTGGTCTGCTCAACACTTGAGATTACCCACACCCACAGCCTTCACACACAGGGGAACGTGACTATCTTCTCCATGTGCCCTCTCTAGCCAGTGAGGATAACGCCTAATCCGTGCCATGGATAGGTTCTTCCTTTCATAGAATCCTTCCTTGGGACCTCGACCTACCACTCTATCGTGGGTAGAATTGTGTCTCCCCAAAAGACATGTTCAAATTCTAACCACTGGTACTTGTGAATGTGACCTTATTAGGAAATAAGGTCTTTGCAGATGTAATCAAGTTCAGATGAGGCCATACTGGCTTAGGGTGGACCCTAATCCAATGATGGATATCCTTGTAAGAAGAGGGAAACTTGGACACAGAGACTCACAGGGAGAAGGCCATGTGACATTGGAGGTAGAGATTAGAGTGGTACAGCCACAAACCCAGGAACACCAAGGACTGCCAGCCACCACCAGAAGCTAGGAAGAGTAAGGAAGATCCTCCCGTAGAGCCTTGAGAGAAAGCATGGCTCTGCGTGTACTTTGACTTTAGACTTCTAGGCTCCAGAACTGGGAGAAAATAAATTTCTGTTGTTTTAAGCCAGTTTAGTTTGTTATGGTAGCCCTAGAAAACTAATACAAGCTCCTAGGAACACAGGGGGCCCCTGAATACCTAGCAGGGGGTGGCAAGGGCCCCCAGCTCTATATTTCAGGAGGGGGTTGTTGAATGGAGGAACCTCCAGTGCTCAGAGAGGCACACAACACAGATGTTTAATTTACCCAGTTCTTGTGTTCAATCTACTTCCACATGAGAACACCCATCACTCTACATGTCTAATCTTGCAGGCATCTCACAAAGCTTGTTGCCATTGATTTAGGAAAAAAAAGTCCCAGTCTCTAATTTTCTCTAAGGCTTCGGTCATCTGTAACTGGCCAGAGGAACGGCCTTCGGGGACCAAAAGTTATTTACAGTTTTCAAGCAATTTCCCCTATTCATGATTTTGCAATTGCGGAGTGCAGCCTACTGTGCATTTGCATAAGCCACTTTATCCTTTTTTTTTTGGGCTGTGTAAGCCACCCAGCACCCTCCACACATGAGTCACAGGCAGGGGCCTCCAGGGTGGAGGTGCCTTCCACAGCTCCTGCACCCTCCCCAGCAGGCTTCCCTTCCCTCTCTGAGCTGTGCCTCATTTGCTGCCGGGCAAAAATCAGTCTTGCTGCAAATTCGGCGCCTGCCTGAGTGTGTGTAATTGGGTTGGATTTACATTAAGAGGGTTCCCTGTGGTGAAAACCACACTGCTATTTCCAATCTGAAGCTGCATAAAACATTCAATTTTCTAAGTATCCGTCAGCTGTTAGCGCTGTGAAAAACGGAGTCGGCCCGGATGGATGAGAGGCTCCCACTCAGTCCCATAAACCCCCGATTATTTGTGCTACCAGAGGGGATAATGTCATATGGTTACGGATAACTAAGTGTTATTCATCTAAGTATCCACTCGTTCCTTCAGCAAGCACATTTGAGAATCAAGTCTGCTCTAGGCACTGTTCTGAGTTTCTGATTAGATCCCATCCCTCCTCAGTTAAAAACCCTTCAAATTGGCTTCTTTTTGCATAATCTAAACTAGGGGTCAGCAAACTTTTTCTGTAAAGGGCCAGAAAGTATATATTTTAGGCTTGGTGGGCTATGAGGGGTTTGTCACAAAACTACCAACTCTGCTGTTGTAGCTTGAAAGCAGCCATAGACAATATGTATATAGATGGGTATGGCTGTGTTCTAATAAAACTTTACTTATAGAAACAGACAGTGGGCCAGTCTTGACCCATGGTTTGCCAAACTCTCTCTAAATACCTTACTTTGTCCTACTGGTCCCTGTAACCTGCTTCCTGCCTCCTTCCTCCTGTTTGCCATACACTATTCTCCTTGCTGTTCATTCCACTCCAGGTACCATAACTTCTTTTCAGCTGGAAAAACCACCAAGATCTTCCCTGCCTCAGGATCTTTGCATCTCCTATTCCCTCTGCCTGAAGAAATTCTCCCATCTTGACTTTTGGCAAAGATGGTTCTTCTTCATTCTTTATGTCATAATGGGAGCACCTGAGATGTCATTCTTTGTGTCTTATGTGACATCCTCATTGAATGGAGCCTCCTTTGAAAGATTTGCCCACTGAAATTGGCTTCCTTCCATTTCTCTCACTTCAATCCTTTTGTTCTCATTCTTGGAAGGATGTATTACAGACATTCATTATCTTATTGTTTACTTGTATTTTGGTTTTGATTTCTGTCTCCCTCCTCTACTTGAGTTTAAGCCCCAAGAGGGCAGGTTCCGTGTCTGTCTCATTCTCTGCTCCCTCCTATTCCTTGGCTTGGTGCTTGGTACGTAGTAGTGTCTCAATTTAAAAAGCAAATATTTAAGACTTCTCAATAAATTATTATTTAATCAATAAGAGACAGCCCCTGACCTCAGGGAGCTCACAATCAAGTAGGGACAGACAGACACCCAATCACAACATGTGATGTGAGGAGACTTATGCCAGATGCAGGTCTGAATAACAGGGGGCTGGAGGGATCACTGAGCAAGAAGGCTGCCAGAGCCAGGGAGGTCCCACAGTGGGTGCAGAATAAAGCAAGTTTCAAAGGGACAGACTCACAGTGAAAAGCAAGAGTGTGGAGCAAGGCAGGAAGGTGAACAGCTTCACGTTGTCCAGAGAGAAACAAGACAAGGAAGAAAGCAAGTGATAATTATGGAGCATGAACTAGGCGTCAGCTACTCTGTCAGGCATTTTGCATACTTTCCTTACAACAGCCTTTCAATGTAAATATTATTATTATTACTAATAAATAGTAAGTAAATATTCTTGTTCCTATTCTACAGAGATAGAAACTAAGGATCAGAGAAGGTAAGTAAACAGGCCTTGGTCACAGAGCTGTTAAGTCAGGATTCACACCTAAGTCTTCTTTGGTCTATATCACATGACCTGAGATGTGCGGTAAGGACAACATATGTATTAATTAGCCTGCAGTTGTCTTTTCTTCAGGACGGTGTTTCCTTCTCCCCAAATCTTGCCCTAGATTTAAGTGTCTTCCTCTTCATCTCCCTAATAAGCTGGTGACATCCTCGGAGTAGCTGTTTGCCTCCTCCAGATGCCCCTTTCTTAGGTCCAGCCTGTTACGCCGGATGAGAGGAAAGGGAGGAGAAGGAGCTTCGATGAGCATCGCATAAGCTGTATGCACATGATTCTCTGATTCCATTTAATCCTCACGACAGCCACATTGCAATGGAGCCAGCTGTCCCATTTTATAGAAGCGTTAACTATGGCTGGAGATGGTTAATGGTCCACAGTCTCCTAGTGACCGAGAGCTGGACGTCCGATCCCTGCCCTGTGCCCCCCACCACCCACATGGCTTTGGCACCCTGAAGGCTGACTGCGGTGGGGCACAGGTCTCAGAAAGGGTGATGAGGGAGCTGAGTTCAGCTAGCCTCTCTAGATAGTGACAGCCCCTCCTAAGTAGAAACTCTGAGAGGGGACAAGGAGAGCACACCTGTCTAAGCAGGGACATCAAATTGCCCGAGGAGAAGCTATTAGATATATGAGGAAATTCTTAGGCAATTCTACTGGAAAAAAAAATGCTTACTGTTTTTTTTTTGTCCCCCCACCGAGTGTTCATATAAAGCTTCTGGGCGATGGAGACGAGAGGATGCTGCGCCTGAAAGCCAGCCGGTCTCCTTCTCCCTAGGGGGATTGGGAGTGATTTGATTCAGCCGGCTAACGTTGTTCGAGGCCGACTTCATCTCCCCCAGTACTCATCAGAGCTGCTAATAGGCCCTTCAGAGCTCATAAAGAGATGACCAAATCTGGGGCTGGGGGACTCCAGCTCATTTATCTTCTGCAGCTCCGATCAGATCTGATTTTGTACGCTGACGGCTCGATGCTCAAGAGTGGTCTAGCCGGCATCTCAGACACCTGCTCAGCGTGGCTGGGCCTGAGGGCCTCCAGGAGGGGATGGGGCCCTCTGACCCACCAGGGTCTCACTGATCTGATGCGGCAGACAGACACTTACCTGCCAGCCATATCGATCTGTGGACGAGAAAATAAAAGCATTTAGACTTGTAAGGGAAAGGTGAAGCCCAATAATGGGAGTGTCAGTTACCACTTCGGGTCCTCCACGGGCTGCCATCGCTTCTGTGAGTGTGCGGTGTGTACATCGCATGATCCCTTTGTCTCTTGTTTAATCTACGTCATCAATTTGTAAGCTTATGCATGGAGAGAATGTAAAACCAACGTAAAGACACAGATATACATAGATACCAACCCCCACCACAAATACGTTTACCAAATCCGTACTAGCACCTTTTAAAGAACTAATAGTATTCTGTAACCTCGCAGAGAAATTATTTTTAGCTGAAGATTGGGCTCATCTTTTTCATGACTATCTCTTATTCATATAATTAGAAGACAGTTTGCACAAAAAATAATTGGGGGATTTTCATCAAATATATTTAAGCCACATGTTCTTCAATTAAACGAAACAGTGAAGGTAATGATGATGATAATCACTAGCATTTGAGTGCTTAAGGTGTGTCAGATGCGTGGCGATCGTTCACTTCTCATAAAAACTGTACAAGGCAGGCACTCTTAATGGCACTGTTTTACGGATGAGGAAACTGAGGATTAGGGAATGTTCTGGTTAGCTATTGCTGTGTACCAACCGATCACACAACTTAATAGCATAAAACAACATCCATTTTAGTAAGCATATAGATTTTTGTGGATCAGGAATTCAGAAAGGGCACAGCAGGACAGTTTTTCCCTGCTCTGTGATGCCTGGGGACTCGGCTGGGGTTTCATGAATGGCTGGAGTAACCCAAACAACTGGAATTTGGAACAGTTTAGCTGGATGATCCACTTCCAAGATGGCCTCTTCACTCCCACGCCTGGTCCCTGGGCTGGGTTGGCCAAAGGCTGGGCTCAGCTGGAACTGTAGACTGGCGCATTTACCATGGCCACTCCAGTATGGTAGGCTCAGGACAGGCAGCCTTCTTACATGGTGGCCCTGGACTCCAAGAGTGAGTACTCTAGAGCACCAGGCAGAAGTTTCATGGCCTTCTATGATCTATCCTTGGAAATCACATAGTGTCACTTCTATTGAACTCTATGGATCCAAACAGTCCCAAGTCCATTCAGACTTGAGGGAAGGGGACATAGTCTCCAACTCTTAATGGGAGAAGATTCAAAGAGCTGGGTACCATGTTTTAAAACTGCATCAGAGAGCTTAACTAACCTGCCCAAGATTTCAGAGCAAGGAGGATACAGCACAGGGATTTGAAGCCAGGCAATCTGACCCCAGAGCCTCCTTTCTCAGTGACCGTATGAAATCTCAAGCATTATTGGCCATGAAATAGGTGCTAAATTTATGTGAGTAATGTATGATCCAGTTTACTTTATGTTATCACTCTGTATAGCAGACAAAGAAATGGACAAGGAGGCTTCTTTAGGCAGTGGAGAGAGTGGTGAGAATCCGGAATCAGGCTGTGAAAGGCAAGTTTCAGGAGTGTTTTCACAATCAGAATTAAAGCCAGATGGCTTCAGACTATAGAAGAGTTGAAGAGTTTTTCTTTACCTAAATCTTTGCATTTGCTCTGTGGAACAGTCCTTGCTCTACTAGTTGAAAATACTCATGGTGGCCAGGAACCGGCCAGTCGGCTCAAAGAGTTTGTGGCTCTGTTTCCAGGAATACTGGGAGAACCCATAAGACCTGAGGCTGGAGTTTGCCAAGAACTTATGATTCTACAGAGCCTGTGTCTGCATGTGTTCAGCCCAGAACCAGCCTTAGGGCTTGTCAAGGGAATAAAGAGCTTGCATCCAGGATGGCTGGGCTGAGCTCAGAGTTTGCAGAGTTTGCAACCTGGCTGCAAAACTGAAGGGTCTTTGGTGGTGATACCTCTTCCAATTCTCTTTATGGGAGATAAAGTTACAGGGAGTGACTTCTGAGGATGCAAAATGGGCAAAGGGCAGAGATATGTAGACAGATTTGGGGGAGTTGCTTGTGCCCAGTTGAGGCTCTTAATGCAAGTTTTGGACGAAATGCCCTGGCTTCACCTTTGGCATCTGGACCAAAGGAACAACAACTGGCCAGACCTGTTCTGGCCAGCCAGGGCAGGGCAGGGATTCTTCTTGCCTCACCTGAAGAGACAGGTTTACTCACAAGCCTGCAGTCAGCTTCCCTGGAGGCTGGAGGGTTGTGCCAGGGAGGAGCACCTTGGTGGTCCCCCTCAGCGGGTTCTGAGCTCACGGGCTACCTCAAGGAGGTAGCCTGGCTGGTGATACATGCAGATAGAACTGGGATTTGCTGGCAGGCCCAGGCTGATTATTCACTCTGATGAGCAGTGTGTTCCCTTTGTCAGTGTTTGAGTGGGATGGAGTGAGATCTCTCCCACTGAGATGAGGTACAGGATTCTCCTGTAACAATAATAGCCGAGCCATTTAATACTGAGGGTTTACAAAGAACCTGGCACTATGCTGAGAATCTTGTCTTGGGGTGGGTTCTCCCAGAAGCAGACACCAAGACCAAGATTTCAGTACATGTAGTTTATTTGGGAAGTCAAATACAGACAGGGAAATGGGGGAATAATACAAGGAAGTGAAGACAGCAATAAAGAGTGTGGTATCAAGCCAGTTATTGTAGTGGGAAGTTGGAGCTTACTCCTGTGGGGAAGCTCTGGAACACCGTGTAATACACACGTTTCAGAATCACCCCACCTCAGGAGGCAGGGAGCTGGGTATTTATATACCAGATGCCAAGGTCACCAGTTGAAGCCTACTCCTGGGGATGTAATGCCTTAGCATTTTTGGCCTTCTGTGTGCCTGTGCACATGTGGGTGTGCACCCGTGCATGCACACGTGCACACACACACACACACACACACAATGAAACATTCTGCAGTTTTGGCCAAATTTTAAAAACAAACTGACCCTCAACCATAAATGCGGGTCGTGGGAGCCGGAAATCCACTTGAGCTCCTTGAAATTTTCAAGGGGCTGGGTGGAGCACCAATGGCATTATCTCACTTAATCCTTATAGCAATCAGATGCAGAAGGGACTATCTGTACCCATTTTACAGATAGGGAACTGAGGTTCAGAGAGGAGAAGTCACTTTGGTTGAAGTTACACTTAAGTGGAGTTGCTGGGATGTGAGTTAAGAGCATGACCCATGGGTCAAGAGCCCGTGGTTTTACCCAGTGAACTATACTGCCTCCCTAAGTATAAAGTTATAAAAATTAACAGGAACTGGCCCACAAATTCTTCCTTTAAGAGCTGAACAGACATGACTAGATTTCAGGCCACAGGACAAAGATGGTTTGACCCCAAGGGGCAGAGTCTGGGTTACAGAACCCTATCTTGAGGAAGAACCAAAGGTGGAAGGATGTCAAGCTGTGGCTAAGGCAGCCTGACACCTTGTACAAACATGTCCTTTAGTTGCCGCAAGTAGGGGCAGGAATGGGAGGCAGACAGAGTTGGGGATTTGAGCCTGGCATTGATAGGAATGGGCAGGGAGGTGGTAAGGAATAAAAGGTAGTGATCCTCTTGGGTTCCAATGGGAGATGTGTGGGTTTGTCAGGCTGGCTAGAGGAAGAGGACAAGGTGACCCTCTGTCCCACCCATTCCTGTGCCATTTGTGGTGAGCCCTAGGTGAATATCAGATCATCCCCACCCCCACACCACCCTAACCCTTCTCTTGCTCTTCTAAAACCACTCTCAGGTTTATCAAGGAAAGGCCCCTGACGAGCACCCAAGTTTTCCTTCTAAATCTTTAGTCTGCTACATCTAGTCTGAAGACATTCCTCCTTTTCCCCACCCTCTTTCCCCCAGTCCCAAGAAATGCAGAGGTTGCCTTCAATTAAACCAACACACAAGTCCACCAGGTGGTTTGGACTATAGACACACCCTCTAATGGGCAGCCCCTAGTTGTCCTTAGCATGCCTTTCTCAACTCCCACTAACTCACATCCCCAGTGGCCACCACTGCCATCCCAGCATACAGGAGAACCTGATATACAGGGGTGATGACTTTAGTTCCATGCATAAAGATGGGTCATGAAGATGCTTAATAAGGCTTTCTATCTTTTCTTCCTTCCTTCCTTCCTTCATTCATCTAGTGCTCTATCCATCCAACCATTCAGCCTACTATGTGGCACATATTATGTCGGGGACTGGGCATGTGACTGTGAAGAAGAAAGTAAAGGCCTGTGTCCCCATGGAACTTAGCATCTAGGGGAAAACAGATAAAAAATAAACAAGCATAAAATACATTCTAAAAATAACTATTGTGACAAATAAATAAGACTTTATAATGGAAAAATAAGTGTGATGAGAATGGGAATCTACCAAGATAGGATGATCAGTAAAGATCTAACTGTGGAGGAGATATTTTTAAGCTGAGACCTACCTAAGTGATGGTAAGGAGCTAACTATGTGAAGACAGGAAAAGAACATTCCAGAAGATAGAACAACATGGGTGTGGGCCTTAAGGTGAGAAATAGCTGGGCAAGTGCAAGAGCAGAAATAAGTCCATCTCAGCTAGATTCTAGTGAATGAGGAGGAAAGTGGCCTCAGATGAGGTTGTAGAAGTAGAAAGAAGATGAGTTATGTAGGGATTTATGAGCCATGCTTAGGAACTTGGGTTGTATTGAAGGAAAATGAGAAACCACTGGAGAATTTTCTAACATAATTTTCTTCATTAAAAAAAAATGCCACTCAAGACGCTCTATGAAAATTAGATTGCAGCAAGGAAAGGGTGGAATCAAGGAGACCAGCTTGAAGTCTCTTGCACTTGTTCTGGTGAGAGATGATGCTGGCAGCCTGGCCAGGGGTTAGGTGATGGAGTTGGAGACACATGACAACTTGAGATGTGTTTTGGAGGTAGAAACAGCAGGACATTCTGAAGGACTGCGTAGGACACAGCTCAGTCGTTTGCCAAGAACCAGGAGTTAGCCTTGTTCAGATCCCAGGCCTCAGAACAATAAGTTAGAAATGTGTTGATCCAATCTGGCCTGGGAATAAACAGAAAACAACAAAACAACAAAACCAGACTTTAATCACACACCAACTCTCTGATGAGCAGAGGACCTTCTACCTGGAAAATGCACGTGTGTACTTACACAAATTTTGGCTGACAACTTCAGGTGACTCTTGGATTTCTGAAGACCCTCCGTGGACCCCCCCTCCCCGCCCAGTAGACTGGGACGGTCACATGTCTCTGGATCCAAGATTTACAAATCTATGAACTAGTCTTACACTGATTCTCCATATTCTAGAGATCTATTACTTGAAGAGTGGACAGTGGCCATCCCTCTTTCAGGCAGGTTTATACATAATCAATCTCCAGTCTAAGTTCTCCAGGGACAGGAATTCCATGCATCTCCTTCAGGGGGCCTTGCGGTGTTCTGTCATGATTAAAATGCAGTCCAACCCAGTTTCCATTTGTTCAATCCCCTGAGAAAGGGACAGGACAGTCAAAGTGAAACCTTGAAGGAACATGGGAATATGAACACGTGGTATTAACGTGGTGGTATTCTGGATCATTCTTTTCTAATTTTGAGTTTTCTGCCTTGCTGGTACAACATTGCTTGAGCAATACATTTTAACCAGAACCCCAAAGTTATTGGAGGTCAGAAATAATCTCTATTTTCAGCTTGAACAAACAAACAAAACAAAGCAAAATATCCATAAACAACCAGCAAATCTTTTATTTTTCATCAGTAGATCAATTTTTTCCTCTGTGTGTAATTCTTTAAATTATGTCTGTTTCTCATGGCTTTCAAGTGCAAAAGGCAAGATCATACATTCCAGTACGCATAAGATGTACTCATCTTATGCTTCCATCACTAGAACTTCGCCCTCTTCCCAAGATTTGTGAAGGCTTTTCCTGACTCCATGCCTTGTATGGGCTGTTCCCTCTCCCTAGAATGCCCTTCCCACTATTTCTTCCTGGGAGACTTATATTTGCTTTTTAGGTCCACTAAAAGGTTATCTCCTGCAGCCTTTGTGCCTCCAAGACAGAGGTGCTCCTTCTGTTTTGTCTACTCCAGTTTCCTCTTGCCCATCTTTCTGTCACACTACTGGTCATATTTTATTTTTAATTATTTGTTTCCAAGTGTCTCTCTCCCTCTGGATCCTTGAGAGCACGGATGGAGATTTATTTATTTCTTACTTGCAAAACCCAGCCAAAATCTGGCACATAGTCTAAGCCCAAGGAGCGCATGCTGGATGCATGGAATAACTCTTTTTTTTTTTTTTTTTTTTTTTAAAGGGCTCTGTGGTGCTGATGCAGAAGGTGGGTGATGTCCTGGCCTTGGCATCTCAGACCCTTACTAACAATTCTACTGTCATTTGCTGTTGTGAGGAAAAGTTCTGACTCGTGGAGCCAAGTCCATTCTCACCCTCAGTCTACTTCTCCCCGGTGACTGCTCTCAGAGGCCACCTCTAATCTGCCCTCCTGTGTGAATTTGATGTTCAAGGCTGAGGCCGCATCTTGTAGACCTTTGATGCCAAGCCATAACCTCATCTCTGTTCCTCTCCTCTCCGCAGTACAAAAATGAAAGAACAAGACTTCAGTCTCAATTCTTCATGCCCATAATTAGGTATAGTTGTTGAGTACTTATACTCTATCAGACACTATGTTAGCTGCTTTCATCAATTGACTCATTTTGTTTTCATAAGAGCTCTATTCACTTATTCTCTCACATATTTATATATTTTAGAAACATTAATTGAGCATCTATTACAGATTAATGCTATGCTGAGCACTGTGATACAACTATGAACAACGTGGACAAAGGAGTCTTTGAACTTGGAGTCTACCATGGAAGACAGAAAATGATCTGGTAACCATAAAGTAACAAGAACATTTTAGACAGTGACAAATGTTATAAATGAAGCAAAGACACTGCCATGTTAAGTAGCTGATGTGGTCAGGATCTGAGGCAGGGGAAGAAGGAGGCTGGAGGATGGTACAGCGCAGATTGCTAAATATACATGACTTCCACTTTACATTTCATTGGCCTAGAATGGCCAATGGCCAAGTCATGTGATCACACCCAATGATGAGCAGCTTGGAAAGTACATTTCCTGGGTGACCCAGAAGAAGAATATGAAAAAGGATTTGGTAAACCCTATATATAGCATCATTTTTGACATTTGAGCTGAGACCATAAATATGAGATGGAAGAGTTTTCAAGATAGAAAGAATCTCACATGGAAAGACTATAGCTGGGGAAAAATAGTTTGGCCTATTTGGTGACTAAAAGGATGTCATGTCTGGCACATAACGAGCAAGGAGGAGAACAGTATGAGATGAATTAAGAGAGGTTGGCAGGAGCCAGGTGATTTAGGATTTGCTTCTGAGAGCTGTGAGAAGCCACCAAAAGGTTTTAAGCCAGGGAATGTCATGGTGATTTTTAGAAGCTCACCCTAACTGCAGTGCAGAGAAGGGCCTGTAGGGGAACAGTAGGAGCAGGGAGACCACTCATTAGGCTGTTACGGAATGCTAGGGAAGAGACGGAGGTTGCTCAGGACAGGGGTTAGAGTCAGAGACTGTATTCCCTATTTTCTTTATAAACCACAAAAGCAACAAAGTGGATATTGTAAGCTGAAATCTGCTCCTGTTAAGTCCAAATACTCATTTCCCTCATGTTCAATTAATTGTTCAATTCAATAATTGCTTATTGTATGTTCTTCTATGTATAATACCATATTGGTTTGTGTCTGTTTTCTAAGCACGTGCATCTGTTATCAAGCTTCTAAAGGAGGGGCATAAGATGTAAGTGTTAAGAAGGTGAGGAGAAGGTAGAGGGGACACGAGTTTGGGAGAAGCCATAATGAAATTTACCAAGAGTGCAGAGCTTCTATGGGGCTCTGAAGGATGGTGAAGCCATGGGAACCATGGAAAGAATGGGGACTCCAGAAACAGTGCTCTGGTTTCCTGTCTGGGAAGTGGCCTCATATGAGCTACTTTAAACTCTCTGGTCTTTGCAGGGGGTTTTGAAGCTCTAATTAAAAGCACAGACTCTTAAATCCCAAAGAAATGGGTCTAAATCCAGGATTCAGTACTTGAAGTTTTATGAGCTGGGGAAAGATGTGTGTTCCTGCTTCAGTTCCTCATCCATAAAACACCAACTGTAATAGTCAGCTTGGCTGAAGTAACAAACATCCCCAAGATCTCATTGACTTGTAACAAACTTTTATTTGTCACTCAGCGGTAGGTCGACTGCTATGGCTCTGCTCCATGTGCTTTCTCACTCCAGGACCCAGGCTGTGAGCATGCCATGCGTCACGCGGTTCTTGGAGCAGAAGGAAAGGACAAGGGAGAAGGCAGAAACTTGCAGACCTCTTAGAGCACCTTAGACATGGCAAACAGCACATCTGTTCTCATTCCATTGGCCCAAGAAAGTCAAATGGCCCAATCTGTTATTAGGTCAGGAAAGTATATTCTGTCTACAAACAATGGCTGTGAGTCAGTTACATGACAGTGGGAGAGAGTGTATAGTTGAGAGCTCTAATACCATCTGCCACATCTACCTTACAGAATTACTGGGGGAATTAAGCGAATGAAACATACAAAGCAGCTAACTGTCTGACACAGTAAACACACAGTAAACGCCAATTCTTATGAAGTAGCTCGACTTTAATATATATTTGCAAACATGAGATTAAAATGTGCTTCTCTGCTATCTACCCTCCTCTCAATAACCACCTTCCCTACACAGCTAGGAGCATAAACAGTGCTGACCTTGTGCAAAAGGCACAGCTTTTAGTGGCAGGTAGGCCTTGGTTTGAAACTCAGTTATGCTGCTCACTGTTTGTGTGACTGGCTGAGATCAATTGTCCTCTCTGAGCCTCAGTCTGCTCATCTGTAAAATGGGAAGAAAGTCCATGCCACTGGATTGATGCGGAGGATAATTTTGCCCAAGGAACTCAGAACATTTGACTTCTCTTTCCTCAATAGATTTCTCCTAGTTTCTGGCAACTTCTTAGATTAACTGTCTTCTGACTATACCAATTTGAGGCAAGAAGAGCTCTTCTTCATTCCAAATACTTAGAGAAAGTAAACTTTGAGAATTTCTATAGTAATTGTTGCCATTTCCTTTATTGAGAGGAGATTTGGGGCTCTTCTCTGACTGTGGAATACGTAGGATTTCTTAAGAGTCCCTGAATCTTCCATGCTATCCCATGGCTCCATGCCTTTGTTGGTGCTGGTCCCTCCACCTGGAGGGATTTATCTCAAAGGAAATTCCCTCGGTGAACATTCCCAGATCCTTCTCACCACCCCTAACCCCTACCGTCAGAGTTAGTTAAGTAACTTCCCTTGACTCTGTGCTTTTAAATCAGACTTACGTACCCACACCTGGTAGTCTATGTTAGTGGACTAGGGGCTGACTTTTGGGTGTGACTGCTTGGGTCAAACTCCAGCCCTTCTGCTTACTACCAGCAACTCATTGGGGCCTTCACTGGGGCACCCAGGACTGAGGCAAGTAGGGGCCAGTTTGCTATGAATGAGCTGCTGAACAGTGCCCAGGTCATCTGAGATATCAGAAAAACTACTTGAGGTCAGGTAAGAAAGTGACACAATCACATTTGTATTTTAGAATGATTTCCTTATGGCTATGCAGAGATCAGACTGGAAGAGAAACAGGCTGGAGAATAACATCATAGTCCAGACAAGAGATGGTGCCCTTGGTTTTCAAGAAAGCTTGCTGGTAAATACTAGCCTTGTTTCCTAGCTGGATTTCTTTTTGTTCGCTAACTGCTTGGGCTCATGGAGTGCCTGGGTCTTCGGTAGATCCCTTCTCCTCTAATGCGGTGCTTCTCAAAGTGTGGTCTGTCTGTGACTCGGGCTTGTCTGGACTTTTGTTACCAGCCCTCTATAAGATAAGTATAGAAACTGAGAATAAGCATTCAAAAACTTTAACAAGAATTTATCTTTCTTTTCTAGTACCTCATTTTTATTTTATTTTACTGAAGTATTGGCGGGTAATGGATTGAATGAAATAAACAAACAACGACCACATGAAACCAGCCGTTCATCAGAGAGACTTCAGGAAGCACTGATGTTATATCCACTGTGAAGTTCCCTCTCTCTTTTTCCTTGCTGGGGTAGGAGGATTTTAGTTATTTTCTGGATTTTAGTGAAATCAGATTACAACCAAGTTGAGTACTGTGAGGGTGTTTCCTGGACCCTAATATCCAACTTTCTTCTGGTTACAAAACTGCCAACATTGTGTCTGGATGAAGAGGGACTGTTTAAAAGTTTAATCCCACCTTCCCACCTACATGTCTCTCTCTCTTTTAATTAATAGAATTTATTTCTTAGAGTATTTTTAGGTTCACAGAAAAATGGTGCAGAAAGTACAGAGAGTTCTCGAATACGCCCTCTCCTCTGCTATGTACAGTTTCTCCTATTATTAACATTATGTACGAGTGTGGTACTTTTGTTATAATTGATGAGCCAATATTAATATATTATTATTATTAACTAAAGCCTATAGTTTATATTAAGGTTCACTCTTTGTATTGTACATTCTATGAGTTTTGACATTGTACAATGGGACGTCTCCACTGTCATCAGTATCTATGGAAGAGCTTTGCTGTCCTAAAATCCCTGATATTCCACCTATTCATCCATCCCTCCCTCTCTCTCAGCCCCTGGCAACCACTGGTCTTTTTTATCATCTCCATAGTTTTGCCTTTTCTAGAATGTCATAGAATTGGAATCAGACAGTATGCAGTATTTTCAATGTCTCTTTCTTGTTCCCTTTTCCCCAAGTCTTCATGTCCCTTCCATCGTCTCAACACACGCACACACACACACACACACACACACTGTCCCTCTAAAGCAGAATAGAAAAGTTGAGAAAATGACAAAAACCCATAACCAACTTGGCTCACAAAATCATTCAGTTTGAAAGGGCATTTCAGGGTTCATTTCCTGGCTCTCTCTGCCTTCTATCAGGATACAAGCCCTGACTTTGCACCCTACTCAGGAGAGCCTGGCCTCCCCTCCCGGCTAGGCCTGCTCACATCTTGTTTTCCTAAAAGCAAGAGCCTCTTTGCCTATGCCATGTCTGAGTGGTAATTACCTTGTGTCTGTTCTACTGCCTTCAAATTATTTTTCCCACCTTCAGAGCAATTGCTCGCACTTCTTATCTCTACCGTGATACTCTACAGGGCGCAGGGGACCTGTCTCTTGCCTCTCATATTTTTGCTTCTGATGTTAAAAAGTCCCCTTGAACTTGCATTTACAGACACCAGCAAAGCCCGAGTGTCTTCACATCAGCTGACACATCCCGGGGGCAGGGTGTTAGCAATTACAGCCTGAGCTGGTCGCGGGATCAGAGAGCTGCGGAGGAGGCCCCGCCACGGAGCATCTTTGATGAGTGCCAGGGTCATTATTATGAATGTTATGCGGGAATGCCAGTAAAGTCCTGAGGCAGGAGCGCTTTTCTTCCTTTATCTCGTCTTAGCTGTGAAGACAGACACACATATACATACATATATGCATAGACTGCCACTGGGGCCTGGCTAGGGAGGGGGCAAGTGCAGTTAGACCAAGGATTTCTCGCACAGTCGAGAACAATCCTTCCATAGGGCCTCTGTCTTCTCAAAGTCTCACCTTTCTCGCTGACAGGGTGTCCTCTCTCAGGGGGCACCAGTGTAGCTAAATCCTAAATTGGAGGGCTGATCTCCTCCTTTTCTTTGCTTTTGGTTCTAACATTCCTCCTCCTGTTTATATTCTTTGTTGAGATGTAGGATTTCTCTCTATGGAGATATTTTCTCCTACTTTTGTTTCTTGTAGGGAAAATAAAAAGTGCCTAGTGGTGATCCTAGCCCCTTGCCTTAGTATAGTGCTTCTCTAAGGAACCTGACTTTCTCTCCCTCCTCCATTGTGTGTCTCTGTTCTGTGCCTCAGAGAGTTGATAGGCATCCTTTCAGGCCTATTTGGTAAATCTGTGTCCCTGTGGGTGGGCCTAGTGTCCCCTGAAGGAAGGAGGCACAGCCAATGTTAATCATCTGGGGATGAGGCCATGCTAAGCTAGAAAATTCCATTTTAGGATGCGTGGCGACAGACTTCTCAGTCTCTCCACTTCAGTCTCCACTTCAAGCCTTTGAGGAGGAGGCTTGACGTCTTTAGGGTGGTCTAGGGTTTCAGGGGTTCAAGATGGCCTCCTTGATGGAAAGTGTGATGGGAACTAGGAAGAGGTGCTTGTCTGCTGTGTGCCATTAGATGGAGGTAGGAAGCTCTTTTATCTTGTAAGTGAATGTTTTTGGTTATTTCTTGCCTGTTCATTCCCTTCAGTTGACCTAAGGCCTTTAGAAAAGACTCCTTGGAACCTTAGAATCTCGTATCAAAAATACTGGTGAATCCAGGGAAGGGCCTTGCCTCGTCATTTCAGGGGAGTTGTAAAGAGACTGTAATGCCTCCCAAGATCAGCTGGAGCAGCAAGGAATGTTCTAGAGTTCATGTTTTTAAAACATCACTGATATTTTAAAAATCACAATGTGCCTATCATTATCTTCTGAATGTTAAAACATCCTTAAAAAGTGATATTGCTCTTGCTTTCATTTTGCAGATGAGGAAACTGAACGTTTGAGACTGTGTTCCAACTACCTATCCTCATTTGACATCCTCTATTGTCTGCTATCCTTGGAGGATCTATATGGCATATTAAAAGAGGAAGTTGAACATTTTGTTACATTTTTACAACATGCAAATCACCTTTGCATAATTGGTCTAGCTAGATGGTTGAATTCTGTGCATAAAGCAGGACAGAGTTTCTCTCTTCCTTCCTTCCTTCCTTTCTTTTTTTTTAAGTTTTAAAATTTATTACTTATTTATTTATTTTATTTCTTTGGTAAGGAAGATTGGCCCTGAGCTAACATCTGTTGCCAATCTTCCTCTTTTTGCTTGAGGAAGATTGTTGCTGAGCTAACATCTGTGCCTATCTTCCTCTGTTTTGTATGTGGGACGCTGCCACAGCACGGCTTGATGAGCAATCTGTAGGTCCGCACCCGGGATCCAAACCTACGTACCCCAGGCCACTGAAGTAGACACATGAACCCAACCACTACTCCATCAGGCTGGCCCCTCTTTCTCTTTCTCTTTTTTTAATTTTAAGAGCAAGACACTGTAGTCCATGGAGGTCATATGATTTGGAAACCACATACCCATAGCTGGAGGAGACAGGACTCAAAGTCATTTCAAGTCCAGGACTGATTCCTCTGCTGCTTTATTTTGGCCTAATTCAGAAAATGGCCAGGTATGGAAATGCCAGGATTGGGAACATAGTCTATCAGCACAGACTGGAATACGGAAGGACCCCCAAGCCCCAGTGGGCCACAGACCTGCTAAAACAGGGCTTTCTATATGTTTGCCTGGTGTATCTCCGCCCTATTCTGGAAGTGACCATGAGGACTCATGTGAATGTGTCAGATATCTCAGTATGTCAGTTAATAGGCTCTGTTAAAAAACCAACATCACGTGGATAATTGAAAGAATTATGTGGATACCTTGGTCTTATACCTTCTTTTGCCAGCTCACACAAAACCAAGCAAAGCATCTGATATTTTTTCTGCTACTAGTTTCCCAACGATTGTTCTTTCTCTGTTTCAGCCACCATAGGTTTCTGAAAGACCATAATACTCTGACAACTCCTGAACACCAGAGCAGAGAAGAGGTATTTATATCTGAGGACCTTGACTACTTTTGTGAGAAGGAATTACCTGCTAAGTATGATCTCAGAAAGAAGTTCTCTCATAGGTCGTATGAGGACAAGCTGAGGAAACATAAGCCATAGCTCTTTGAAATTGTAACAATATTCCAAAACAAATATTTCCCAGTTTATCCTGGGAGTTTATCCTGCATCTGTCACACACTCGGGGTGTGTCACAGGGAATGTACTTCCCCTCCTTGAGCCACAGGTCCTCATCTATAAAGAGGGGAGTTTGGAATTCTAAGATCCCCAATATCGTGCCTTGAATGGGGTCAGGTTGGGAATTCAGAAGCTCAGGCTTGTTGGGAAAGAATGCAGCCAGGGTGGGCCAGGGCTTGTATGGGGTAATGAGAAAGGGGTATGGTGACCAGGACTTGAGCCAACCCGGAAAGAAAGTCTAAAGAGGTCTGATCTGGGGGCTGAAGAGGACAGCGAGAGACTCCTACGAATGGCAGTCAAGCCAGGTCAGGCGCTGGGCAGGCTGCCTGATTTGAGGAATGGCATCAATGTGTTGGGAGAGGCTCTTAAGGCTGGACAGGTGTCAGGGCTCAAGCCAAGTGGACTGGAGGTCAGGACAGGGCATCAGTTCTAAACAAGGTGCCTGAGTGCAAAGCAGGCCTAAGTCAAAACCCACTCAACTAGGCAACACAGCATGACTGGGTGGCCAAACACAGACCCATTCTGGGTGCAGGGGACGCCGAGTTTAAGACAGCAAGAGCAATTCTAGGTTCATCTAGCTTCTCGGGATAAATATAGGGTTTTCTTGGCTAGAGGGTTGAAGAGGCTGGACAAGATACCTTTAGAGCTGAAATGTGGTATTTCCATTTTAATCTAAATAAAAATAATAATAGCCAACAGATATGGAGAATTTTCTCTGTGCCATACTATTTTAAGTGCCTCTGTGCATGAACCCATTGCCAAGGTAGTGTTAAAGCTTTCTCTTGTTAGCCACTATTGTAGCAGTCAAAAAGTGTTTGCTTTTTTTTGCCAAGATCAAAACATGGCAAGATCCATCCCTTCAACTATGACCTATGCTACCAGAAGAGTCCAGGCAAAAATACGGAAAGTGGAGGGGGCAAATGTAAACCTGTTCAGACTGAAGACTTCCAGGAAATAGGGGCACTTTCAATGACCCCCTAATGCGGATTTCATTGTCAGGCCTTCCTTTTCCAGCAGAGTCAAGGGATTAGACACACTTGCATGTTTTTCCAGTCATCTCTGCATCTTTAGAGTAAGGATTCCAGGCCCCCACGCTGGAGGTGACTACAGGCATCATTCCCCAACCTCTCCTACAAATCTATCTTAGGTTCCTCTAGGCTTTGACCTAGGGTGACTGTGGAGAAACCAACAGGGGAAATTTAAAAAACTACAAGAAATCTTTTAAAATGTTTTAATTGCATTTATCACATGTCTGAAAATGTCAAAGGGGTAAAGCACACTTTCGTATAATTTCCATGCTTTCTGACCACATTTCTTGGGAATCAGATGTACCAGACACACTTTAGCTTTCTAACCCTAATGACATTGACACCATAATCTCTCTGACATTGCTCTCCCATCTCTCTAATCCCACTAAAAGTGCCCTAGTTCTGGCTTTCACTATCTGTTTAATAGCTACCTGACTCACCTCCCTGCATCCCCCATTTGCTTTCTTCAACCTGCCCTTCACTCTATCAGCAACAGCAATTTCCTGCTCAAAATCACCAACGGGCTCCCGTCACCTACAGATTACTATCCAGAATCCACATCACACATCCAAATTCCCTAAGATCCACCCCCTAAGAACTTCTCCTGTCTTAGCTGTCACTCACGTGTTCCATAATCTCTAGGCCCAACAGGCCTGATCATGTTCTCAACTTCCCCAACTTAGTCTCTTCCTTAGTCAATAATATCCTTTCCCATCTCCCTCTGTGATAAATTCATATTGGAAAGTCCATCTCCCTTTTCAGTGTCCAAATCAAAAGTCAACGCCTCCAAGAATCATGCCTCCAACATCATGCCTCATCGCAACTTTCTTATCTCTATTTTATAATTTTATTTATTTATTTTTTCCCCCAAAGCCCCAGTAGATAGTTGTATGTCATAGCTGCACATCCTTCTAGTTGCTGTATGTGGGACACGGTCTCAGCATGGCCGGAGAAGCGGTGCGTAGGTGCGCACCTGGGATCCGAAACTGGGCCGCCAGCAGCGGAGCATGCGCACTTAATCACTAAGCCATGGGGCAGGTCCTCTTATCTCTATCTTAGCTCCTCTCAGAATTATGTCCACGTTAACCTCTGGCTGGGATCATCATGAGTGAATCACCGTATTCTCCAAATCAAAAACTGTCCTGGCACACAATAAGCTCATGGTAATATGGTGGATTGCAACAATGGCCCCAATTCTTCACCTCTATCTACATCTACACACTTTGTCTTATGATTCTGGAGTACGCACCTGTCCACCCACTCTGGGCTTGGCCATGACACTTACTTTGGCCAGTAGAATGAGGTGGAATGATGGTGTCCTAGTTCTAAGTTCAGGCCCAAGAGGCATTGTCTGTTTTCAGTTGCTGTCTTGCGGCTCTGTCGTAATCATAAGAACATGTTTGGGCCGGCCCGATGGAGGGCAAGAGATACATGGAGCAGAGCAGAGCCTCTCCGTTCGCTGCAGTCGAGACCAGTGTAGATGAGACAGTCAATTCCCAGACATGTGAGCATGACTAGCCAAAGATCCTCTAGATAACCTCTAGAGCCGATCCTCTAGATAACCTCCAAGCAAGAAACCCTTATATTGGATATCACCAGGGTGTTGTGGGTGGAGGTGACATGGCATTATTTTAACCAGAGATAACTGATACAGGTGGTCATTTGAACCAAAGTGTACCCAGCCATCTACAGGTGTAGATAGATTAACAGCAACCGTCCTCCCTAAAAGTCTGAGACACAATGGCGTAAGTATACATATACACACGTTTGTACCAAATTATATATGGAGTTCAGTTAAAATAATATATATATGTAAACATGCATTATATGCATAAACACACGCATATGATGTTTCTATACATATATGACATCTGTGTATTTGTATAGATTTGTCTCTGAAAGCACACATAAAAAGCTTTGATAAACCCTGGAGAATGGAATAGGGGAGTGGAGTACAGGACAGCATTTAGAGTTTGTTTTATATCCTTTTATTATTTCTTGACTCTTATAACAAATATTTCATAATTTAATAACTTATAATCTAATTAAAATAAATAAAATAACCCATGCTAATTTGTAAAAAATTTTAATCTGTAAGAAAGAATGAAGCAAACACTTTTAATACCTCTCAAACATTTTCTTTATGGATTCTCTCTTTACTTTTAATGTTAGGACACCTCCACGTAGAGATGAAACAAATACTATGTTTTTGCCGATACTTTTAGCACTTTGTCTTTACTATTTGAGCCTTTCATCAACTTAAGTCAAATTAGGTCAATTACATGAGGTAAGGGGGGGATATTTGTCTTATTATAACCCCAAAATGTTTAACCGATCATCCATGCTATGTTTATTTAATAGTCCTACCCCACACTTTGAATTATTTATTACTCTTACTTTTATTCTGAATTTGAATTGCTGTAGCTTTACAGTGTGTTTTGACATCTAGTAGGGCAGATTTCATCTTTTTAATTTAATTTAATTTTTTTACATTTTTGAGCCATTCTCATGCATTTATTATGTCTAGCTGAATCAGAAACAGGCTGTCAAGTTTTCAACAAAGATCCAAATGGAATTTTGAAATTTTTGTCTCTCATTAAAATTTGGGAGTTTCCTTCCTTCCCCCTCCTCCTCTTGCTGCAACTCCTCCTTCCTCTTCCTTTTCCTCTTCTTTATCTCCACTTCTCCCCGCTCCCTTCCTTTCCTTCTTATCTTCCTTTATCTTCCTCATTTCTTCATCTTCATCTTCTTCTCTTTATTGTTTACTATTTAAAGGATAAATATTCAAACATACAGAGAATAAAAAATAACTATACTGATCAAATCTTGACAGGTTGCATTTTGAGTGTTTTAGATAGCTTAAGGTGGAGATCTAAAACATTACAGAAACGGGTATATTCCTCCACCCAAATTTCCCTTCACACTCAACAGTAACCACAATTATGGAATTGATGGATTGTCTTTCTGTGCACTTTTTAAACTTTACTTTTATAACACACATTTATCCATAATATATAATGTTGTTCTGTGTATTTAAATCTTTTGTAATAATGTGTCATGCTGAATGTGTCTTTTGGAAACTTGATTTTTTATTTTATCAACAATATGTAATTTTTCTTCATGAAGATTCTGCACACATTCCTTGCTTAGTGTGCTCTTGGTTATTTAGAATGTTTTCCTTCTTTTAGTGCTAAATTCACTTGACTCAAATTTTGTATATGGCTAGTGAAACCAAAATCCTAGATAAGGTCAGTCATCTGCTATCTTTCTTTTATGCTTCCTAGATTAGTCTGATATGCACTCCTGGTTGAGAAACACTAGTTCAGAAGAGATGGAGCCTAATATCACCTCCATCCATACATCAGAATAATTCTGATTTCATATCAACCTAGTACCCAAGCTATGAGGGAGCTTGTTCTGTCTGAGAATGCTCATGCTCAGGGCTTCTCCTTTTCCATTAGGAACTCCTACATAGGAGTCCTGCCTATGGTCTTCATTTGGAAGACTAGTGCCTGACCCCCACTTGGTTCTCATCAATCCCCTGTCCCTTGAGCCTAGGACTATGCCTCTTTGAGTAGAATTCTGGTCACAATCTTACCCTGAATTTGGTACCAGTATAGTACAACCCTTAAGCCCCTAAACTATGCACCAACTAGATGTTCCCAGATTGTGTCTCCATAGATATCCCCAATCTTATCTTAAACCTTGAACCTGTCATATTCCAGACTAGCTGTTGTCTCACCAGGTATTTTGGGAGTGTAGTGATTTATTTGGTTTCCATGTATTCCTTGGAGTTCTTGCTCCCTCTCATATCCAGGTTCAGTTTTTCTCTTGTTTCTAAAATTTTGGTCCAGCCAGATGCATAATCAAACTGTACTAAGGATGGAAAAAGCATTTTTTCCCACATACTAACCGTGAATTATTGGTGGTGATTTAATGGAAAGGTATGTTAAAAATAATTTAGAATGGCATTTAGAAAAATGTCTGGATTCAGTTGGAAAGAGCTACTGCCACCGGCAGGTGAAGTAACAGTGATGATGCACATGTATGTTCCTGCTATCACTTGTTTAATGCCATCCATGATGAGAATCGATGACTGTAAAACCTTTGACTATGAACAAGTATACATCCAATAAGGGTAGTAGGCAAACAATAAAGTACAAAAAGAAGATAAAAACTTTTATAATCAAGACCTAGGTGGGGCATTATTTTACTTTTTCTATATACTCATGTATCCATACAGGTGTATAGTATTGTTTTCTATGTCTAAAAATCACACACAACAGTAGGTATAGAGGAGTGGAAAGATGAAGGAGTGTCCCCAGAATTATTTCATGTGGCCTATTGTGTCTTCCAAACACGGTTGCAACTATATCTCCCATATTGCAGGCTCTTCTGAAACATTAAAACTCTGCCCCCATCAAGAGGTGGTGTCTATGTCTGCTCCCCTTGAATCTGGGTGGGTCTCTGTGACTGCTTCAACCAATGGAGCACAATAGAAGTGATACTACGTGAGGTTAGATTATAAGAATGCCATGTGCTTCCACTTTGCTCTTTTTGAGGATCTGGCTCTTAGAACCCAGCCACCATACTGGTAGGAAGCCCAAGCACCTGTGGAGAGGTCCACATGGAGAGGAGCCAATGCCTGCTGATCCAGAGCCCCAGCTGAGTTCCCAGCCAACACCATCATCTTGTCATCATCAACTTGTCAGCCATATGAGAGAGACATCTTGAAGGGAGCTCCATCAGCATCAAGTCAAGCAGCTTCATCGTGTTACCAAAACCACCTTTTTCCTATCATTTTCCTTCTGAGACTGGTTTAGAGCTAGCTTGGAAGCTGTGTTTTGCTGGTCGTGAAGATTTAATATAAGAAAGCATTTCTCAAGTTCTAGATGTTGTGGCTGCTGAAGTAATCTCCTGTGGTGCTTTTTCCTCCAGGAATTCTTGCCTATTTGCTCAGGTACCTCATGAGCCTTCTTATCTCAGCATCCTAAGAATACTTATTGGGAGTTTGTTTATTGTCCTTTAGCCACCTCAAAGCTTGGTCTCTTGCTTTCAAGTAAGGTTTTTATGTTTTCCTGCTGATAGTTCTTCAAAGGTACCATTCGAGTATCATCAAGTGTTCAATAAAACAGTCAGAAATCACTAAGATATGTAACAGAATTCACATTTAAAACAAGATCTTGTCAGTCCATAAAAATAGATGAAAATAAACACTTTGAGAGTTCTTGAGTAGAAATATAAATTCCTGCATTTGTGTTAATGTAGTCTATTTTACTTACCTTGGTGCAGGAGATATCTAATTCCATACATGGTGACTTGACTGCTTAAATTGGTCATAAAATCTGGGCAAAATCAACCATAAATAATATCAAGACTGAGGAAGGTGCGAGTCCCTGTGTTTGCCCTAGAATAGACCAAAGTTTGATTTATGGGATCATTTTTCAATATCACAAGTTTTGGGGGAAATTATAAGAAAACATGCTGATAATGGAATGAGTTCTCATTCAAAGCAGTGAGCTCCTGTCTATTTTACTAGAAACTGAAATGTTCTCTGCTGGAAACTATGTTCAGAGGCACAAATGATCTTTTAGTTCCTTTCAAACACTGTGATTCTATATTAGAATTTAATCCTGGCCCCAAGCTCCAATTCTTCATGTAACCACACAAGTAATCTTCACGGGGACCAGGTCTTCCAAGAACATAGTGATCTTCATGCCTCAAATGTGAGGCATAGCTATCCATCTTGTTAACAAGGGGTGAGATATGAATTTTCCTAGGCAAAGCTACTCAGGTGTGCGAAAATGTAACTTTATTAATTTCCCTATTACTGAAATTAACTTAGCTCTTTAGCCCCATTTCCACTTGGCAGGAAACAAAATCTTGCTAACTGAAAGTAATTCACCTCTTCTGTTTTAAAATTCAGTTATTTTAGGTAAATATTTAAATTCATAATGTTATTTCTTTCCTTCACACAGTGGTTACTCTAACTTCTCATGAGTTTTTTTTTTTTATTGTTGTTGTGTCTTTTTAAAAAATCAAAATTACTTGATTGGTGTTTAATTATTGGTGTATAACTTTCCAAAAATAAAATTCACCCATTTTTAGTGTATAAGTATCAATTTCTACATAAATAGCCTGCTGGGTTTTGATTGAGGTGGTGTTGAATCTATAGATCAATTTTGAGAAAATTCTCATGACAATATTGATTTTTCCAATCCATGAACATGGTATATCTCCCATTTTATTTAGTGCAAAGCATTCCTGGACTCAATTCCAATGTGCGTGTCTTGCTTCCCCACACAAACAAGCAGTTCTCGGATGCCAGCAGGTTGTCCGAGAATTCAACTCAATTCTAACTCTGTCTACCAGGAGATAGCATCAGATTCCACAGGTAAAGGGCTCAGTCCCACAAGACCGCTCTCCTTTTCAGATGCCAGTCACAAGCCCAGGTTGTTACCTGTGCTTCTGATTGATTGGCTACAAACTGGAGGTTCCAACGACTCCTTCATCTCAGGATACCAATCACAAGTCCAGGTTGTTACTTGTACTTTTGACTGACTGGCTGTAAGTCAGAGGTTTCCATGACCCCCTCCTTGGATTCCATTAATTTAATAGAGTGGCTCACAGTACTCATGAAAACCTGTTTACTCACTAGATTACCAGTTTATTACAAAGGATATTAAAGGATATGAATCAATAGCCAGATGAAGAGATACCTAAGATGAGGTCCCAAACAAAGGAGCTTCTGTCCTCATGGAGCTGGGGCCCAGCAGGGTGGCACGTGTAAGCATTCTGGTTCCCCATTGTGGAAGCTCTCTGAAAAAGAGCGATTGAGCTGTTTTTTGGGTTTTTATGGAGGCTTCATTACATAGTCATGATTGACTATGTCATCGGCCATTGGCAATTGAATCAACCTCAAGCGCCCCTGCGCTCTCTGGAAATCAGGTAGTGAGACTGAAATTTCCAATCCTCTGATCACATGGCTGGTTCTCCTGGCAACCAGTTGCCACCTTCGTTAATGTAAGACACCCATTTCACCTGAAGCCTTTTCAAGAACTGAGGACAAGAGACCAAATATTATAATACAAGATGCTCCATTGCTCTCATTGCTCAGGAAATTCCAAGAGTTTTGGGAGCTGTGAATTAAAGACTGTGGATGAAGACCAAAAACATCTGAGAAATATACTTTGATCATCTGAGTGACCAAATATGTATATTTCTTATAAATCACGATATCACATTAGGTCTTCTTTAATTTCTCTCAGCATTGTATTGTGGTTTTAGGTTTAGAAGTCTTGC
Organism: Diceros bicornis minor; assembly: GCF_020826845.1. NCBI lineage: Eukaryota > Metazoa > Chordata > Mammalia > Perissodactyla > Rhinocerotidae > Diceros > Diceros bicornis. The sequence goes on from NC_080758.1 coordinate 20,166,148, forward strand.
CCATATTTTCTTAAACCTTCCTTAAGGATTTCATGTTTCAAGATGCTATTGTAAAGGGTATTGTATTTTTTATTTTATTTTAAAATTGTTTCTTTTAGATATATAGATATAAAATTGATTTTTTGAATGTTGAACTTATATCCTGTGATCTTCTTGAATTTGCTTGTAAATTCTAATAACAATTTTATATGATCATGTTGTATGCAAATAAAGACAGTTTTAATTCTTTGTAATCTGTATGCTGTTTATTTGACTTACAGAACAATATTTAATAGAAGTGGTGAGAGCTGACATTTGTGCCTTATTGCAGAACCTAGGGGTTAAGAATTCAGTCTTTCATCCTTGAGTGTGATATTAGCTATAGATTCTTCACAGATACTCTTTGTAACATTGAGACAATTTTCTTGTATTCCTAGTTTTCCAAGAGTTTTTATCATAAAAAGGTGCTGAGTGTTGTCATATGTATAAACATGTGTGTATACTCAAACATGAATATGTGTTTTTACTTTTTATTCTGGTTATGTAGTGAAGTACAGCGAATCATTTTCAAATAATAAACCAGCCATTAGTCCCTGCATAAACTCCATTTTGTCATGGTATATTACCTTTTAATATATAGCTGTATTATAATTTCCTACAATTAAGGATTTTTGTGCATTTGCTCATAAGTGATATTGATCTGAATATTGCCTTTCTTGTAATGTCTTTGGTTTGAAGATGAGAGTAAAACTGAGCTCACAAAATGATTTGGGAAATCTTCCTCCATACTCTCTTTTTATTTATTTCATAAATGTTTTATGGAATTCACCAATGAAGGCTTCTGGTTTAGAGTTTTCTTTGTGGGGATTTAAAAAAATTATTTTATTGAGGTCACTTTGGTATATAACATTGTGTAAATTTCAGGTGTTACATCATTATATTTCAGCTTCTGTATAGACTGCATCATGCTCACCACCAGAAGTCTAGTTTCCATCCATCACAATACATATGTATCCCTTTACCCCCTTTGCCCTCCCCCCACCCCCTTCCCCTCTGGTAACCACCAATTTGTTCTCCTTATCTATGTGTTTATCTTCCACATATAAGTGAAATTCTACGGTATTTGTCTTTCTCTGTCTGACTTACTTCATTTAGCATAATACCCTCAAGGTCTGTCCATATTGTCACAAATGGCATGATTTCATATTTTTTATGGCTGAGTAGTATTCCATTGTATATATATACCACATCTTCTTTATCCATTCATCTGTTGATGGGCACTTGGGTTGCTTCCAAGTCTTGGCTATTAGGAATAATGTTGCTACCAACAACATGAAAAGACAACCCACCAACTGGGAGAAAATATTTGCAAATCATATATCCAATAAGAGGTTAATTTCCAAAATATGTAAAAAACCCACACAACTCAATAACAAAAAAATGATCAACCTCATCAAAAAATGGGCAGAGGATATGAACAGAGATTTTTCCAAAGAAGATACACAGGTGGCCAACAAGCACATGAAAAGATGTTCAATATCACTAATTATTAGGGAAATGCAAATCAAAACTACAATGAGATATCACTTCACACTCATCAGAATGGCTATTATTAAAAAGACACAGAACAACAAGTGTTGGAGAGGATGTGGAGAAAAGGGAACTCTCATACCCTGCTGGTGGGAGTGCAAACTGATGCAGCCACTATGGGGTGTTTTTATTTAAGAATTTAATTTAAAATTTGCTATAGGTCTCTTCAAGCTTTCTATTTCTTCTTGAGTAGTTTTCATAACTTGTGTCTTTCAAAGAATTTGTTCATTTTACCTAAATTGTCAGATTTATTGGCACAAACGTGGGTTTATTATATTCCCTTATTACTATTTTTAAATGTCTGTAGCATCTGTAGTGATAGCCCCTCTTATGTTTCAATTATTGGACACGTATCTTCTGCTGCTGCTGCTGATTTTTTTCTTTGACTTGGTCAGTTTATCTAGGAGTTAATTTTATTGCTACTTTTAAAGAAACAGCTTTGGTTTCATTGATTTTTATCTATGGTTTGTTTTCTATTTTATTGACTTTCTCTCATTTTTATCACTCATTTCAACTTACTTTGGATTCATAGAGCTCCTCATTTTTAGATTCTTAAGTTGGAAGCTCAGATCATTTGTTTTGCATCATTTTTGCTTTCTAATATAAGCATTTAATACCATGTGTATTTTCCACTAATCCCTGTTTTAGCCGCTTTGCAGAAATATTGATTATTTTTTGATGTCATTATCATTCAGTTCAAAATATTATCTAGGTTTTCTTGTGCATTATTCTCTTGCTCATGGGTTACATACATAGGTGTTGCTCAATTTCCAAATTTTGGAGATTTTTCACATATATCTCTGTTCTTAGTCTCTAACAATTTTATTTTGTCAAAGAATATATTCTAAATGATTTTAGATGTTTTGAATTTATAGAAACTTGTTTTATGGTTCACCATATAATCTAAGTAACACCATATAATCTTCCATGTTCACCTGAAAAGATGTATATTCTCCTGTTGCTGGGTGGAGCATTCTATAGATGTCACTTAGGTCAAGTTGCTTCATAATGTTATTCAAGTCTTCTATATCTTTACTGCTTGTTCTAATAATTACCTGCCTACTTGTTCTAATAATTACTGAATAAGTAGTGTTCAAATCTCTGGCTATAGTTATGGATTTGTTTCATTCTCCTTTTAGTTCTACCAATTTTTGCTTCATGTATTATTGAAACTCTGTTATTAGTTGCCTATAATTTCAGGAGATGTTATGTTTTCTGGATGTACTCACCGGGTTTTCGTTATGTATTTCATTCACCATTTTACCCCTGATAATATTATTTATCCTGAAATATATATTATATAATATTAATTTAGACATTCCAGCCTATTGCCTAGTATTTACATGGTATATAATTTTCCATTCTCTTACCTGTTTATGACTTTATATTTAACGTGGGCTTTGTATAGTTATCGTATATTTGGGTATTGCTTTTTTATCCCCTCTCACACTCTGTCTTCTAATCGGAATGTCAAGGTGAGTAAAATTTAATGTAACTATTGATATGATAGGTTTAAACCTACATTCTTACTCTTTGTTTTCTATCTGTCTCATATGTTCTTTGTTATTTTTTCTGTTTCCTGGCCTCCTTTCGGGTTAATTATTATTTTAGTGTTCCATTATTTCCACTATTGGCTTATTAGCTATTTGCTTTTATTTTTAGTAACTGCTCTAGAAAATGCAACATACATCTTTAACTTGTCTCAATCTACCTTTAAATAATATTATATCACCTCATGAATAATGTAAGAATCTTACAACCATACACTTCCATTTATCTCCTCTCATCTTCTGTTTTCATTCACTTTTTATTTATGCACATGTTATAAATAGTATTATTTTCATTCTAATCATATGCCTTTTAAAGAAGTTAAAAGTGAGAAAAAAATGATTTATATTTACTCACATGTATATCATTTCTGTTCCTATTGTGTAGATCCAAGTTTTCATCCACTATCATTTCCTTTTACTAAAGAACTTCCTTTAATATTCTTGTACTGCCAGTCTGCTGATGTTAAATTATTTCAGCGTTTATCTGAAACATTATTTCATCTTTATTTTTGAAATATAGTTTTGTTGGTATGGAATTCTAGGTTGGCAGTTTTATTTTGTACTTTTCCCTGTGGAAGGGAAGTTGAAAGGTTTAATCAGGGGAGTTTATAAGTGTCATGATTATATTTGTGCTTAAGAATATCCTGCAGACAGTATTATTAAGAACTGCTTGGCTTGGGGAAAGTCTAAGAGCAACAGGAACAGTTAGGAGCCTGTTAAAATAATCCATGGAGGATATGATGGGGTCTCAAACGAGTCAAAGGAGGTGAGGATCGTGATAAGAAGATGAGATTGGAAGATATATTGTGTCAGCAGTACTTGGGGATACAATACAAAAGGTGGTGGAGAAGATGAATTCTTGCACCTTGGTTATGGCGTGTGAGTGAGAAGAGGTCCCATTTATGGAGATGGATATATAGAAGGAAGAGTAGGTTTGTGAGGTCAGTGCTGCCCATCGCCATAGTGGCTTACGTCCTAGATCTGGGTGATGGCCCCACATGACATGCCTGACATTCAGGTTCTCCACTGGGATAAACCTCTCATCTATCTGACGACCAGGTATGCTTCTAGCTCTTGCCACACTGCTCTGCCAGTGAGATAGACCCTTATTTTCCTCTAAGCTACTGAACATGGACTCTCGATTTGGACTCTGTATACGTGATATTGAGGGCGTCCCACTTCCAGGACTGTGGCTCTGATTCTCTCTTTTCTCTAACCTACACTGGGCAGTTATATGTAATGTCCTTAGGCTAAATTAAGTTCAGGTCAACACCTCTGTGCGTGGGCTTGGCCTGTGGCCACCAGTCAAAGGCATCTCTAATCATGTCAGCCTCACCAGCCTTTTGTTCTGTCTGCTTCGACTATCCCACGGTTCCAGAAAGTCGTATAGCTGAGTTCACCCCAAGTTATGACATTATTTAGACTTTTCCTTTCAACTTAGAATATGAAACAAGGATAAATCATTCAACCTCCGTCACCCATTTAACCTCTGTGTAAACTATCTGAGGGCTATAATGGTAATTACCTTTTTCTGGGACAGAGTTGTAGGGGAGAGTCAATTAAGTCTTGCTCTGTGCTTTGAGATCTTTCAATGAAAGGCTCGGGGTTATTACTGTTAACAGGATACCAAAGGGATATTTGCCAGCAATGACTCCTTTCGAGCCAGAATGTCTGTCATTAGTAATTTGGGGGCTTGGCACACAGTCATGGGAATGTTTTAATGGCTTCTGTTCAACCCCAGAAATAGATCTTGAAGTTGAAAAAAGTTAAGCTTGGTTTCTCTGTTCTCCTCCTTTTCTGTACATGTGGTGACTCTCAGGGGAGATTTCAGGTTCTCTGGCAAGGACCAAAGAGATGGGCAACAGGGCCTTAGGGTCTTACACTGCCCCAGTAAACTCTGACAACTGAGAGTCCCAGGGCCTGTTGCAGAGACTGATCTGGAGATGAGTTATACCACCAGATAGTAACTGTGGCCTGAGCTGAATTTCTGGGGCCACCTGGAGACCTTGCTTAGTTCAGGGAGGTTTGGGAATGATAGGTAGGAGACTGTTTCTCTAAGAAACATTTGGACGGTGTTTACTAATTTGAACAAGTTGTTTTGTTCCTAAGCCAACTCCCAAATGCTTTTACAGAGCTGTCTGTATGAGTCAAGAAAAAAATGTTTTCTGTCTGGGAGGCCTGGACTTGTTTCTAGAGATGTGGGCAAAGACTATGTGTGTCCAACCAGGCTTGTGTTTGGCCCCACATTGGGAGAGCCCTGCTATAGCTTCATTTTCAATTAATTAATAAACTGTTCTTTTAAAGAATCACTCTGCTTCAGTTTTTCCTTTCATTTTTGCTCCATTCTATGCTTTCTGTTTAATCAATTCTTTTCTCTGCTCGTCAAGGTAAGATATACTGAAAAAAACAGTAGGCATGTTGAGATGAGAAATAGCTTTGACCCTTACTGGTGGTGATCTTGGGCAAGTCACTTAACCTCTATGAGTTTCTTTTCACTCTCTGGAAGATGGAGTGATAACACAGGCACCCAGCAGCATGTCTGGGAGCTTTGAGCCAATATGGACATAGTTATTTCAGGTGTTGCAGACACAAAAGGTCACATAAGCCTGTGAAACTGCTGAATAGATGCAATAGAGAACGGTGGGGACTGTGGTAAACTGAGCATGCATGCCTCATCCACAGGAGCAGCCATTATTCTGCTTTAGCACGTTTGCCAGGCTTTCTTTTTCCTTTTTTTTTAAACGAAAGGAAACAAAAATAAGAAATTTATGTAATCTCCTGATTTTTAAGTGTGGGAACTAATTCATTTTCTTTTGAAAAGCAATGTGGAACAATAGAAAATGGTTGTGGGCTGGTTTGGCTAATAAACTGCCAGTTTAACATTTACAGTTTATTTGCCTCTTCATTTACCTCATTTATCCATTTCTGCCTTCGTCTTCTTCCTCATCCTTTTCTAATACTTTTCTTTTTCTATCCATTTTCCCCTTGACATCAACAATGTTTTCTTTGCATGCTAAAGTAACACCAGACTCTTTGCTTGGGACATAGTCAGACAAACCACAATTTCCTCCTTCTTCCATCAGGCCCACTCAAATTCCCATCTCTTTTCTCATAACCAACAACACAAAGATACCAGCAAGCCCATTGAATTGTGAAGCAGTTAAATCTACTCTTCCATTCCCAAGAGGAAGTGAAGAACAAATCTTCCTACAATTACTTAAAAAAAGTCTTGGCTGTGGATATTATCACCAGGAATGCTAACTCATCAGCCACTTGGAGCCATAACTGTGGCTGAGTTTGCCAATCCTTGGCCACATAAATGGGGCCAATCCTGAGCCTGGTAAGGAGTTGGCCTGAAGGAGTATTGACAGTGTGGCTCCATTGCCTTTCCAGAAAAATATGCTAAAGAAGCCCCAACCACTGATTGTTTAATAATAAACTGTACCATAAAAGGTATGTTCTTCACCAAAAATGAGCATGGTTCTTCCAAGTTGCAACGTCTCGCCTTTTTTTTTAACTCTTTTCTAGGGAGAAATGTGACTATTCCATTTAGGACAAGAAGACATCTCTTTGGAAATGGTGTAATCATACTTTGCATGCATGTCACAATTCTCTACTCCCTCACCAGTGGCAGACATCACTAATCTTCAAGGGCACTCTTTCCATTAATATAGCTGCAAGATCCTTAGCATACATGGCAGCTATTACCAGTCGTTTGGGGCTGGGCTATGTGTTAAAATACAATAGACCAAAAAGTGAAAACAACCCAAATATTCATTAGCTGGTGAATGGATAATAAAATGTGGTAATTCATATAATGGAATACTATTTGCCAATAAAAGGGAATGGAGTGTGAATACATGCAATGATGGGGATGAACCTCAAAACATCATGCTAAGTGAAAGAAACCAGACACATAAGACCACATATTGTATGAGTCCAGAAATGTCCAGAAAAGACAAATCTATAGACAGAAAGTAGATAGTAGTTGTCTGGGGCTGAGGTAGGAATGAGGAGTGACTATGAATGTGCTCAAAGTTTCTATTGTAAGGTAATGGAAATGTTCTAAAATTGGATGGCGACGGTAATCGTACAACTTTGTAAACTTACAAAAAATCATTGAACTGTACACTTAAAACAACTGAATTCAGTGTTATGTAAATTATACCTCAATAAAGTTTGTAAAAAACACAAACAATAGGCTTGCCTCTTTGTCAAGACATTCAGTGTCTGAAGACAGGGAGCCACGGAGGACAAGTTATTCCAGAATCTTCCACTGATTTGCTGTGTGCAGTTTCTTCGTCTGTAATTCGAGATGTTTGTGCTGATGCTCTCCCAGGAGCTTTGAAGCTTTAGCAGCACCTAAGAAGAGCAAAAGCGAGAACAGTTGAAACCGTTATTTTACCAGGCTGTCAGCTTTTGAGGAGGAGCAGAGATTAGGGACTTGCTCCCCTGTCAATGCCTGGCTCAACGCTCTACACGGGTGTCGAACAGTGCCTGACTGTTGGTATAAGGATATCAGAAATATGAGCATCTAAGGGCCTCTAAAGACAATATCAAAGCTATTTTCTAAGAATCTCATATGCAGCATGATGTATGACAGTGTGGCATTCCTTCCCTGACAACTGTGTTTTTTATTCTTCTCGGAGGGTGTGAAGCATTGGGAGCAAAACATCACCCATTATGGGAGCCAGCCCTGATGGCCTAGTGGTCAAAGTCCAGCGCTCTCACTGCTTGGGCAGTTCGGGTTCTGTTCCCAGTTGTGGAACCACACCACCCGTCTGTCAGTTGCCATGCTGTGGTGACAACTCACATAGAAGAATGAGAAGGACTTACAACTAGGTTATACAACCATGCACTGGGGCTTTGGGGAGGAAAAAACAAAAAGAGGAAGATTGGCAACAGATGTTAGCTCAGGGTGACTCCAAAAACCAAAAAAAAAAGTCACCCATTGTAACCTGGTTGGTTAAGTAGTTACAGTGAGGAAAAGAGGTGTGTGCGTGTGTGTGTGTGAGTGTGTGTGCATGCATCTATGTATGTGTGTGTATGTGGGTGCACACTTGTGTTGGGTGTGTTTTGTTGGACGAGGATGGGTTTTGGAGAAAGACAAGTCTAAATTTTCTTCCTAGTCTTGCCATTAAATCCCGTGGGACCCGCACTTACCCTTTGAGTCATCTGTAAAATAGGGATAATCTAACCTACCTCACAAGATGTTTTTAAGTTTAAAGAGATCTTCTATGTTAAGTATCCAGAGTAGTTCCAGAAACAATTGGGTGCTTCCTAAACATTTGTTTCTTACATTCCTGTTCCTTATGTTCCCCTTTACCAAGGTTTACTTGGAGATGGCTAGGCCTAGATAGCAGAGACTAAGAACGTTGTAAAATTATCTGGTTAATTAGTTACACAAATGCAGTCAACTGAGGACATGTTAGCTGTAGGGTGACGTGGCTCTTCTAAGAAACTGGTAACTCAGCCCTCTGTGCTGTGACTCTGGAAATGACTTTCTGCATAGCCCCTTTTCCCTTCTTTACTTCTCTCTTCGACCTTAAGCTTCTTAAATTGGAGTTATAAATTTTGGTGGGACATTTTTTGAATAATGAATATTCCTTTGCATCAAGCCCATGCCAGAACCTCAGATGAGAATTATTTCTGAGGCAGATGCTCCAGGAGCCCACCCAAACCTTTTATTTCACATTGGGCCAAAGCATCCAAGTTTCTGTTTCTGCTTTGGGGCAAACCAGTGGCTGTGCATTCAGCCTGTGTGTCCTTTTAAGACAAAGCCAGAAAACTCTGGATGGCTGGGTGCTGTCAGATTTTGCAGGGCCACACACACGGAGGGGTAAAACTGATTTTAGTAGCACTTTGCTTGTCTTTGCATGTCTCATTTCAGTCACAGAGATGCAGAGATGTGATAAATATTATTTAGGGGCAAGGGAGGGAAGGGGGTGAACATTTATGGGGCCTACTTTATGCATAGCACTTGAGATGTTTATTTATTCTTCTATTCACTTGTTTAAGATGTAAGAATAATTTTGATTGCATTTTTATATAACAAAAGTGTCGCGACTCTTTGTCAAAACAAATTAAGCAATGCAAAAATCGTACATGGTAAAAAGTGAAAATCTGCCTTCATCAGCAACCATGTCTCCTTCTCCACTAAGCCTTGTTGACACTGTAATCTCAAGTGGAGGTAACCACTCTTAGTAGACCAGTATGGATTCTACTCTTGACCTTTCTTCAAGCATGTTAACATAAACGCAAACTGTTCTGCGATCCCTCACCCCCGCCAGTTTATATACCCTGCTTATCTTTCTACATGATTCCCTACAGAGCTGCCTCAATCTTTTTAACAACCTGTTCCATGCAAGTACTCATATTTGTTTAGCCATGCCCCATCCACGGTCATATGCATGTTTTTGCTGGTGGTACGTGTAACCCTCTATGTATATTTGTGTACGCTTGCAAGTAATTTTGTAAAATTGATTCTTCAACAGAAATTTATTCAGCAAAGTATATATCGGGTAGAGGACTAGACGCTATAAATACAGCAAGGATAAGATATAATTGCTTCCTGCCTTCATAGAGTTCGCAATCTAGCCCACCATGCACTTCAGATATACACTCCACCTTGCCACCACCACTGCCCTGTCCATTAATGTAATAATGATTACCCTTAGTTTATAGATAGGAAGCCTGTGGCTCAAAGAAGTATATGAACATTACTAAGGCCATCCACACCATTCGTTGCATGGCTGGGAAACATTCCTATATCTGGCTCCAAAACTCCCATGCTTCCCATTACCCTGTCAATGACTGGTGTTTTTCAGTTCCAAGCACCTGAGGAAGATGTGTCAAATTTACACGTCTCGCATTGGATGTAAAGCCTTAGAGATCCAGGGGAAAGCAACAGAAGCAAAGAGGTAGTTCCTGTTGTTTGTAGAACCATGACCCGACAGCCCACAAGGAAGAGCACGGAGACCACTGGCTCCCCTTATTCCTTTGAGTGTCTGCTCTGGACTTAAGCAAATCAGGTTTCATTGAGGTCTACCGCTTTGCGTCTGAATAGCCTTGGGCAAATCACTTCTTCTCCACCAGACTCAGGCTTCCCAGCCTGTAAAGTGGAAAATATCAGTATCAACCTTCCTGAGTGGTTGTGAAGTTTCAAAGAGCTCATGAGTATAAAAATGTTCCTAAGACAGAGCGAGAATTTAATAAATGTCAGCTATTGTTACTGTTTTTATTTTCATTTTTGTCTTGTGCTAAATCTTATTGTCCCCCGGAGTCCCCTGGCTTGTTCTGCTAATTTTGAGCCAAGAGCCTGCTGTCTTAGGTAAAGCAGAAGCACTTTGCTGTCCTTAGGAGCCCTTGGGCAATTCTCAGTATGGCCTTAGCTTCCATCTTAGGAGACTGTGAACGTGATCTGTCCCTGATATAGTCTAGGGGTGCAAGGAGGCTGCTAAGTGGAAATGGAAGGGTAGGCACAGCTAATGGCTTCCTGAGTGGCCACTTACACTCACAGATTGGGAACTGGGTGTGATTTCTTCTTAGAATAACTCCTTAGAGATTTGTGGCCTGTTCTGATGTTGTCTTCTGGTTTCCAGAGTCTCTTCTGTCCTTTGAAGACCCAGCTTTGGCGCTTGGCTCTCTGGCCTGGCTCTCACACCAGGATAGACAAGTGCAGATGCCACTTGTCGTGCTTGGGCCAGGCTGCCTGGCCTGGACGCTCACCACTGGGCCGGGCCATCCCTTTCCCCAGCCGGGCTCTCAGCCATGGCTGGAGAGACGCCAGCGGGGAGGAGGCAGGGCCTGTGCAGGGCTGATGCGGGTAATTGCTGCTGGGAGCCTGAGGTGGCCTGCAGCTACCCAGGCAGGATTAGTGACATCAGCTCCTCCCAGGCAGCAGGTTCAGACAGGAGGAGAGAGAGGCTGCCTGCACGGGGTCAGAGGGGGCACTGGCAGCCAGAAGAGTGGGCCCTCCCAGCCTGGGCTCCTTGGGGCCTGCCTGCTCTGGCGTGGATGTTGGGGAAACCTGTTGGGTCAGTTTCCATGTGTTTCCCAGTAAGGCTGGGTCTTGCAGTACAGGCAGGAAAGTGGGGTGAGGGGAGGGAGCTCTTTCTTGGCTCTGACATTTACTTGAGAAGCTGCCAAAGGGTGGTTTATGTTTCTTAAACAGAGATATATTATGATAAAGAGGCTGCTTCTGTGGAGGTGATAGCAAGCCCTGCCCAAGCTGTACCCAGCAGGTGACATGGTAAAGGGAGCAGAGGGCCAGATTTGGGGGGTAGCAGGTGTAGCTGCCCCCGACACAGAGTGTGTGACCTTGGGGTAATCTGATCATCTCCCTGAACTCCATTCTCTTCATCAGCTGGGTGGGAATGAATGGTCTGCCCCTCTCAGGGATCCTTAGCAAATATTCCTTAGCTACATATTTACACTGCATCATTCCAGGGATTGCACATATACGATCTCACTTAATCCTATAACAGCCGCATGATGTAGGGGCTATTATTATCCTTGTTTTACAAATGAGGCCCAGAAAGACCAAGTGATTTGGCCAAGATCTCATAGCAAAGTTGGCAGAGCTGGGATTTGACCCCTAGCCGACTGGCTCCAATGTCTCTAATCTTAACCACTATCTTTGCTTCCCAGATCCTGCCTAGAACCCTGGTCCTCTCCCTCCAAGCACTTAACTCATTTTGGAACAGCACTTTTGTCGATGTGATTATCTGATGAATGCCTATCTCTTTTATTGGATTCTGAGCTATCCATCTTGGGTTTTGCTCAGCACTATATCCCTGCACCTAGCTCTGGACCTGACAGGAAACTTTCCTGCAGTCCATGTGTCAGAAGCTGCCAGGAGGATCAAATGAGATAAAGAAGTTGAAATAGCAGGTGGCTCCCTCTGAAATCACCCAGCACTCCTCTGAGCTCACAGTAGGCACTTGGGAAATGTTTACACCTGGGGCTGACTTGCTGGGGGGCTGTAAGTTTACTCCAGTGACTTCATTTTGTGGGAGCTCTCAGGGCAGCATGATCAGTTATGAATGGAGTCACCCCCACGTGGCAGCCATTAGAGGGATCTATCTGCCTCATCCACTGAAGAGGGAGAAGGGCAGGGATCACATTTCTCAGGCAGGCCAGCACTGAGGGCGTGCGCCTCATAGACCTTCCCTTTCAAGGGTGGCCTTAAACAGCATCTCCCCAACGTAACTACTGCTGAACATGGAAAGCTGATTCAAACCATCTCTCTGCCTTGGGGAGGAGTGTTTCTGTCACTCTGTTCAGCAACCTGAATCCCATCTTCGGCTTCAGCCTCAGGCCTAATGCAGAACATCTCTGAAGGGGCAAGTGGTTAAATGCCCTCAAGAAGGAAGAAGAGAACCTGGCTCCCAGGCTGCACATTCTCCCCTCTCTCCTTTGCAGGCTCTGTGTTTGTGGAGCCTGCTGGGATGAGAGGAGTCAAGGGCCAGCCTCAAACCGTGGTCCTTAGATGTGTGTTCTCTGCAGCCTCTTCATGTCCTCTCCCCACTCCCGTCACCAGCAGCACAGGGGCAATGCATGCGTGTATCCATGCAAGGAGACACTGAGTATTCCATTGCTAACTCTGATGAATCTCATGCTTATGGGAAATCTGATGTCTTTTCAAAAAGTTTGATAAATTTGGCAACAGTATTTCCCTCTTCCATCATGTTCACCCTGAACCCCCAGCTCATGTTCCCGAGCACACTGAACTCTACCTCTGGGTGTGGTTAGGTTTGTGGAAGGTTTGGCTGGTATGGTGCAAACCTGCTACCAGTCTGTCAGACAGACAGACAGGCTGAAAGAAAAACATAGGTCTAATTGATCTCTAAGTTGGAATGGATAATTTGTTTAGATAACGTCAGGAAGAGAAACATCTTCCAGAACGTTATTTGTTGTTATGTGACGTCAAGTTGACTCGGACTCCTGGCAACCTCGTGAACGAGTGATGTTCACAATGTCCTGTCCTAAACAGCCCTAATCAGTTCTTGTAGACTCATGCCTATGGCTTCCTTGATGGAGTCAATCCATCTCATATTTGGTCTTCCTCTTTTCCTGCTGCCTTCTACTTTTCCCAGCATTATTGTCTTTTCCAAAGAATCCTGCCTTCTCATGATGTGCCCAAAGTAGGACTGCCTCAGTTTTATCATTTTTGCCCGCAGTGATGGTCCAGGCTTAATTTGCTCTAGGACCCATGTGTTCCTCTTTCTGGCAGTCCAGAGTATCTATAGAGCTCTCTCCAACACCATATTCCCAGGAATCCATTTTTTTCCTGTCAGCCTTCTTCACTGGCCAGCTTTCACACCCGTACATAGTAATTGGGGATATGAGGGTGTGGATAATCTTGGCCTTAGTCTCTAACGACACTTCCTTACACTAGATGATCTTTCCTAATTCTTTCATTGCTGCCCTTCCAAGTCTCAGTCTTCTTTTAATTTCTCGGGTTCAGTCTCCATTTAAGTTGATGACTGAACCCAGGTAAAGAAAATCTTTAACAATTTCAATGTCTTCTTTGTCTACCGTAAAGTTGTGTAGTTCGTCTGTAGTCATGACTTTTGTCTTCTTGATGTTCAAATGCAGTCCTGCTTCGGCATTTTCTTCTTTTCCTTCCATCAGAAGTTGTTTCAGGTCATTGCTGCTCACTGCCAGTATTATATTTCTGCCAGAATACATATGTGTCTATATATATATTTACAGTTCTGCCAGAATATTATATTTAAATGCATTTAATTCCCAATAGCAAAGAGAACATTGTAGAAACGGGTTTGGAACAACACTGCATAGAGTAGCAGCAGGTAATGCATAAATGACTGTGTTTTTTTTGCCCAACGTGGAACCCAGTCAATCAGCATGTCAACACAAATTTGTTGAGAGCCTCTCTATGCCAGGCTGCGTCCTGAGACTGGGGAGATCCTTCACTGGGACTCAGTTGCCCGCACCCTAAATTCCGTATCTGGAGTGATAATAAAGCCAGAGAAAGAATGTGTTAGTAGGAGAAATTAACTTGTTTTTTCCTTAGCTAATGCCTTAATTATCTGTTTGAAAAGTTCACGAAGGCCAGACTGACTATTTAAGATAGAAAGTTATCTTACTTTGGGGCAAGATAGTTCTTGGTATTTGTGGTTGAAGTCTTTGTGTTTCGAGGCGGTGTAATCATTTTCTAAAGACAATTTCTTGGCTCAAACAAACCAACTCAACAGTCACCTGCATTCCTTGACAGGACTATTGCATCCTAATAGTGCCACACCTGGGGTGTGTGCTGGGGACCTTGATTTGCAGCATGAATATCTTTATCCATTTAGGGTGAAGTGGTGGCAGCTTCGGCTACACTCCCCACAGGTGGCTTGGCTCTTCATCAAACTTCTTTTGATTCACATGGGAAGTCTTCTTCAGGAATTTCTGATAGCTGCTCCAAAGTGCATGTCCTTTTGATGTGGGCAGCATGAGTCTCTCATGACCTGGGGCTAATCTGCTAACATGAGGCTGTGATCTTGTCAATAAAAATGGTCCGTAAATCTGTGTGATTGAATTTATAACTTTGTAAGACTTTTTACACAAATGCTATTCTGAAATAGAACAAACATAATATTTTGCTAGATGATGTTAATTCAGAAATAGTGTCATTAATCTTAGAAGAAAATTGGAGTCAATCAATTTAGAAATGTTAGAAGTCTTGTCTTGTGGGTGAATCAAATGTACCCTTGCTGTCATGTGCCATCTTCTCTCTGAAGGGCTAGAGAGGATGGATGTTTATGCATGAATGTGCACACACACACAAGTGCGCTCACACATACACAAACATATTTCCTCTTTGTCCTCTTAGTCTCTTTGGATATCCCTCTATTTTCTCTTGAAAATAGTTCGGTCTATGTCCAGCTCTCTGGCTCTTGATCCTTTGGGAGCTATCGACACTTATCTGCCTGGCTCTGTTTGTTTAACAGGAGCTCTTGTGTTTTAACTTTTGTGTACCCAACACCAGGGTTTCTAGTTTCCTGGGTCTCGCCCAGGTCGTTAAGCACCTGTTCTTGCCCTGTCCCAGTTCGGCTCCCCACCTGAGCTGTCACAGTAGCCCTTGACCTTCAGCTGTAAGTTCTGCTCACCAAACCCTCAAACACACACAGGGGCCACTAGAGGATGCTCCTCCTCCCTTGGGTGAGCAGCTTCAAGGCTGAATGAGGGTGTGCAGTGCATGCCAACGATTGTCCCAGGTGCTTTTACCAAATCAGACTGAAGGGAAGTACGTCCTCAGCAGCACCCTGGGCTCAGCCGTGACTCACCCGCCAAGGGCATGGCAGGGAAAGCCTATTGAGAGGTGTAAATCTCCAGGTCAGATCACCAACCAGGTTCTACGAGGGAGCAGGAGATAGGAAGCAGCCATAGGCAGAAGTAGACAGGGTAGGACCAGATCCTGGGGCCCTGGGCCATACGCAAGGCATTTTGAGTGATGTTTGTATGCCAAATAGCATTTTAGCCAGGATTCTTGGGTTTCAGGTTGATTCCGATAACTATCCCTAGACCCAGTTAATGGAGGATCTGCTTGAACAGCATGTGTAATAATACTATACAACATTCACAATAATAACCATTATGCTGATTAACACTAACCATTTGGTTGGCAGTGTGCTACACACTTTACTTGATTGGCTTATTTAAGCCTTTCATCAACCCAATGTGATAAACTAGTATTCCCATTTTACAGATGTGGAAACTAATGTACAGATAAGTTAAATAACTTGCTTAGGGTTCTGAAGGTACTAAGTGATAGAACCAACATTGAAACCTAGGCAGCCTGACTTCAGAGCCTGTGCTTAACCATAATACTAGAGTGTTCTGTGATGGTATAAACCAGCAGTTTACACACTTGTTGTATAAAGGAACAGATAGTAAATATTTTAGGCTTTGTGGGCCATGTGGTCTTTGTAACAACTCCTCAATTCTGCTTTTGTAGCACAAAAGCATTCATAGACAGTATGTAAATTAATGATACGGTTGTGTTCCAATAAAACTTTATTTATAAAAGCAAGCCATGGGCAGGATTTGACCCACAGGCTATAGATTGCTGACCCCTGGCATAAACCGTAGAGGAGATTGAAGATTCATATTCAACAAACATTCACTGGAACACTTATTATGTGTCAGGTACTTCAATTAATTTATTTTATTGAATCCTTCAAAAGCCGTGAGGTGAGAAAGGAATTCCTAGTTTACAAATGAGAAAACCAAGGCCCAGTGAAGTCAACTTTCCTAGAGACATACAGCTAGTAAATGGCAGAGAGGACTGAGTGTAACTCGTCATAACTCATGTGCCTTTGTCATTTCTCTCTGTAGGCTTTCCAAGTAGACCGAAGCCCCATAAATAATCAAGTCTCCAGAAGCTATATTGCTGTCTTTTTCTTCTTCAGGGAAGTGTGAATGTGTCATAACTTGGCCAGGACTAGCTGCAAGGCATGCTGGGATCTCAGAAGCAAGAGGTGTCTGGAAGAGGAAGAGGTTCTGGGACTAAAATGGAGGGAATTTGCCCAGCTGGAAAGCTGGCAACTGGTGTAGAGAGGGGTCCTGGTTGTTCAAATGGATGTGGGAAATTCTGACAGGTTTCAAGTTAGTCTCATCTCTACAATGGCACATTGTCGGGGTGGGGGTGGGGGCAGCAGGATCAGAAATCTCCAGGCTGTGATTATACCAGAGTGGCATTCTCATTTGGAGCAGGACCTTGGTTAGAGGCTCCAGGGAGGAGGGAGCTGGAAGGAGTTGGCCACCATTGGAGTGGGCTGGTTCTCAGGAATGCATTCTAGGCACAGGAAGCAGCCAGAGTGAGAACCAGAAATCCTAAATTGAACGCAGTCATATAAACCAGGTAGAAACACTGCTTCAGCCTCCTACTTCAGCTCAAAGGTCATCCTGTCACAGAGCCCTTCGCTAAATACTCAAGTAGATACCCCTGCTCCTTATCGTTGTGCTGTATTTTTCTTTACTCAGATACATTCCCATTTCAAGGCCTTTGCACTTAGCATTCCCTCTTCCAGAATGCTCTTCTCTCAGATATCCTCAGGCTTTGCTCTCTCACTGCTTCAAGGTCCTTTTTCAAAAGTCACTGACTCAGGGAGGCATTCCCTGACCCCTTGTTCAACATTTCAAACCCTCTCCCTCATCTCATATTTTATTACCCCCTTTTCCAGTTTTATATTTTTCTCCTTAGCATTTACCACTAAACTACGATCTATGTCACCTCTTTAACTTTTTTCTTGACTGCTCTTTAGAAGGTCTAGGAAGTAGGAAATGCATGTAGTTTTGTCACTGTGTCCACAGTGTTTAGAACAGTGCTTGGGACATTGCAGGCACTCAATAAATATCCGTTGAATTAACGAATTAATTTATCACAAGTTGTAATTATGTATTTAATTATTTATTTTCTCTCTCTCCTATATACAGACTATAGCTCTGTGAGAGAGAAAACTATGTCTATGTTTTCATTACTGAATTCCCAGTGCCTAGGATATATCAGGTGCTCAATAAATACTTGTTGAATGGCAGAATGAGTGAGAATGAGGAGCAGATGTGGCTCCTAACTGGCAGAAGAAGCTCAAGAACTTGCATATTTCATCATCCAAACCCTTTTCAAGTTGCATTGCATTTATTATAATTATTTGCAAGGGAATTTGTCTTTCCCACTAATCTAAAAATTCTTTAAAGGGTGTATGTTTTGTCTTATTCATCTCTGAACTCAAGATCCTTAATACCAACTGGCACTTAGTAGGTGTTGGTTAATTATCTGCTAAATGAATAAGGCATATCAAAGCAGCAAAGTCAGGCACGAGAGTGTAAAACTCATTTGAGAGCCCACTTCCTGGTGAGGCTGAGCCTGCCTTGTTTGGGACTGACACAAGGGGAGGCAAGGCTGTATTTGCAGATGGTGAGCATCAGAGATATTAACTGGGATGGGCTGGGAAGACTAGACACAGAGGACTCTGGAAGATCTCTCAGAGACCCAGAGGATAGGGTCCGTCCAAGCAAGGCTAGTCCTGGCTGGGGTGGCAAGTGAAGCCGAAGGAGAGGAGTCAGGCAGGTGAAGTGGAATAAGATAGAATCATGGAAAGACCAGGCAAGGACCCACCGCCATCTGAGCTGCTCATGCTCACTTCTCGACTCATGAGCGCAACATGGGAGACTTGCTTCCCTGTGGCTCCAGAGAAGAGGCCAGGAGACATGGTGCTCTTCACATCTCAAAATAGGTAGGAGATATGATGCCAAGCCCACTCTCGCCTCTTTCGCAAAGAATGTGTCCTAATTTGCTTTTCTTAGTACTCTATAACCTATAGAACACCCTGTCCAATATGAGGTGCTTATGCAGAGCTGCTAAGTTGCAAACCATCCATGGGGTGGATCCAGAATGATTCCTGGAGTAAACGTTAGTTATCAGGGATGCCTTTGGGTGGTTATTTTTCTTAAATGGATGAATGTCTTAAATGGATGAATGAATGCATAAATGAATGACTGACCAAATGAACGAATGGATTAAAGAATGAATGAAATGAACTTTCTGCAATTTTTTAAGATGGGGCACAAAGGAGGGCTGTAATTTGGAGCCATGGAAGCTCTCTCAGTGAGAGACAAGGCCAGTTGGGTTTCAGAGACCTAATCATGTCCACATTGCTTGGAACTCTGAAAACAGGCTTTCTAAGAAAGGCAGAAATTGAATTGGGCTCTGAATAGTGCAAACAACTTTTTGTTTAATTGATTTTTGAATTTGGAACTTATCGAGATTTTCTGTGTTGGCTAGTTTGTGGATGATATTTGTAGATATCACATGGATATTTTAGAAAATCAATGTTTTCTATTTTTAGCCTATGTGTATTTCCTGCAAAGGTATATTGGGCAAGGAAGGTGAGATTAAGTCTCCTCCTCTTGTGGACGTGATTCCATTGATACCTCCTTGTTATTTCTGTAGTTGCTTCATTGTACGTTTTGGTACTATGATACTTGGTGTCCAAAGATACATGAATGTTTGCTCTGAATTTTATTTGTTCCCATTGTGACTACAGAGTGGATTGGTTCAATATATATACTTAGTGGGGGAAAAAAAGAACATGAGAAACAACCGGGCGGTGAAGCAAAGAGATGGCACAAAATGTAGGGACAATGAATACACTGTCCTGTTTATGATACACAAAATATAACACGGGAGTGGAAAGACAAAAAGATGGGTGTCTGTTGGGTGTTTTCTGTTGGTGACTGGGTACTTTGGCCCCATATTCTTATTTAGTTTCCACAAAACTAAAACTAGTCTGAGATGGGTATCAGCATCCTCATTTTATGCACAAAAGAACTGATAATGGAGAGGTTAAATGACTTAGCAGAAGTTACTCCTCAGAAATGACATTCATACCCTGGTCTCTGTGGGCCATACACTTTTTCTGGAGACATTTCAGTGTTTTAAGATGAATGATACTCCAGACTGCAAAGACAAGACTAGATACAACGGGAGGTAATGAGAGCAGAATAGAGGGGGCCAAGATCATGAAAAGTCTAGAGACCGGGGTGATAGCTTTGTGGCAATGGAGAGTCTCTGACAGCATGACTTAGATGCTCTTAGCCATAACACACCCCCCGGGTCTCCTGCTCTGGGAGAAGATGGCTCAGAGGTCTGGCTGGGGCGAGCTGAATCCCCAGGGGTAAAACTCAGACCTGCAGCTAAGAGTGATAGGGATAGAAGTACGATTTAGGAAAATCAATCTGATATAAAACCGACAAAGGTGAGAAGCTGAAAAATCACTTGGGTGATTATTGTAAAAGTTCAAAACTAAGAATTATGACCTTGGTTAAAACGGAGCAGTAGAAATAGAAGAAAATTGGGAGCGTGTGAGAAACATTTGGAAGGAAGCCTTTGTATGATTTAATTGCTGATTGGATATCTGAGACAAAAAGGAGCCATTACGTTTGGAGTAAAACAAAAATCCAGTGGGTAAGCACTGCATGGAGTCTTTTACATCCATTTTCTCGCTGTATCTTCATAACAACCCTGTGAGATATGTGCCATGACCCCTATTTACAGATGAGAAAACTGAGGATCAGAGACGCTAAATGACTGGCACATACAGTTAGAGGTCAAGTTTAAGTCCAGTTACCTCTAATTCCAAAATCTAACTTCTTCACACAAAGTGACTTGAGAGCTGTAGGTGCTGCCTATATAAGGGAAGTGTAAATGAGCATCCGGTGGCATGATATTGGAGGCACCATGTTAAACAAACATCGGGCTTCTTTAAAAAAAAAAAAAAAAAAACCAGGAAACAAAGCAGGGTGCTGAGTCACTCACCCCTAGATGCCTGCGGGAGGTAATTATAAACAGCTGGAACAGACATGGGGCTCCACTAGCAACACCATGCGAGAAGCAGGAAGGGACTGGCTTTGGAAAGGAGAAGGAGGACTGAAGCAGCAAGTTATTTCAGAGGACAGAGCACAGCCAGACAGAACTGGATAGAGCCCAACAAAGCAGGAGCCTGCTGTTCTGAAAGAAAAAAAAAGAAATCAAATTCTAAAAACTCAAGAGTTCCTTGAGTTGCATTGTCTCTCGGTAAACAGTAAAGGAACAGACATGTGGTCTGACATCCTGAAGCCTTGACGTTCCATCACATGAAAGTAAGTTTGAGTTGAGACAAGAAAAGGAGTGGGGAGGCCAATGAAAAGTCTACAGGTAGAAGTGCGAAGCTGAAGGATGAGGTGCCCCATATATACATGGGTTATTTTTTCTTAGTCTTCTCTCCTGTAGGCACAGGAGGCTCATTTATCTTGAAGGCTAAGTAACTAACATCTTTTTATGGATGAATGGCACTTGACTTTTGATATATGACCATTGAGTTATTTTTTCCTTCCTAAAATTGCTGCACCTCTGAATTGTCATACCTGCTACCCCTATTGATGACCCTGGGGTCATCTGGGAAGCTCCTGAGGCCTGGGCCCCAGCCAAGGGAGGACTCAGAGGGCATTAGCCCAGCAACCTTGGCTGATGATAGAATACCATCCTACCGACCCCAAAATGGGAAGTCAGGAGGGGAAGTGGATTGGGAACATGGGGTGCAGCTTGATCATTTGCTGCACCCAGCCAACATCACTCGGTACCTACTCTACTCCATAGTCGCAGCTAGAGACCCAAGGGCAAGTTGGGTTTGGGGCATTTAGCTTCAAGTGAAAAGGAGACAGCAGAAGTGTCCTCTGCAACCCTTTAGACTTAGATGAGTGGAGATGGGTGAACAATTGGACGTGAATCTGCAAATAATTGGCCCAGTTGAGTGAGCAGGGCCCATTTGCAAATGGAAGTAATGTAGAGGGAGAAAGACAGAGTACCATGGAGCACAAGAGGAACCATTCTTTGTTTTTGGTGTGAGTGTAAACAGGTGTAGGTGTGATCCCAAGGGTCAGGGAGAGCTTGAGCATAGACAAGCATCAGACAGACTTGGGTCTGAACTGCAACTCTTCATTTCATTGCTGTGTGAGATCAGATAACATTCAAAACCTCTCTGAAACTCGTCTATATATGGGGCTAACGATATGTAGGGTGAGGATGAAACTAGATTAATGCCTGTAAAGTATCTGATATGGTACCTGGTATAGAGTAAATTCTCAGTGAGTATTCATTCTCTTTCTCTCCCTTCTGAGGAGCAATATGAATAATGAAGATACCATGATAGCCAAAGCTTATGCTTAGAGCTGGGTTGGAAAATCCCACGTTGTAACAACTTAGATCAGCAAGAATTATTAAGCGCCAGCCACATTGATGGTGAAACCAAAGCACAGAATAATAACATGGCTTGTTCAAGGTCATGAAACTGTTAGGTAGGGCTCAAATTCAGTTTCCCCAAAGCTGCTTTGAATGTTGGCTCTGGGTTCCTCCTTCTCTAGCTCAACTTGTTAAGGTCAGAGAGTCTGTGTTTTTAATTAAAACCAAAATGCTTCCATTCAGTGAACATACCTCATATCTCAGCAGCCATTAGGAGCACAATGGGTCCTCCCTCAGCCTTAATAAGATCAAGAAAGAAACAACAACAGCAGCCGCTGTCCTCCCCATCTCCCTTGGCTCCACAGCTAGCGTCACTTTCTCTCTGGGAAGTCTGTGAGTCAGAATCTATTCCTCGGGACGCCAGCCCAGGAAGCTGCCCTCCGCTTGCCTGTGTGTGTAGAGGACCCGACTCTCTCAGGGACTCCTATGACAAGGCACTTGGTCTTGGCCGAGTACTGAGCTTGGTTCCTAGATGGAAGCTGCCTTTGGTCTTCCAGGCGCCATGCTCCCAGCTCAGGTGACCACTCCTGTCTGGGTTGCATTTGGGGTAATGAAATGAATGAATTCCATGCCTGATAGTTCAGCAGGTGCCTTCTGTGTTTACTCAGCGAGGAATGTAAGGACCTTCTGCCAAGACTGGAGCAGAGGGAGGAAGGCCCCCTCTCTCATCTTTTTCATCACACAGAGACAGAACGGAGAGCCCTGTCTCACTGGAGTCCTTGTTTCTTTTCTACTACTCACCTATTGACAGGGTCAATCGTCCACCTGCAAAATGTCAAAGTTGAGTGAGATTAACTACATATATTGGAAGCTCTGATATTTGATGACTGTGGAATAGGACTCATGGGGACACAGAACCTTCTCTGAATCAAACAGACTTGGGTTAAAATCCCAACTCCTGTACTCACCTATTCTGGGATCTGGGGATATTACCCTTTGAGTTTCTGTTCTATCAAAGGATATTGTATGATGAATGTAAATACCTCACATATAGTGGTGGTGTAGAGTACATGCTCAATAAATGGCAGTTTAAAAAATCCCCCACATATCATCTCAAAACACACAGATGTAAAAGAATATATATGCCCTGCCCTACATTGCTTGCAAGAAGAGCCCTTAAAATCTACTGCAGAGCCATTTTCTGTTGTTCAGACTGAACATGACGTATAAATTCTCTGGATTGCCTCTGGGGCAGCACCAAACAGAAGATGGGGTTGCAGGGAGCCAGGGAACTGGGAAAACAGACAGCAAGTCTGATTCCGAGGTCTGTTAAGCAATAGGAAAACACCCTTTGGGGGTGATTGCTGACAGAAAGCCCTTCCTGTTCCAAACTGGAGGCAAAGACTAGAGCAGAGGGAGGAAGCAAGCCAGCAGTGGCTTTGTTTGGGACCAGCTGCCTCACCCAACCGAGGCAGGGACCCAATGATGGGTCCCCTTGCATTCTATGAGGGAAGCCATCAGAATGGGAGGTCACCATATTGGCCAAAGACTTGTCCCGTGGGGTTTGGGGAGTGACAAAAGTGGCACAGAGTTCCTTTTCAGGGTGGTCTCTGACGGGAACAGAGAATCCAGGAAAGGTTTTGACGATAGAACGTTAAAGCAGAAACACATTTTTGGGGCTGAGATTTCCAAGTTGGGGTCCAAACTCCCAGACAATATTGAAGCCTTAGTACAAAGAAAATGCTCTATGGGGTTCAGATTGCATAAATTTCCTCCCTATTACTGCTTTCTTTCCTAAACACAAAAGCAAGTTAAGCTCTGCACTCCAGGATGGAGCTCGAGAGAGAATGATCCATTTATTTAGAGCAGAGGAGATGGTTTCCAGAGGATTTGTAGGAAAATGCCCTTTGCCTGTGGGCCCTTGGCGCCCAGGCTGGGCTAAGCTGATTAAAGCTCCATTCAGAACTGCACTAACCCAAAAGATATGCTGGGGCCACTGAGGGGCCTCAAGATTAGCCACTAAACTGATCCCTCTCTCTGGGATTGTGGCTGCTGTATTTTTGGAAATTGGGCACTTTTTAAAAAAAAAAATTTTCTATTTTCTCATGGCTCTGCGTGCAGACCTCATTAATTTCCCAAAGTCTCAGCAGAAGAACAATTGCTCTAATTCCATCTGGCAAGGTTCTAAAGCTCGAAAATTTCTCATATAATATAAAATACATGGAAAATGAATAGACACACTTATATATGACCTCTGTAATGGATGGCCCAGTGTACATAATGGGCTACACCCCATACACAAACACGCACATATGTGTATATAAATATTTTTTTTTCCTTGCCTTCCTGCCCTTATCCTGGAATTCTTAGCAATTTGGCCTGTCCCTGCTTATTAATGATGTTTCCAGAGCAGTGCTCATTGGTGCATTTTCAGCAATGGGCTGATTAATAGGTGGGCACGGGGGAGCTGTTTGGGAGCCTGGGCATTGGCGGCTTGTTGACCCTGATGCTCCGGGGATAGTCTAGCTTCAAACTATGGAATCTCAGTTAGCATCATAAATTGTGGAGCCACTGGTTTTATTGCCCTTCTGCCTCCTGCTGGGAATGTTGTTTCTCTTTAATAATGGGCTGAGCAGCAGCAATGAACCTTCCCCTCCTCCTTCGCCCTCTGTGACTTGCCTGTCCACTCTTCTCCCCCACCTCCACTCTCTACCTCCCAGCCCTGGTCACCGAAGCAGACGCACGCACACAAACACTCTCATGCACATGTGCTCACAGGATCACACATGTTTATATGCATCATGCACACCCATGTATATATATAGAAACCTGTCACTCCTCCTTCTTTTAGCTTCAGGACTTAGTAAGGACACACCCTCCTTCCCTTGGCACAGCTAAATCAGGCAGGGATTTTCAAAAGGCACTTTTCTAAACATCAAAGAAAAACAGAAAGTAACCAATCTTAGAAAGTATGAAGAGTATAAAAATAGTCTTGTTTTCAAAATAGAGATTTCTAGAATCTCAGTAGAAATAGAGAAGAGCTGGCCTGCCTTCTAAATATTGTTCTTCTCAGGAGAACACTCCTTGCTTCCTCATTTCCCCATTACCCTGGCCTCCAAGAGCCATCCCACTTCTTGGGCCTCCAGGATGAATCTCCATACACAAGCTTGCCCTGGAGCTGGACCCAAGGGAAGATTCATTTTCCTGCCTGATGTCAGTCCCTCCCCCTTCTAGATCCACCCTACTCCTGCACCTAGAAAGCTCCAACTCATGCTTCAGATCTCTGCTCAGTTGTCACTTTGTAGGGAAGCCTTCTGGGGCCTCCTTGTCTATCAAACCCCTTTCTTTCCTATTAGTACTATGTTCTTTTTCCCTTTCACAGCAGTCATCACAGTTGTAAATGCATGTTTATTTGTGGGAGCATTTGGTTAATATCTGTCTCCAGAGCTGGAATGTAAACTCCTTCAATGCAGGGATCCCACATCTGATTGTATTCACCCTTAAATCCCCAGCATCGATCCCATCCCAGGAATGTAGTTCACATGAAATAAATATTTGTTGATTGAATAAACAATCCTTCTGTATTGCATTACATACACAGAAGAAGTTGCTTCCTAAATCTATTTTAGTTCAAATGTCTAGAACCATGATCTATTTCCACATTGTAGTAGGTGCTGTTGGTGCCCTGCTCGGATCCCCTTTACTGAGCTGGTGCATCCATCTCTCATCAGTACTGGAGGTCAATGACACATAGCTGGACACGTCTCCAGAGAATTACTCTGAGATCAGGAGCTGTCTCACCCAGAAATGCCCAGGAAGCTGCATTCCTCCCAGAAGGTGGTCAGTAGCTAATGGCCTACTAATATGGGAATATAAAAGCTTGGCCCCCTTGCCTCAAGGTGGGAACTTTCTGTAGTGCCATTCAGCCAAAGCCACATCTTCCCCTGCCCTACACTGCTTCCCTCACCCCCTTACAGATTTCACTTGAGAGCAGTTCCTTAATAACTCATTTGCATGTGAAATTCTATCTCAGGAACTGTTTTCAGTGGACCTAAACTAAAACACATTCAAAATTCATAACCAGTGGGATACTGGTAAACTGACTCTCTGGAAAAAACAAAAAAACAACAATTCTGATTTGTAGCATTTGCAGTTTTCATGGCATAAATAGCTCCCACTATAGCCAGTTCCAAGCTACCAATGAGAAGTCACTAGCACAAAGGTGGAAAGAGAGCCACACAATTGGCTCATGGGAGTCAGTATAAGCAGGCATACAGTAGCTCACAATATACATGAAATAAAAGTTGTACACATAATTAATATTATTAGTAGTACCATTTTGAGTGCTAGCTATGTACTAGGCATTATGCTGAATACTTGATATTTATCTCAGTCCTCACAACTCCAGGAAGTTTGTACTATTATTCCCCCCATTTTACAGATGTGGAGACTGTGGCTCACGGAGTTACATAATTTATCTAAGGTCACGCCGCTAATAAATGTTAGAGCTGAGATTCAGACCCAGACCTGACTCTAGAATCTTAAGGTGTGACCATATTTGACGTCACCTACTAAGAGGTAATAGATGCTCTCTTCATGGGTATAGCATTTTACATTCCGTAGTGACTTTTTTCTGCATAGTAATTTGCATTCCTTAGCATATTTGATTATTTCAATAATATAAACTATTCAGGGCAAACATAATTATTTTCAAGATGAGAACATTGAGTTCATTATGATTTGTTTAAGGATCTGAGGAGCAGACCTAGAGCTGCAAATCGGAGTTCTCATGGCCCAGGTGTCAGACCCTGCTCTTTCCTCTCCAGAAGCTCATCTCTCAATGGCAACCTTAATATTTTCTGGATGTGAAATCTATCCTCCCCTTATCCAGAGAAGACCAGCATTCAATGGATTGTAGGGAACATCCTTCATCAATTCTTCAGCAGATTGACTACCTACTGTTGTCAATCCAGGTTATATAGAAACTCAATAAGGAAGATATGATCAGGGTTCCTAAGGAGGTTTTGGCTAAATCAATTCAGTTTGCTTTAGCACATGACTACCAAGTACCTGTAGCACCTGCCAGAGAACTCCTAGGGAGTTTCTGAGACTTTGCTCTGATGCAAAGCACTTAATGTAGAACTTGGCATATGACAGAATATTGATATATCTAACTAGGTCCCTTCTCCTTCCTTGGTACAAAACTGTTAGCAGACCCTGCTGGAGAATGACAGTGCATTTATGCTGGGGGAGAATTGTGCTCACATAGGACATCCAGATCTGGAGGTTTCTGGTTCACCCCTCAACGCCATCTTGTGGGCAATGGAAACTTTGCCAGAGTTTGGGGAAACCAGCCCAGCCATTGTGTGATTTGACTTAAAATTGGAATTGGATAATCTACAAGGTTCTGGAAGGAAGTCTAGAGATCATCTCAATGAGCAGAAGTAGAGTTTAGGAATCAACAATAATGGAGTCTACTCCTCGCACCATCGTTGATGCTGAGTTATGGACGAGACACCTGACTGTGGTCGGTGGCTTATCAGTTCCCGGCACAGGCTGTGGAAGCAGGCAGATCTAGGCTTGATTTTGGTGCTGTGGCTGTGTCCTTGGCCAAGGCCCTGACCTCTCTTCACCAAGTTTCCCCATTTGAAAAGTGGAGACAAAAGTCATGCTTATTTTATTTTCTTGTTGAGAAAATATTACAAGATTATTCATAAGTAGCAATCTGTCCCATACTTGGCTCTTTAAATGTACTTATAAATGGTAGATATTATTATTACTATCACTTTCATAGTGGGCTATTATTTTCTGCCCTATCTACCTCTTACAGTTGCCATCTGGATGGTTATGCACTGGAAAATCTAAATCAAATTCTAGGAGTTATTAACTGATATACTTTCTTCCTCTTCTGTAGAAGAGAACCTCGGGACAAGAACCACCTCTCTCAGAGGCTGGGCCTGTGGATGAGTTAGGTGGTAGCTACACGGGGCAGGAAGCCAGTTGTTGGGCGTGCTGTCCACTTAACACCTGTAAGTCAATTGTCGGTGAGCGGGAGGGTCTGAGGATTCCCCTGAAACTCACATCTATGGAGTATTTCGTGTATATAAGGAGACAGAGATGACTAAGGGGTAGATCTTCCTTCAAGGAGCTCACCATTAACATTTCTCACCATTTGATAATCTGATGGAAGCTATCTATCCTCTCCTGGCGGGGGGGCAGAGGGAACTGTATAGGCTTTTACATACACCATTTTACTTATAATTTCAGGCTAAACTCAGCTATAGACTTCATTATTAAGAACTTTACATTCAGTTGGCATTTATTGACTTCTTGTTGGGTGCCTAGCACAGTGCTAATTTCAGTGGTGGGTATAGACAGAGTTTATGCTCTTAAAACACCTGTGCTGTTTTAAGGAGGTAAATCATCGGCTTGATAGTCTGCAAAGCAGATCCAGAATTGGCCAGGGCCTCACAGGAGGGGCCCTTTAAAGGGCTGTGGGCTGTCCTTAGGGGGAGAAAACATTCCTAGCTGGAAGAGGTGAGATTTATTAATCACCTGAGACCTGCAAGGATGCCCTGCTCTCCCCACTTCTCTGTGGCCATTCTGGGTGGGGTCACCATCTTGTGGCCAGCCTCAGCTTCATACTGGCTGTCAGTCTGAAATATCTAGATCACCCTGAGCCCAACTTTCCTCCACATCTCAGCTTACCCTGGATGTATGAGAGAGAGAGGCGGAAGTAGCAGGACTTTGTGGAAATCTTCAATGAGCCAAGAACTGTGTCAGACATATACATACATATATAAATAGTGCAGTGGGCATTATTATACCCACTCTATTGCTGAGAAAACTAAGGCTCAGAGAGTTTGAAAAGTTACTCAGAGTCACATATGGGGAGGGCAGTGTGTTTGACTCCAAATTCCGTTTTTCCCATTATACAGGCTGATGGCAGGGAATGTAGGAAAAAACGTCTCAGTGTGGACGCAAGTTGACGATCAATGTCCCTGCCCTCAAGTAACTCACAGTCAAATAGGCAGGTTCTAGTTTTTTTTTTTTTTTTTCTTTCTGAGGAATATTGGCCCTGAGCTAACATCTGTGCCAATCTTCCTCTATTTTGTATGTGGGTCACCGCCACAGCATGGCTGACGGATGGTGTAAGTCCACACCCAGGATCTGAATCTGGGCCTCCAAAGTGGAGTGCACTGAGCTTAACCACTAGGCCAAGGGGCCGGCCCCAAAATAAGGAGGTTCTTAACCGTTTAGGGGGAAGAGCAGGATGTGGAAATATTATGTAACTTTGAGAATCTCCCCACAAAATCACTGAAAACCTTCGATACAGTTTCAGAGGAATATTTGTACACATCCCCACCCTATTCCTAATCCTCAACAAAGATGCCAGGCTCGAAGTACCCTGGAAGCAGACTCCTTAGTAATTCCAAGGTGCCCATGCCCCATAAAGGGAGTGGTGTCAAGCACTCTACTGGAACCTGTGTGAAAAGTAGTAAGTGCTGGTTGTGGAAATTACCTGTTCCATGCTGGCTGCTGCCTCAGAGCTTAGAAGGGTGATGTGCAGGACATCCGTCAATTGAAAGGACTAAGGTCATTCAGCCAGGCACAGGGCCGACTTCTGAGCAAGTGCACAGTAGAGCAGCCACTGTGAATGGCCATGGTTCCATTCTGTGTAGTCAAAGTGCGTCTCCACGGGCTTTGCTGGGCAAGTTGGAGACGAAGCGTAGTTCCCTTTGTAGAATAGACCTGTGCAGAATGTGCTGGAGACTGAAAGTCTGTATACTGCGTAGTATTTCCTTATTCATTTTCAACCTAAATCAGAAAGGTATTTCTTAGGATTAGCAAGAATTGCTAATATATGTATATATATATTTAATTGAGTTAAGCTTTATAGGGACTTTTGGGGTGCTGGTATGTTCTACTTCTGAATCTGGGTGTGGGTTACATGAGTGTGTTCAGTTTCTGAAAATTCAGTGAGCTATACACCATGTTCATATATTATACTTTTCTATATGTTTATTATACTTCTATTTATATACATATACTAAAGGTATATATTTCTATTGTGTATTAAAGTGTTTTTAAAAGAATGAAGCAAGCTATCTAAAACTTGAACTTTTGTGGGAAAAATTAATATAATTATCTAACCTAATTTAAATACAGATGGTCCCCAACTTATGATGGTTTTGACTTAACGATTTTTCAACTGTGTGATGGTGCCAGAGTGATACACAGTCAGTAGAAACCAGACTTCGAATTTTGAATTTTGATCATTTTCTGGGATAGCAATATGCCATACGATCCTGTCTCTGGGCAGATGCTGGGCAGCGGCAGCGATCCATAGCTCCCATCAGCCGCGTGATCACAAGGGTAAACAACCGATACACTAACAACCATTCTGTACCCAGAAAACCACTCTGTTTCTCACTTTCACTACAGTATTCAATAAACTACATGAGATTTTCAACAATTCATTATAAAACAGTCTTTGCATTAGATGCGTTTGCCCAACTGTAGGCGAGTGTAAGTGTTCTGAGCACGTTTAAGCTAGGCCAGGCTGAGCTACGACGTTTGGTAGGTTAGGTATACTATGTACACTTTTGACTTATGGTATTTTCCACTTACAGTGGGTTTATTGGGATGTAACCGCATTGTAAGTCGAGGAAAATTTGTACTCAGGGTCACAGTCAACCAAATGTCTGCCATGTTAATTCAGATTCTGTGAAATAGGACCAAGACAGCTGGACACACGTTAATACATTGAGTTGGGGGTTGCAGCAGGATCTGTTAACTCCCTTCCAGTGCATCTGACAGCTGGGACACTGGGCCCTCTCTGGTGCCTTGAGTAACTCCAGCCCCTGCCGCTCTCTGGGCCCCTGCCTGCTACCTCCTGTCTCCTCCCAGCTGAGTCCTGGCTGCTATCAGCTACAAGGCCAGATTAGTTAATCCTGACCTGAGCAACCTTGCAGGCCCACCAGGTTGTGGAACGTGAAAGGAGTTTGCTGCCAGATTCTTGGCATCGTTTGCACCCGGGTGTTGTTGTGCAGCCTGCAAATCCTGCCACCTCCTACCTTTCTAATGGGCTCCATTCACTTACAAGGGCCTCAGCCTCAGTTTACCGAGCAGCACTCCAGTGTCCTGTTGGAGCTTGCCTCTGACCACCTCTTGACCTTCTGCATCTAGTAAGGAGCTAGATCCGGCTCTTTCTACCCCTCTGCTCTGGTTGCCCAGACTCCAAACTTCGCCTCCTTTGCATGTGCACCGGACTGTAAACATGGGGGGTCAACTGGACACCCAATGTAGCAGCTTTTGTGCCTGACATCCTCCGCTTCATCCTCCCGTCTCCCACGCATACGTGCCTCGTTCAGCTCGGCAACACAGCACCCTTTCATTCCCCGCCCCGCCTCGGTGGCTCCTGCTGTTAGGTGTCTGAGTTATGACATCCTGTGTCTTTATGCTTTAGGGAAGCTGCTGATTTCAGAAATAAGAAGGTCTGACTGAACTCCAGGAGGAAGGGCACCAGAGTCGGGGCTGATGTCCTGAGTCAGCAGCAGCGATATGTGAACACGTGAGAGATGGTACGTGTACCATGGACCACTGGACATAGTAAATGCAGCCGCCACAGGGAGGGGAGCACGTGCAGGCTGCTGCCCAGGCCATCCCTGAAGACTCAGCCCAGTTGCTCTGTCTGTTGAGGGTGGAGGGAGAGGGTGGGATATAATAACACATAGTGACGTGTTTCTCTGCCTTTCTCTCCACCACTGTGAAAATGCTCTAAAACCTGGTTGAGTCCCCAATGCATTTCTTTATTTATTCACTTTACAAGGGATTTAAGGAAGTTAACGCTCCACATGTCACGGGTCATGTGGATCCAAAATGCCCCTCAAAGACCCCGGAGAGCATAATTTCCGAAAATATATCTCAGAAGACACAATTCTCCAAGACCAGGGTCAGGTAGAGAACAGCAAGTATGTTGCAGGATGCCAATAAATCAGCAAGACCTCCGACATTATTGAGCCTCTCTGAACCCATTTCCTCCTCATCTGTAAATGGAGATAATGATCGCGGCCCTGCCTGATTCTCGGCGGTGAGGCCCCGGCGAGATGGGAGAGAGCTCTTAGTAAACTATGAAGTAAGGACTTGTTAAGAGCAGAATGTGAGCAAATTTCAGGAAATGAGAAGCTGCTGGATAGCAAGAGCCCCGTGATGTGGGAAGTGTCTCAAAGCCTGGCCTTTTAAATTGCCTTCACAACATGGATGTATCAAAACCCGTGTAGCTCTCTCGGCTGCTGGGCAAATGTCTTTGCTTTTCTAGGCTGCAAGGACATGATTCTGTTTATTCACTTCTCTATATCCTCTATATTTCTTGCAGAATCCTGGATCTCTTACTTTTCTGTCTTTTTTTCTCCGTCTCCATCATTGCAACTTTTTCTCCATTTGCATCTTAAGAAATCTAGAGTTATCAAGAGTTCTATTCTTAACCTTCTGTTGCCTTTCGCTCCCTTTGTGCGGTCTGGTGATCTTACTCTCCCCAATCCAGCTCCTGATACCCTCCAAAGCCGTAACAAACCCCATTCTCTCCCCCAACTCCTAACCTGTGTGTCTTCCTGTCCCCTCCTCCTGTCACCCTCATAAACCCCAAACTGACCTCATGAACTTCCCCCACCAAATTGTTCTTCCCCTGATCTGCTGTATCTCTGCAGACACCACAGTCCACTCATCTGCCCCACGCCGGAACAACAAGCTTAATAAAAGCACCCTCAAGGACAGCAGCCACATCTATCTCTTTTCAGTACGGAATCCCAGGCCTTGCACCTGATGGGGGCTCAGCAAATCTCTCTCTTTTTTTTAAATATATAAAAGATTTGTTATATCCTTCTGTCCCGTTCCCTATTAAATAACAGTAAAATAACTAAATTATATAAATTAGATAGGTAGATAGATAGAGCTTGGCATAGTGCTTAACACATAGCTACTTGAGTGTTTCCTAGGTGTAAGGCACTGTCAAGCACTTTATATATTTATGTTATACACATACACATATATATATGCATACATATCTGGATATACATATATATACACATAAACTTGTATACAAGCACACACACATGTATATACACACACATACATATCTATGTACATAGGTACACAGATACATAGGTGTATATCTAGGCGTGTATGTGTGTGTATATATACGATTTTAATATATATAATCCTGAGATGTACAATTTTCCCATTTTACAGATGAAGAAATTGGTTTTTCTCAAACTCTTACAGATAATAAATGGTAGAACTGCATGTATGTTCCATTTCTAAATGACATACAAATATTAATTCATTTAATCCTGATAACAACCTTTTTGTGTCAGAGATTACTACCTCCCCCACTTTACAGATGAGGAAGCTGAGGTAGGGGGAGGTTACGTGCCTGGCTCCAGGTAACTTGGTAAACCGTAGGGCAGGATTCCTGCCACAGTCCAGTTCCGGAGTCTGTGTCGTGCTGCCTCTCCAACAATAACGTCCGTGTCATCACTACTCTACTCTAACACCTCTGTATCCACCCAGACACGAGTCCTCCTGATGCTACTTCTTGAACATCTTCTAGTTTGTCTTTTTCCCCCTGTATCAAGCAGAGTGCACACAGCACAAATCAGTGGTATATGTTGAATATACAAATAAACGGGTGAGAAAAGGAAATAAATAAATGGATGTCCACATTTGCTTCAACTCCTTTGGTGGGCCTACTTTCTCCATTTTTTTTTTTCCTGAAAGGCATTTTTTTTTCCTGCTTAATGTTTTGTGTAGTTCAGCATTGCTTTCCCAAGACGATTATCATTATTCTTTCAGGATTTCTCATCTGTTATGATTTTTCCTTTAAACAGCTGATTGGAAAGGATTTGTTTCCTTCGTACAGGTCATTTTTGTCTAGTAGTGAGGCCAAATGTTTTATCCCATGGGAATGCATCTTCATTTTTATAATGGAAGTCAGTGGGAGTTAATAAAGGGAATGGAAAAAGCGTATCGCTGCCAACTGCTTAGTATGTATCCATTCCATTCCGAGAGCCCCACCTGTCCTCACAGCATGCCTCCTGGGGAATTCTACAAGCAGCTGGATGGACATTATTGGAGACAGTGGTTATGTGACTGGTTGGTCAGAGGGTGTCATGCTCACGGGATGCTTCAAGGATACATCACAGACCCCAATTCAGCAAGGAGGTCACTGGTACTCTTGGAATGAAGACCCCTAGTCTTTCTCCTAAACTTGCCATAAAACAATTGTGAGGTAGAATTCACTTCCTATTTTTTTCTGTTCAAACCAATTCACAGCCACTGCCATGCTCCGGGGCCGATTTACTCAACACACATTTATGAACTTCCGTAGTGCTCGGTTCTGTGCTAGGTAAGAGGTAATGTGGCACTGAAGATATGAGCCTATCCCAGAGCCAGACTCTCGGGGGTTTTAGTTCTAGCACCGAGGAATTTGAAGAAAGTTACATAGTTCCTCCAAGCTCTCATAGCCTCATCTGTAAAGAGTGTGTAATAATGATACCTTCCTCATGCAGTTGTCGAGAGAATTAAATGAAATAAGGCTATTAACACAGTGAGCCCAGGGCCTGAGGAAGGCAAGTGCTCATTGGGTATTACCTGTGATGATGACAATGGCGATGGGGGTGATGGTGGTGGTGATGATGCTGTGCTATGAAAGATACAAAGCTAACTCAGGTACAGTCCCTTTATTCAAGACATTCAGAGGCCGGTTGGAGATATAGACACGTCCTCATATAGGCATGTATGAGAAAAGTATCAATAACAGGTACAACAGTCTGGCTAGCAGAAAGCATTCCTGCCTCGGATTATTGGGAAAGCCTTCATAGAAGTGTTAATATCTGAGCTGGGCTCCCAAAATATGTAGGTTTTGGAGATACGAAGACAGACTGGAGAACTAACGTTGTTGAAACAAAATCAAATCTGGCAATAACTCCTTCTGAAAAGCTGAGATATTTTCAAGTTGTCTTTGCTGCGTGTTCCGCCATGAAAAATTGTGATTAGAATTTTACATTTATATAGCACATTTATTTTTAGAGGCTCCAGTGATATTATTAAAAACTAAAATCTTCAATTTTAATGTTGATCTGTCTTAAAAAATACATGTACCTTTTCTTCCAATGAGCTCTCTAACTCACGTAATAGTTAGTGGGATGTTTGGACTAACTGTGAAATCTAAAATTATCTGGATATTAAAAAGAAAAAAGTAAGTTTTAAGGAAACTTTCAAAAGTAAAGTTTGTTGAAAAAGCCCTGGTAACAAAGAAACACCAATTATGTTCAGAATTGTCAGGAAGTTGGGGAGAAAAACATTTCTGGGAAAAATGTTGAGATGAAGGGTATGTTAAAAACGCTATCAGGGTGTCCTTGGGATACAGTTCACTTTGGAGGCAAATAGCTGAGGGTCCTGTAAAAGAGACCAAACAGTGGTAGAGAGTATCCATTGAGAATTGTGGAAGCACACAGCAAAAGACACTTCCCCGTGCCCAGGGATGACACTGTGAACCTCGGATCATCAGTTTGCGCTAACAGGATGCTGTGTGCTATGACGTGGTGATCACACCACATTATTGCGTATGATACCGTCTTTAGGGGAGCATTGTAGAAATCCTGCCTCACTGTCAGCATCAAGCAAAACCTGCTGGCTTTGGATAAACCAGCATCCTGTGAGTATAACACCACTAATTGTGCAGAAGTACTTAATCCTAGCAGCCTGAGACGGAGAAGCATGGAGACTGTCTAAAGGAGCGCCCTAAATCCCTCACTGCTGCCCATTTCTGCTGTATCTCATCACCTTGTTTTGTACATCAGTTGCCTTCTCCTTACTGAAAGCATTTAGTTGAGTGGTTGATGGTTTAATATCTCCCTCCTCCATGTGCTGTAGATTTTGGTCTCCTTAGCACTTAGTGGAGTATTTGATGCAGAGTAGATTGAAATTGAATGGATGAATGGATGAATAAATGAGTAATTACTACCATTATTTTACTGGTTAAGGTCCTATTAACTTTCAGCTGGTCTATTGCAATAACATTATTTGTAGTGACCTCTAACTTATTTTTTAAATTAGTAAAAACTCTTTTATTGAAGTATATTCAGAAAAGTGCACATATCAGAAATACACTTTTTCCAGTTCAATGAAATTTTATAAACTGAACACACTCGGGGAACCAATTCCCAGATCAAGAAATAGAACATCATCAGCATCCCAGAAGCCCTGTTGTTGCCCTCTTTCAGATGTACACTAATCATTATCTAATAGTAAATTTTGGTTTTGCCTATTTTTGTACTTTTTATACACAGACTCATTCAGCATGTGCTCTTTTGAGTTTGTCTTGTTTCATTCAATGTTATGGTGTGAGATTCACCCACGTTGTTATGCATAGGCATAGAGCATTCAGTTGTACAGTAACCTATTGTGTGAACATATGGCAATTCATTTATTCACTATATACTATTCATTTGGGTAGCTTCCAGGGGCTATTATGAATACCCCAAGTATACATATTGAACATACACCTGGGAATGGAATTGCTGGGTCATAGGACCTGCAGATGTTCAGCTTGATGGATATTGCCAAAAAGTTTTGCGAAGCGATTGTACCCATTGATACTCCCAGGAATTGTAGTATGGTCACTCTGCATCCTTTCAGACAGTTATCTTCTATCTTTTCCATTTTACAGCGTAGCTTTTTAGCTCCTCTTTCCACCTACAGTCTCACACCCTATTACATACCGTATCTTCTCCTCCCAGCATCCAGGGGGATTTGATGAAGTCAATGCCCGGTATAAACTCTTTAGTAACTCACTAAGACTAAGCAGGGTTGCAAACTCAAATCCAAAGATAGGTATTCAGTGTAAGGCAACACGGCATGGTGGGCTCTGTGGCTAAATAGGTAGTGCATGCCTCATATTCAACACAAACTCGAAAAAGACTGATTTCATTAGATGAGGCCTGCCTAGTAGCCATGTGTTTAAAACTCCTAATCTCTCGGAAAATGTCCAAACTCCTTCACTTGAATTTCAAAGTCTTTTCTGGTCTCTGCCTTTTTTTTTTTTTTTTTTTTGCCATTCAACTCCTTGCAGCCATTCTTCCCTACATGCTGTTTTACATACTTTTGACAGAGTTAACTTTCTAATCTCTCCTGAATAGGTGAGTTGTGGTGACACCGCTGTGCCCTTGCACATTCTGTTCTCTTGGTCTGGGGTACCCTTTCTCCTCTTCACCTGCCAAGTACATTCAGAACCCTGCTCAAATGACCCAGTGGAACCTTCCTAATCCCAGTGGGAAGAGCTAATCCCACCCCCTCTGTTTCTCACAGAACCCTCTTCTTGACTCTATGAACTACTTATCATTCGGTTCTGAAATCATTAGTTTATTTGCTTGCCTTCCAAGTTATAACTGAGCTCTAGGATTTAAAAGACCAGGACTGAGTTCAAGTCATAATTATATCTCAAGGGCCTAGAACAAGGCCTGGGATCTACTGTATGCTCAATGAATATTTGTTGAAGGAATAACTGAGTGAGTGAGAGAGGTGGGAATGTAGTCCTGGACCTCAGATGAGAGTTATGCCAGGAAAATGCCATTCATTGTGTCAGATGGTATTAAATGTGCTAAAAGCATAAATTACAAAATGCTGCTTGGTAGAACTGGGAAAGAGAACATGGAGGACTGAGTTAGAGGCGAATGTAGGAAAGAATGCTTGAATAGTAGAACTTTCTCAACTGGGAGTACCAGTAAAACAAGACTTGTTCTAGCCCTTTTTATAGTACTTCCATGCATTATATAATTTAATTCTCATAATAATTCTACAAGAAGTAATCTTCATTTTATGGATGGTGAAATCGAGCACAGAGAGGTTACATAACTTTCTCAAGGATGCACTACTCTGGAAACAAGATTTGAATCCAAAATGTCTGGTTTGTCTCAGAGTCTAAACTATCTTGTGTATTGCCTCTAAATTAGCTGTACTTCTCCCAATAATCCAGTAACACGGGCAGAGCAAGCACTGACTCAATTTTGTAGGTGAGAAGGTCAGCACTCACGGGCTTATGTAGCATATCCATATTCATATAATGATTTAGTGAAGGAGCTGGGATTCTCCATATCCAGCATTCTTTCCACCATTCTGACACGTAGGTGGGCAGTGAGTGGAGGGGAGTGGCAGCTTCATGAATAAATCTCCCGGCTCCCTCATTGTCCACAGCAGAGGTAGCAAGACCGGTCATGCTCAGCACTGAGGCCAGAGCACAAACAAATTAGAGGTTCTGAGCCTGGAGCTGGGCCCCTCTCTGGGGTCTCATCTTCCCTGCAGGAATCCTCAGCATTTCCCAGGGCCTGACCACTGCAGGCATTGTGCCAAAGGTTTAGTCTATAAGGTGCCTTTTGGGAATCCTTCTCTGGGGAAGACATTTCAAAACAAATTCAAATCATTTTGTTGGAGGCAGCCCTGGGAGAGCCGAAGGTCATGTTATGGTTCCCATCTGTCTGGGTGTCTATTGAGAACTTAACATCATCATACTCACACACAAATACACACATTTGAAAAATTATGACTTACAGCCATTCTCATTGGAAGAAAAACAAGTTTTGGAGTTGAAGAATTTGTCACTGTCTGAAACTGATTTGAGCAGTAACTCAAATGGTTCTAACAAGAAAATCCAGCATGATCACAAGCGGATGCCCAGCTTTGCCCTATTTTTCATCACAGGGAGAGTTTTCTTTGAGTATTCATGAGGTTTAGCATTTCCTCATCTTTGTTTAATGGCTGTCTTTCATATTTAGTGAGCAGTCCTTTTGTTCATGTCCTGTGCTCTTTTATCTATTAGGGTGTTATGTTTTCTTATTGATTCAGAAGGCTACTTTAATAAGTATTCCATTGTGGAATATTATGCACCCAATAAAATGATGTAAAGAGAATTTTTTCATGATATAAAACATGACTTATGATGTTAAGTAGAAAAAGCCATATAGATAAATAATATATAAAATATAATCTTAGTTATGTAAAAAAAATATGAAAAGACACCCCCCCCACTGAAATATCAGTGGAAGATTTTTCTGGTGGTTGGACTTATTGGTGACCTTTACTTATTTTCTTATGTTTTGTTGTATGTGCTGGTTATCAATTTACTCCTCTCAGGTGCACATCAACGCTTCATTTTCCTCCTTATGACTCTAGAATACGTTTCCTTTGCCGACGGACACGATGGTAAGATATGTCAGTAGAGGGCGCTGGAGAGACACTGGGCTAGAAAGGGGCTTTTCATCTGCTTCTGGCATTGTCTGGCTCCTCTAGTGGGAGGCGGCTAGTGGGACACCCAGTGACACTCATCTCCAGGGAATTTCAGCCACACTATCACTGGGGGCATGACATTTTACATGGGCAGCTTCCCCCAACATCCTTGGGGTTCGCACTCAGAGAAGTTCCCCGCCATCCAGTGGGCCAATGCAGCGCCATCGTGAACCAGATCTGGATCTCTGCTCTGGGAAGTGTGAGCGTCTTCCAGAATGTTCCTTCCTTGATTTCTCTACCTCAGCCCTGGAGCTAGGGCTGCTTCCCATTCTGCCATTACTGGATTCTTTGGGATTCTCTTTACCCCTTAGTAGGTAATTCCATGTTATAATTAATAATTCTTTGTATTAAATTTTTCCTGTTCAATTTACTATGTGGTTTTTGTCTCCTGTTTGGACCCTGACTGACTGGTATATGGTGTTTTCCACAATTCTCTTCATAATCAGAAAACAAAGTAATGTTTATTTGCCCTTTATTAAGATGACAATCTGATATATATATATACACACACAGACATGTTATGTACAAGTGTGTGTGTGTGTGTGTGCGTGTGTGTGTGTGTGTGAATCCTCTAATATAGAACTCTTTTTGTTTATTGTGTGGACTAAAGCATCCTTTTTATGGTAGCACACAATAAAATGGTAATAAGTAATAAAATAATCTTTTTCATAAACCATTCAGTACTTTTAACTAATTTTGATATAGAACTTTTATAGGTATAGTGATAAATGATAGTTTTCTTGGGAGGGGGACTAATTTGTCAGGTTTTGCCATGAGGATTTCATGTATTTTATTGAATTTGTAGTTTTTTATCAGTTTATATGTCCTTGGAAAATAAATATGCTGTAGAAATCATCATATATAGAAGTTTTCAAGAGATTACCCATAAAACCACCTGAGTTCTGAGATGTTTGAGGAAGTAACTTTTCTTCTTTGGTTGTTGACATGACTCTGCCTCTGACATGACATCAAGCCTCTGATGGAGCCACACAACGGACCCAGGACCTTGAAGAGTTGTTGAGAAATTCAACTCAGATTCTGATTGATATTTAATGAAAAGTAGTATAAATTCAACTTTCTTCTGTTAAAGTAAGATGAACACTCCTCTTCTCTATCCTGACCTCTCCTGAGTCAGTTCAAATCAATAATGCTTTTTGATACCCCTGTGAAGGCGCCATGAGAGACGCTAAGTCATTTAGGGCCTGGACTTACCCTTAAGAAGTTAGCAGTCCTACTGAAGCAAAAGAAGTTACTCTGTATTCACCACGAACCAACCTAATGGTAGATGCTTTCTATCCAGTTTCTCATTTAACTCTCAACCAGTCATGAGAAGTATGGTTTATTCTTCTCTCTTTGCAGAAGAGAAAACACAGTCTCAAGGGTAAAGAAAGTTGTCCACGGTCATTCAATTAGCACATGTCAGAGATGAGCTATAAACACAGGTCTATTGACTCCAAATCTCTTATTGTTTCCCCTAAACCATCATGTTTCATAAACATACAATTAGTAAGCAAATCACCTGTTCAGGTTACTGATCAAGGGCTTAGAGAGCCAGAGGGGATGTGGGCTGAGCTGGGAAGTGTTCATGAAAGAGTAAAGTGGTTGCTCTCCTCTGACTTCCCAAATGTCTTGTCCCACTAATTTGTCAGCTCAGCAGTGCTGCTTTGTGACACTGCCTGTGTTGGTGGCTTGGGCAATCATTTCTACCTCGCAGTGCAAATTAACCATTTATGTCTCGTCTACCCTCCCCAGTGAGGTTGTCATCACCCAAGGACTTGAGCACAAGACTTTAGGATCCAAGTCCAACGCTTCCTTCATCTGAGTAAACTCTGCCTGAGGGCCAGGGTCTGAAGTGACTAGATTCCTTGGAAATATTTGGGGTCCTTTTCTAGCCAGAAGATATTGGTATAATACTACCTATATTTGTACTGAAATTCCTTTCCATGTTGAGAAACATTGGCTTTCGCCTTCACCCTGCCACTAATTTACTATGTGATCTTGGGCAAGTCACTTCTCTGCTAGGGGCTTCACTCTCTGGATTTGTAAGTGATGGATTTGATGTTCGTGATCTCTAAGTCCTTTCCTAGTAGCAGCCTTGTATTTTTTGGTAAATTCCTTGATCTAGGGGCATGCAGAATTAGGAGAATTGAGAGGGCCTCCCACCCCACCACCCCCCTCCCTCTTGCAGGTTGTAAGGGTCGTGTTATCTCCCTATAAATTGTTTAATCTAAAAACAATCATAAAACTAACTAAAGGACCTTCTTTTTCAAGTCTAACTGTGTTAGTGATAAAAACTTATTCTCACCGCAGCAGATACCTCCTCCCTCTACCTTTTGGTAGGCCGTTGCCTTACTCACATACACACCGCTATTGCAGGTGGACATTATTATGCCCGGTCTTACAAATGAATGGGTTGAGACTTGACGCAGGCGAGTGTTAGAACACAGGCCATGCAGACAGAGCTAAGGGTTGGCTTTCCTAGTTCTTAATTCAGGGCTCTCTCCTCCAAGTCACGTCCTTTGTGACCAAAAAGCATTCTTACTAATGACGACCTTGTCAGGACAGGCAGAGGAAAATCTCCTGGCCTAGAGGACAGCAATTTCTGGCTCTTTCGGTAGAAAAGTCTAGTGGTGGGACCTGGTTTTATAATTTTAAAAAGCTACTTGAGCCTAATGTCAGCTCAAACTCCCTCAGTTCCATCAGTTAGAAAGTATCAAATCATTACCTAGGCTTCAGACATAAGAGACCTGGCACATATACATCAGGGAATCCTGGGCAGCCACTGTAAAATGGGGATGGAATTACTTTGATCAAAATGTTGTTGGAAAGAGTGGATGGATAATTTTCATTCAGTCTCTAGTTTAGTGCCTGGCCTGCGATAACAAATGTTGGTTTTCTGTTTCTGATGCCATGGTTAAAATTAACAGCCAGTTCAGTCCAAGTATTCAAGCACACGGAGGGCGAAGGATCCCTCTTGCCCCAGGGTTCAGAAAGATGGAGAGTTACGGAGGGCCTTGGCTTCAGCAGTTCTGTGTCTCCATAATTCAACCCACGTGGGTAACTTGGTGTGTGGAGACATGCTGTGCTGAGGCTGCAGAGTGTGTGAGCTGGGAACACGACCGGGGAGGCCAGCTACAATTTTAGCTCCAGCATGGAATTTCCTGGTTTTGGGGGGTCTGGAGTCCAAATTTTCTCTGGTGCTGGTCCTGCTTTTACTGCCAGAACCAGGCGGTAGACACAGTTTCTTTCCACCCGACCGCCCAGGGTGAGGCAGAGCCCTCCTCCTGGGCCCTCGGCACATGGTGCCGGCCAGGGCCTCCTGAGCAAGTTCCAGCAGCTCCTTCCTGTGCAAACGCATGTGGGCTCAAACAATCACATTGCTCAGTCAGGCCTGGGTGGAG
This sequence comes from Diceros bicornis minor, assembly GCF_020826845.1. Classification (NCBI taxonomy): domain Eukaryota; kingdom Metazoa; phylum Chordata; class Mammalia; order Perissodactyla; family Rhinocerotidae; genus Diceros; species Diceros bicornis. The sequence continues at coordinate 20,208,741 of NC_080758.1, forward strand.
AACTGTTTGTCTCTGCCTGGGGAGGAGGTAGCAAGGTTCACAGCTTCCCTAATAAAAGGTTAATTATTCTGCCCCTGGGTCCCGAAATCCAGTTAAAGAAATTGTGGTTTCCATGGACCTTGATTTGTACCTGAATGGAAAAGACCTCATGGCTCCTGAATGACTTATGGTCCTGAGGTTACAAGAAATAGAATCCACATCAGGCTAATGGAAGAAAATAAAAAGAGGTTTTGTGGAAGTAGATAGTGGATAGTTCAGGGAAGTGAAGGAAAGGCTGAACTGGAGGCTTTGAGAAGGACAGAAACCAGGACAGCTTGAGGGATCTCAGTGGCAGGAACTCACGGAGAGTCTTAAAAAGTGCTTCTAGAAATACTAAGTTCCAATGATTTATGACTTTTATACTTGGCTCAAGATTCAAATTCTCTCAAAGAGGGAGTCCAACGGGTCAGGGTAAAGAAGGGTCCCTAAATGAAAGCCCCTCAACTGCACATGTCCTGAAATATGGCTTGATTGGTTACTGTTCTCTTGGTGATCAAACTCTTGGAACCAACTCACAGTAATCCAACTCATGAACAATGAATGTATAAACCAGATAACTTTGAATCAATTTACAGTCACCACCTTCCAAGTGAACAGATTACTTCTGTTTATTATCAAGAATCTCTTCCTCCATTTCTTTCCTGGTGTCAGCATTCAACAAAAACTGAGCCAGGCATTAAAAAGTTGTTCAGTGAACTTGGGGATGGGTGATCTTAAGGGGTAATTTTATCCAGTCTGGGGAATAATTCTGGCCATCTTACTACTTTATTCCATTTTTTTCTAAGCTACATTCCAATTACTTCTTATTGCTACCCCATCTACTTGGCAGACACGATGCCAGTTGGGTGTCTGAATTTCTGATCTGGACGTCTCACCCAGGCTACCCCAATGGGACTCACAGTTTATTACTCTCACCCTAAAAGAATGGCTCTGCATCTCCTTATAACAGGAAAATATCTTCTTTAGCACAGTCACTCTTTCCACATTTAATGTTGTGCATAGGGACACCTGTGTCATTATTGGAAGCCTTCAAGGAGTGTTGCAGAAATCATTTGTAGCCAATAGTTTACTGACAGAGAGTGGAGAACAACATGGCACAGCAGAAAAAGAAAGTGCATTATTGTTATGATATTTCACTGAGTTATCTTAGTACATCACACCCCCATCCCCTCCTATGTCAAAACAAAAATAAAAATCAAAATGAAGAGCTCCCTTACCAGACCGTCATTCTTAAACATATGTCACACACAACAATTAAGATTTGGTGTTCTTCAAAAGGCATGAATGTCCTCTTCTGGGCCAGTGTGTCTACTTTGAAATTGTACTTGGTTGCGTGAGCCAGTTGGGTCCTCACGTACCACAGTCTGCAGGATATTTCTTACTCAAATCAGACTGAGACTGTTTCAGGAATTGCAAGACTATTAGAGACACATTGATAATATGTAAGAGAGACATTTGTGCAGGTTGTTAAGTTAAACAGGAAATATAAGGCCTTAGGCTGTGTCTGGCTTTGCGTGATGCAGCGGAGTAGATATTTCTAAATATAGACAGATTGTGTGACACTTTAAATCATATTGAATTAAGTAAGCCCCCCCTCTGTAAATCGGAGTTCAGACTTTCAGAAATCCCAAACATCTGGATGAGTACACAGGTAAATAATTTAGGAAATAGACAGATAGATGGATACTGATGGAAGCACAAGTGATGAAATGTCCACAAATCAGCAGTAGAGATCTCAGTAGCGTGTCTGTATATAACGAGGAAATGGAAAGAAGACAGGAAGGCCAATTATGAGAATACTGTGGAAGATAACTGCATCCTAGGAAGAAATCTGTCTCCTGAGGGAGTTCTTAAGAGGTTAACTTGAGGAAAACGATGGTGGCTACTTCAAGTTCTGGACACCCACTGCCCTTTGCTGTGTCCTGTTGGTCTTAATGTTGTTCTGTTCTGTCATCTGAGGCCCAAGGCAATGGATCACAATCATGAAGTCATCAGTTCAAGGAGGCCTTTGTTGTGCTGTCATACAGGAGGATTGGGAATAAGCTAAATTTTACTCATGTCTCCGAGGACTTCAACGTGTTTTACGAGGTCTTACAGAAAGGACACAAACCAGCCCATATTAGTCATCCGGGGATGGGCAGTGACAAGTTTAATCCTTAATCCTGTGGGAAAATGCACCATCCTAATGTTGCACATATGAGGCTCAGTGCATATCTAACTGTTCTAGAGGAATAATTCAAAGATGAGAAAGCCAAGCTTCTCAAAGCACAAAGAAAGATAGTAAATGATGCAAGTACCCACAAAAGCAAATTTTGTGGGGCAGGACAATAAAATGGTTTTTTGATGAGAGTCCCTTGATTTTTCTGGAGAGAATCTGCTGCTACTCGTTTACTAGAAATGTTATTCTTGACAAAATGGTAGCAGTAAGAATAACACTGCAGCAACATCCTTGGAAGTACATGTAAATGGTTGGCAAAGAAAAGGCTTCTTGGTCCCCGTGCACAGGCCAGAGAAAGCCCAGTGGGGCATGGACATAAGTTTGATGGAAGCACCATAGTTAAAAAGAATAATCAAAATAGCTGTGGAGGTTAAGATAAGAGTATAATGGAGAAGATAATGGGGAACTTAAAAAATGAAATAAAAATAAAATTGAGAGAAAATGCAAAACTGTTGTTGGAACATTGGAGGGAGAGTAGAACTGAAGGGAATAAATGGCTAGAGGAGAGTGAATCAGAAACAGCCATGCAGAACAAATGTGGTGGAGGTCTGCTTTCCTGGAGAGGTTAGTGTCTGGAGCTTGGTTACAACCCTCATCCAGTCATTTAGAGGTAGAGAGCCAAGAATGAGGCATGGAGGGATGGGAACCTTAGTATATGGATGACAGCTGCAGAAAGACCTGATGTTGGGTGTATTTTCAGGCAGTAGAATATTTCGTTCTGGTGTGTTGAAGGGTTAAGTTATCATGGATGGGTTAATGTTCTGAATCTTCTCTGTATGGATGGTAGAGGCTACCATCTTAGCTCTTTTCTTTAACTCCAAGTGGTCAGTGAACTACTGAAGGGTGACTTCAAGTTATATCCTTGCTGAGAATCTGGGCTTACAGAGAAGTTGCCTCCACTGATAAACTAAGTTTGGCTTTGCAATTAGTAATATGAAAGATTGCACTTGTCCTGTTCTACTTGTCATGTATTTACCTGCTGATGAGGGAGCATGCGTGATTCCTTGGGTGTCCAAAGACAGCCTTTTCTGTAGTGTCCTGTTGAATTTTTGTACGATGAAGAAATGGTCTTTTCATAGCTATAGACTTAGTGGAGAGAGATTTCTCCAGTATCACTTGGCTCAAGCTCTGGAACTGGTGAATGACGCCCCTTCCTACCCCATTACCTCATGATGTGCCAGTGAGACAGGTAAATGGTAACTATGGACCAGAAAGGGAGATGTGTGACAACTTGAAAGACACTGAACAAGAAACTCTTTGTTTCTGCAAAGTGAAGACTTCACAAGGGGCAGGGGAGTAGTTTCTCTGGCCTAAACAATGCATGTTAAGAGATAGCCACATGACTATGACTTCACCTTTATGAGGAAGAGAAAGTTGATTGGAAAGACATTTCAAGAGTACTGGCTATTTAAGAAAGCAAGATCTAAGGCAGAGAGGGCAAATAGTCTTTCTCTCTCATGGCAACTCTAATGGACCCATAGGAGTTATCACAGGGATGTAACGAGGTGGATTATGCTGTTACTGATTAGCATTGTCTAGCATGAATGTGAAAATGAGGAGTTGCATATGTCTCACTACCCGGCCATGACATCCTCAGGTCAGTGTGGCCCCAGGTCCCACTGAATCTGAGAGCCACTCTGAAGACATTTAGTCCTTAGGAAATTTTTTTAAAAAAAGAAAAGAAAAAGACAAGACATCAACATAAACTGAGGACCTACCAAGTTCTAGTCATGGAAAAAAGTGTGCTGAATGATCTCTTTTATAAGACAAGGGTAAATCTCTTCATTTTAAGAAAAATAAAATCTGTTGGATAAAATTGGAAATGGGGAGTTGGAGGCTGAGAGAGAAAAAGAAGATAGAACAGTAATCCTGTAGAAAATAATTGTTTGGCAATAAAGAAAACTGAGATACAATTTGTCTTAGCTGCAAACCCTCATCCAGTCATTTAGGGGTTAGGGGCCAAGAATTAGGCAAGAGAGATGGGAATCTTAGTGTATGGGTGGCAGCTGCAAAAGGATGGGATGGTACGTGTCTCTTAGTGCAATGGGGTGCTTGGTTCCGGTGTGCTCAGGAGTGAGGTCTTCATGGATAGGGTAAGGTTCAGAATCTTCTGTGTATGCTTTGGGAGAGGGATCAGTAAGACATGAAACTTGAACTCCAGGAGATATTCTTTGAGAAAAGGCTCAAATAAAAATACTTGGAAATTTGTGTATGTATCAACAAATTAAAGCTCTTTGAGTCCTTAATTCTATATAATTAAAATCCTTGGTTAACCTTTTGCCTCAAGTTATTTTACTAAGGAACTTTTTTTTTTTCACATAGAACCATGGAATGGATGTGCTGTGGAAAATTTCCCCAGGAATTCTGACATAAGCAAATGCCACCCTGATAAGCAGAACCAAGTTGCCGTACTATGCTGTCTTAGTCTGTTTTGACTGCTTTAACAATATACCACAGACTGGGTAGCTTCTCTTGTTCATAACAACAGAAATTTATTTCTTACATTTCTGGAGGCTGGAAATCAGAAATCAGGGTGCCAGCCTGTCGGAGTCTGATGAGGGCCCTCTTCAGAGTTGCAGACCGCCAACTTCTCACTGTGTCCTTAGGGGCTAGGGAGCTCTGTGTGGTCTCTTTTATAAGGGCACTAATCCCATTCATGAGGGATTTACCCTCACATCCTAAGCAACCCCTAAAGGCCCCACCTCCTAATACTATCACATTGTAGGATTTTTTTTTTCCTTTTGGTGAGGAAGATTGTCCCTGAGCTAACATCTGTGCCAATCTTCCTCTATTTTGTATGTGGGACACCACCATGGCATGGCTTGATGAGCAGTGTGTAGGTCCACGCCGGGATCCGAATCTGCGAGCCCCAGGGCCTCTGAAGCCTAGCATGCAAACTTAACCTTTATGCCACCAGGCGGGCCCCACATTGTAGGATTTTAACATATGAACTTTGGGGGATACACAAGCATTCGAACCATAGCATATGCCTAATAACTCTATGCCGCTGGGACAGATTCTGGAGGGAGGACGTGAAACCTTAATTTTTCCATCAAAAAATGCCTTATTTTTTTCTTTTCTCTTTTTTAGTGGAAAGGCTCATTTGCTGTTATGGGGCACATACTTGATGCCTGGGGGATGGTAACCGGAAGTGTCTTGCTGGGCAAACACCTCTGTATTGGGAAGTGTTTTCCACTTTTCACCCCAAAGCTGGATGTCTCATCCATGCCCTGAGAATCACCCTTAGGAAGTTTATCTGCTCTTTCTCGTTCTTTTTTCTCACCTCGCTCAGCATGAGCGCCAGGAAGGGAAAAAGTGAGGCACATGGGGTCAGGAGGAGGAGGACTTTACCCCACGGAGGCTGACTGATCCCTGACGCTAAGGAGCGCCCACCCGGCATTTTATCTCAGAGCCGTTTCTGCGGCTTAATGAAGATGTAGGCTCCCGCCTCAGCCACACTATGTAAAAGAACTACTTATTGCCTGTTCCATCTCACTGACTTTTATGGTGATACTTAAACCAAAATGGTGAACTATTACACTTCATAGCCTGCAAATAAAAGCGGGATGTTAAAAAGTAGGGGCCGTAACCCCTGATCGCGCTGCAATCGCTTGTAATCTGGAGACGACTTTGTTCAGCTCCCCAGGGCCAGGGCCCAGGGCACTGGGTCAGAGCCAGACAATGAATCGCGGGGCTCTCAGCCCAGCTCATGTGTGCGTGGGAAGGGAGCATCCCTTAGTGATGGTGTGGTGATGAGCATGAAGCAGTGTTATATCAAAGATGGTGGTGAGAGGGGCTGGGGGCGGAACAGAGAGGCGAGTCACGCTGGAGACAGCCTCTGCCAGAGCCCTGTTTTCCTGACTCCACCGTGGCCTCGAAGTGTGTTCGCCCCCATTGGTAGAAGCCAGAGGGCTACTCAGAGCCTCAGCCACGGGCCCAGTATGTGCATCAGGAGTAAGGCAACACAGGCTGGTGCCTGAAAATAGTGTTCTCTTGAATGATTTTATTCATTTATTGGGTTTTTTGTTTGTTTGCTTGTTTGAGTGAACGTTACATGAGCACAAAGCAAAAATTCAGATAGTATTTGTCTCAGCTTGGGTTCTCCCAAAAGCAGGTGCTGAGACAAGGATTCAGATGCAGGTGGTTTATTTGGGAGGGAATCCCAGGAAGCATAGTGGGGAGGTGGGATGTGAGACGAGGAAAGGGGAACACCAGTAAAGGCGGCATGAACAGGGGTGGGGACACTGCTGTGGGCAACCATGGTGGGGGGAGATGGGGGGGTCCCAAGGGGACCCATGAGAGACTGAAGAACACATCTCAGAGAGGTTGGAGTATTTATCCATAATTGCCATCCCTCATTGGTTGAGGTCTGCTCCCAGGCGCTTCTGACCTGCCCCAAAGCCAGCAGAGCAAGACAAATCCTGAGACAGAGAGAGAGACACAGAGAGAAAGAGAGGCAGAGAGAGAGGCAGAGAGGTGGGACTTGAGGTCCTTGAGGTCAGAAGCCAAAGTCATATAGTAGATAAGAACCGTAGACAAAGCTGGAGGCAATCTTTGGGGTGGCCTGAGGAGTATGGACAGGCCAGGAACAGCATCTGCTACGGCACTAAATAATAAAGTGAAAAAAGGAAAAGACTTCTTTTTTCTTCTTGTCAAACTAACCCAATTCTCATTTCCCAGTGTGAATTACATACACCCGTTTCTAATGTATCTTTTTGTGGAAATGCTCTCTCTCTCTGTGTATAATATATATGTAGTGTATATATTGTATATGTATATATATATTGCTACAACTTTGTTTTCAAAAAAATGCATAAGCACCTACCTCATTTTCTATGATAGTTATACAGTATTTCATAGAAAGCATATACCATAATTTTTTTGTGGTCGATTTTTAATAAACTAGATTGAAACCAATTCATGAAACATAATAAAATATAATTTAACGCTTTTATCTTTACAGACTTTTCAACTACATGGCTGTTCAGAGCTCTGTCACTGCCATTAGCTAGATCAGGTTGCTCTCGTCCATTTGCTGCCTATATGCTATGTGACCCAGGATAAGTCACAAAATTCTCTGAGCTTTATTCTTACCTGAGAAATCCAAATACACAGAGTGCCTACTTAAAAGGTTTGTGGAGAGGACCAAATTAGATCATTTGTGAAGAGAACTCAGCGTATCAGATATGCTCAATAAACCTTAGATGTTAGTATTATATTTCCAAAACAGAAAAAAAGAAAAATCCTCTATCAGGTCGTGTGCGTTAAAGAAAATAGGAAAAGGAATCAGTCGTCATAACCTTATAAACTATGCTCGAGTTTTGAGAAGTATTTGACTGCATGCTCTTTATATTATTTAAGCACTGACTAATATGCTAGTAACAGTACCAGGTGCTTCCAGATGTATTATGTCGGTTAATTCATACAGAAGGTTATGGCTGTCTTCAGTGCCTTCTCTCTCTGTACTTGCAATGCTTCTTGTGTTGAGAGGTGGAGTCTAATTCCGATCCTGTTGTATCTGGATTGGCCCTAGTGATCTTTTTGACCAATAGAATGTAGTGGAAGCGATTTTCTGGGACTTCTAAGACTATGTTATAGGAAACCATAGAGCTTCCTCTTGAGTCCTTTGGAACACTCACCCTGGGGGAAGCCAGCCATCACGTGAGAAGTCGGACTATCCTGGACCCGCCATGCTGTAAGGGAGTCAAGCTAGCCACGTGAAGTGGCTGATTGCAGAGAGAGATGCTCAACCAGCACCCAATCATTTCAGCCACCTCAGTGATCCCAGACCAAGCATCAGACATTTGAATAAAGAAATCTTCAGATATCTCCAGCCCCAGCTGCATTTGATTACAACTGCCCAACCCTAAGGAAGAACTGCCCAGCTGAAGCATTCAAACACCAGAACGTGCAAGATAATAAAGTTTAGGAGTGGTTTGTCACAAAGCAATAGATCACTGGAATCGACATACAGATGAAAATGCAAAAGAAGGGCACCCCAGGCTCTGCTTTCCTCATCATTGTACTCATTTTTCAATCTCATTTCATTCACCAATTATGCAGCAGTTTTCGATGCAATCTAGAGAATATCCATCTTCCAAAATGCCAATTAGTAGTTTTATAAAATAAAAGGTGCTGCCCCCATATTTGATGCAAACACTTCAAATTCTCTACAACTTTTTTTTAGAAGAATTTTATACAGGTTAAACAACTCTGTTATGTATTTCAAAGGATGTAAATAGAAGAGGTCTTATAATTAATGCATTTATTTTTTTTAGCAACAAAATCTTATAACAAAGGTGGTGTTTTCAAACACCCATTTTGAAAACACTCTCTCCGTAGCCCGTTTCACTCACCTAACAGATACTTTTTCCCTCATTTCTTAAAATGTCACCTTAACCTTGAAGTGACAGCTTGCATTTATTATTATTGTTACCACCATTGTTATTATTATTATTTAATTATCTGATAAATGACATTATACCAAGAGGCATTGCAGTGGAAGAAAAAATTGTTCAGTAAACTTGGAAAATTTGTCATTTTATAAAAGAAAAATAAATAATCTTAAATCTAGCAGTGCTTTTAAGTGCTACATTATAAAGTTTGCTACATTATAAACATTATTTTGCTACATTATAAAATTATTTTTTATTGTCACATTATAAAAATTACTTTTGCCACATTATAAAAATTACTTTTTTACTGCCACTATCTCATTATAAAAGTAAATATTCTTTTGTATTTTAAAGATCTTTTCTCGTAAAAACTAAGCACATGATGGCAACCTGTAAACACTTTTGCACACTTATGGCTTCAACTTTTTTCTTTTTTTGCTCTAAACTTAATGATCTAGTCTACAAATTTCATGTCCATAGCTTTCTTTGTAACCTTACTTGGAATTTTTTTTTTTTAAATAAATCCCAGTCAATAAGCCACTCTATCAGTAGATCCACTTATAGTTATTTCATAAAATATTGGTTTCATAATGAAGTCATTTATTGCTGAAATCTTTTTTCTCCATTACATATGTCCTTTAGTGTTAAAAAAAGTTCATTCTATATGTCATGTGGCAAATTCCATAAGGAAAGACATGTTAGAAATAACTGTACTTTCACCCAACTGTATAGCAAACCTCACACACCAAGTAATTTCTTTTAACACTTGGCTTTTCAGATCTTTAGCAAGGTTTTCTCTGTCTCCTCTAACAGAATCTGCTGACAAAGGAATATGTTTTTATTTGTCGCCATACTGTTTTCTGTATATCATTTCATATATATTTTTCTTATGTTGGGAAGATTGAGTATTTCCCTGGTGGCTTTTTTTTTTGCTAATAAGCAGTAAACTCAGAATAGGCTTCTAAACATTTAATGATAAGTTTAGAGAAATTTCATCAAGTACTTCATTGGGTATTGTGAGACTTAAACATGGCTGGAAATATGTTTCCATGTTCCATATGCTTAGTTTCCAAATGTTTTGAAAATTGTGCCTAATCATGTCAGTGTTATTGGCTATCTCATAAGTGACAGATTAACAGGGAACAACCCAAGGTTTAGGGAGGCCAGGGGTAAGGCAGTTACAATAATCCAAGCAGAGCTGATAAGATTAAAGTTGGGCAGGAATTTCAGGGATACAGAATACATTTGAGAGAGGATCCCCAATAGTTCCAAGTATTGTTATGTAAATTATATTTGATAATAATAATTACTGTCATCCTAAAAGAGGCATTTTGAGATTACAAGAAATAAATAGGTGGAAGTTATTCAAATCTTTACTCACTTTGGGATGATAAAGAAGAAAACAAATAAGCAAAGGATATTAATTTCTTTATTGAGATCTCTGTAGAGCATGATAAAGTGGAATACACTGCAAACTTTACAGAAAAAGGTTTTAAAATTCTGTTTCTCTTTATCTAATATTTTCAGTATTTCCCATATCCATGGCAGACTCTCTTTCACAAATTTCTCCCCTTTCTGAACTCAAACAAGCAAATATTTAACCCTGATGGCCTTTTACGGGAAGTGTCCCCCTTATCCTTTCTCATTGGCCCATTGTCATCTCTTCTCTGGTTTTCCCTTCCCCTTTCAGGGTATTCCTTGCTCTCCTTCAGAGAAAGTTCTCCTCTGATCTTCGAAATAGGACCCAGGAAGGAGAGGGCGGAAGGATGGTTGGGGAGCATTGAAGGGAAGGGACAACACCAGAATTCTCCTTAAGGAGCTGGGGAAGGGAGAGGCTAGGGATCCACTTGTGTTACTTTATTTTCCTTTGCCTTATAATAAACAACACGCACACCCGAAGGTTATAACCTTGATCCTTCTCAGAGAATGAGCCTATGATTTAAGTGGCTGTGGGAGGACAGGGTATGTGGATGAAGAGGGGCCATGGAGGACAGCAGCTGTAAATGTCAGAGCTGAGCCAATGATTTCATCTAAGAATTCCACCAGTTAGGTCTTTGGGGGTTGAAAATAATGCTTGACAAATGAATGTAACTCAAACTCTTCTTCTTCCTCTCTCTTCCCCCACTCTCTCTCTCTTGTCCTCATGGAGGAAAAGGATCATAATGGCCAGGGGGACAGGGAAGGTGCAGAGAGCCCTGAAAGCAAGACAGATTGACACTGTGAGTAGTTTATGTGTCTGACTCCTATTCCGGGCCATCAAGTTTCCACAGACAGAGATGTGTTGGATTCATCTTTATATTCCTGCTGCCCAGCAGTAGGTGTGCTTAAAAACGTAGATTCCTCCCTTACAAATTTCTACACTTTCAAAATTTTCTATATTTTTTATAAACATATATATATTTTTTAAATGTGTAGAAATTTGTAAAATTTTCTATTGTTTCCTATAAATGAATGAGTGAATTAATGAGAGAAGGAGGAGACATCTGAACGGTCTCTTCAAAAGCAAAGCTGATTCCTTATACCACCCACCCAAGCTTGTCCCACTTCCTGTTCCTTTGTCACACCTCCCCGTTGCTTTGGCAAAATCCAGGTTGCACAGGGCCCTGGCTGCTCCATCCCATTGGCTTACAGCCAGAAGGAACAGAATCTCTTTGCTTAACAACCCCAGCCCCCTTCCCGAATCCCCTCCTCCTCCCAACATACATTCATCCAGTCCCATTCACCCTCACTTTTTTCCTATCTAATGAGCATTTTTCTCTATTAGGTAGATTTAGAGTTTTGCCAAGCTTGCTTCTTATTTCTGATCCACATTCTCTCCTTTCTTTCCTCTCTCTCTATTTCTTTTCAGGTTAATTTATCTGATTATATGCAACGCGCTGCAGCCATGTTAAGACACCAACTGAGTTTCCACTTGGAGGCTTGGAGGAAAGATTACCATTAAAACGTGACTTCCATCCACTCAGCTGAAATTACTATTGATTGCCAAAGAAAAATATTTGTGCTGTGAAGCTGGGAGCTATGATGTTGAACCATATTAACATAATGTTAGCATAGCTACGGGTGTTTAGTAGCACGCAATCAGATTTGAAATGAACGTTGATTATAGATGGAGATTAATGTTCACATATTCATAGGAACACAATGAGAAGAGCAATTTCCTTTCTACTACAGATCAATGGTTTCCCCATTCAATTATACAGCTGTAATAATTGCATTATGCTGAAATATTTCTTAATGGCTAATTTCTTCCCTTTTGTGTGTGTGTGTATGAGATCCTTTGTCAGTGATAGCTTCTGCAGCCCGAGGACAGCATAAGATGTTTTAATCACTGGTGTCGTTTTGCAAGCTTTGACCAAGCCAGTAATTTCCCCCTTTTCCCCCTTCTTTGCTATCCTCTCTTATTATCACCCAGAATCACTTCCTGGATGATTGAAACATAGGGACTTGCCTCAAGTCTTTTCTTTTCTTGTTTACAGAGTGAAGACAAAACTAGAAACCTAAAGGGCCGTGGATTGCTTGATCCTTTCTGCACATTTGCTGGTGAAGAAATTGAGGAAGACTCACAAACATTAGGCACAGGTTGCCCCTCCCCCAAAGACTCTTGTTGCAAGTACAGTCACGCGTCGCATAACAACGGGGAAACATTCTGAGAAATGCATCGTTAGATGATTTCATCATTGTGTGAACATCAGAGTGTACTTACACAAACCTAGATGGTATAGCCTACTACACATGTAGGCTATATGGTACTAATCTTATGGGACCACCATCACATATGTGGTCCGTCATTATGTGGCCCAGGACTGTATATGTATAATTTTGGAGCCATTCACTGATTTAAAAGCAAAGGAAAAAACTAGGGTCTTCTTCAATACTCAAAGCAGATCTCTGAGGACTGATGAGACATTGATGTTTATATTTAAAGATAAAATATCAACAGACCTGTGAGCTCACCTTTATTTCTAAAGATAACGATGTCCTCCTGCTTACCTGGACATATCTCAGAGGAAGTCTGGTTGGTGATTTCTTCTTCAGATGAGCACTGTTGCATGGTAGGGTTATGATATCCCTGTCTCATGGCTTCTCGGCTGTCCTGAGGGGGAAGGCTGGGCTTTCTCTGATCTGGTTTCTTTCATCCTTGTGCATTAAGCTTTGTGTAAATTTAGTTGAACAGAGTGTGGCACAGTAGAAAGAAAGCCATTGTAAAGATCTGCCTAGAAATGGAGGCTGGAAGGGCACTGCCCACGTATGTGCCCTTTGGCAAGTCACTGACAATTAATTCATGCCCTAATTTAGAGTTAATAGGTCCTCAAACTTTCCCTGCTGGAAGGTAGAAGACTTAACACCTAACTCAGAAGGTCACGGTGAAAAAGAAATGAAATCGAACTTGAGCTGGAGAGAGTGTAGCAGAGCTTCTGGCGGCCGGCTCCACATCCCTCATTCCACTGTGATTTCAGCTACAGCTGTGGAGTCCAGTTCGTAAGGCTCATGCTGACAGCACGTTGTCTTAAGTGCTTGCTGAACTTCGTTCTGCTTTTCTGACTCAAGGTTGTTTTCAAAGCCTCTGGAGCCTCTTCAGGCCTCTTCAGACACCTCCTGAAAGAACAGGAGAATGAACACCCTCAGGAGCCATCCTTAACCAGTGGGCGACTGAAGCAGGTGGATAAATGCCCAGCCTCCCAGAGGTCCCACGGAGTTAAAACCTGAAACCACAGCCAGCGCCCTTGTGTTGGCATTTCCTCTCTTCCTGACTCGCTCTCCCAGCTACTTCGCTCCTGCTTGTGGAGATCACTTCCCAAATAAACTACCTGCACTCGAGCTCTTTCTCATTCTCTGCTTTCAGTAGAGAACCCTAACTACAGCAGTAAGTTTAGAGACTTAGCTAAGGTTCTGGAGACAGACTGACCTGGCTTAAACCCTGTCTCTCTTACTCATCCACACTGTGCTCTTAGGCAGATGATCTTCCCATCCCAAGCTTCTGTTTTCTCCTCTGTAAAATGGGTATAATAATGGGATCTGTCTCAAAGCATTATAAAGATAGAATGAGATCTTCCAGGTAGCACTTAAATAATCTTATTTTCCATCATTAGTATTTTTTATTGAAAGTTCTAGCACAACGTGGATGCTCAATGAAACACACCTTCCTTTCTGTCTTTCATGCTTGAGACAAGGTAGATCTGGGAGTAATAAATTCATATGTTCTTTTTTTATGCATGTGGTACTATTTTTTGCTGGCCTGATGTACACAAAGAAGCAATGTGTGGATACAGTTTTCATTGTCAGGGGTGTTACAAAGTCTTGGCAGTCAATTCTGTTCTCTAGTGCCTTTTTTAAACACATCCCCAGGGAAAGAGAGAACTTTGTGCTCCCTGTGCCCTCTCAATGGGGTACAAGCTGCATAGGAAAAAACTACTTTTGCTACTCAGCGACAGACAGAAGAATAGTATCTTGTCTATGTATTTTTAAATCATTTATTGGCAGGCGAAGCATGCAAACTTAGGGAACTGATTCAGATCAAGCAAACTGGGTGGGAGACAGCCTAGGATTTGAGATGCTGGATTAGGTAGAGGCAGGTGGTCCCCAGGAAAGATGTTCCTTCTCTGTGGCCCCACTAAATGTCAATATCACACATTGTTTAGTTTCTCATTCCATCACTCAAAAAGAATTTATTGAGTGGCTGCTATGTGCTAAGCAATGTGCTCAAGGCTGGAGACAGAATTTTGAACAAATAGATATACTTCCTGTTCTTATGGGTCTTAGGATCTAGAGAAGGACTACTAAATAATCACATAAATATATATGCAGTTGCAAGTTTGGTGGTAAGAAGGAGAAGTCCACATAAGAGAGAGATTCAGAAGCTAGGGAGACCCTAAAGGAGTCTGATACATAAAGCTAAGACCCGAAAGAAGAACAGAAGTTAACTTAGCTGTGCGAATAGTGTAGGGGGGATGAAGAGGTCTGTCCAGTTAGAAGGAAGGATGTACATCCTTTGTTATATTCTATCTTATCACCTTTCATTTCTGTTTATAGCACTGTTTGTCACCTTATAAATTATATGTCTAATCTTTATTTTTTATTAAGGGACTTTGTCTATATTGATCATGTCTCTAGCTCCAATGTATGAATAAATGTGCAAGGGCCCTGGGGATTGAGGGAACCTGGCGCACAGCACGCAGAGATGTTCTCTCCCACACCCTGAGTCCTTCCCCATGGGGCCTCTGCTCATAGGTGGTTGGGCATTGGGTACATTTTCTCAACATTCCATGCAGTCTGTAGGTTCATATACTTAGCAGAAGTGCCTTATTTGGCATGGGACACAAATGTGTCACAGTGTGACCCAAATGTGTCAAGTTTTGCAGAGAGGTCATGGTGGTTTACTCCCCAGGATCCGTTCTATCTCAAAGAGTCAACTTAAGCCATGGAGGTCCATTCCCCTTCCCAGGGACTAGTGTGGAAGTAGTGTGATCAGGGATCACAGAAGTAGGTCTGTGATCCGTTTTTGCTGACACAGAGAGAGCTGATGGGGGATTCTAGAACGCCTTCAAACCTTTAAGAAGAATACATCAGAAAAGGTGGTCTTCCTCTTTATCTGAATGCCTTCATGTCGAGATGTAAATTCTCAAACTGCCTGGACTTGAAGGGAACCATCTTGAGGACAAAGTCTGTGAGCTGAAGATAGCAGAGCAGAAAAATGGAAAGCCCTTAGGTTGTTGGTGAAGTGGTTTAACCTCCGAATTAACCAAACTTAGGATCTTCCTACCTCTGGCTTATTTAGTTAGCCTCGTTGGGTTTTCTCTTGCAGCTGAAGGTATCCTTAAAACCTACCTTATCTGCTACTGACTTCAGACACAACTTGGCTCAGTTTCTCTCTTTCATCTTTATTTCCTCTCTTTCTCAGTTTCCCTCCCTCCTTCCCTTCCTTCATTCTCCTTTGGATCCAGGTATAGCACAACACTTACACCAGTGCTGTTGCTGGCTCCCTAAGGTGCATACACTTCTACACACTTCTACGTGGTCCTTGCAGCACACACACACACACGCACAAACACACACACATACACAGTTGGTCTAGCCCTAATCCTAGTTAGGCCCAGACTCCAATGAATGTACATTTATACTTCAGAGAATCTCTATTCTAGGAGCTGCCGACCTTAAGACCCACTTCTAGGTTAATCAAGTAAGCTAGGCATCACGTTGCTTCAGCTCAACCAAAGGTGAGCAGCGTGGCTTTGGGCGAGTTACTGAGCCTTGCTTAGCCTCAGTTTTCTCATCTGGAGAATGGGGATGACAACAATGCCTAGCTCAAAGGGTTGATGTAACATGTTACTCTATGTACAGCACTTGGCACAGAGCCAAACACAGAGTAAGCACTCAATAAATTAAGCTCCTCCAGGGAAGCTCAAGCAGAAGTATTCTCATTTGCCTCCTGTCTTGTTCTCATTGCTCTCCTCCTAGCCTTAGTCCCTTTGATTGGCTCACATGAATCTACAGAGATTATAATGCATGCTCTCATTCTTCTCTATCAGAGTCTCTAAACAAGATTTATAAATGTGTGAACTAACAATTCAACTGTTCCCTCTCAATATCATCTAATAGCAAAACCTTTGTAATAGGGATTCATCTTTCAGTGAGTATGAATGAGAACAACATGTTTTCAGGGCAACTTGTGGGCTGAACCACAAGATTCCTCCAAATACATATATATATATATAGTGTGTGTGTGTGTTCTTAGGTTTCTATTAGAGATTCTGCTAACTAGAATTGTGTTGATTTCTTCTTCATGGTACATCCATCAAACAATAGCTGGTGTTCTGCAAAGAGGCCTTGCCAGAAATTGCTAAGGGAAAGGAGTGAGGAGGTGAAGGAGAGAAGCAGCGGATGAACAGAGTAAATACTCTAGACTAGCGAAACGTACAGAATGATAAGTGCCTCATTAAAAACCTAAAAATCAGAAAAGAAATCTCCACACTTTCCCAGATTTGCTTTTTTGTTACACGTAGTTGATTTTTTTCAAAAGAAGGATGTAAACTGAATGCAAACCAGCCCCGGGCCTTGCCTCCACTATCTGTGTTAATATCTCAGGCCGTGCATGGTGATATCTGGGAACAAGGCTCCGTAGAATCTAAAGAGTTAAAAGAAAAGGATCACTTTTGATCCAAATGCCTTTTTTTTTAAAAACCAGGCAGTATAGCAGAATGTTTAAAATTGCGACTTGGGAATTGGACAGATCTGAGTTTGCTTCTAGATCTTGACTTTGATCTTTGCTCTTTGATCTTTGACAAGTTACTTAAACTTTCTGACCCTCTGTTTCCACATCTGTAAAACAGGGTTGTTAATAGTTCCTACTTTGTTCCTACTCATTACGAAAAGTAAACAAATTGGATTTACCTAGATCGGGGTCTAGCATATGGCAAATGCTAAACTATAACTAGTTCTCTGCCTGATCACCTGATGCGGTGCATGCTACTGCTATTTCTACTTTACAAAAGAGGAAACTGAGGCACAGAGTAGTCAAGCAAACTTGTCCATGGTTATATACTTCGTGAGAAATGGAGCCTGAATTTGGAACATGGCAGTCTGGCTTCAAAGTGCATCTTCCAACCACTAGGCAGTACCATCTCTGCATTCAAGCATTAAAGTAAGGAGGTGGGCTTTTTTTTTTTCCCCTCTTTTTACCTAAATGTTTAAAATGAAACATGCATCATGTAAGTTAGCCAGAAATTTCAGGAATGCTTTGGTCTGGCATTATGGACTTCTAACAATTTCATCTCAGTCTGTTTTGTCACTCTTGCCCCAACTGAGATTCCTCATAAGAACCTTCTTTGATTGTGTCTTTCAAACACATGTGGTTCTGGCCTTTCTGAATCCAGGAGTGAGGCCACCAAGCTCAGCAGAATACGTTTGGGTCACAGAACGATTGCACCCTCCATATCCCTAAGTCAAGTGACTGCCCTATTGATCCAGCTGCTTTCCAATTTGTATGGGGCCCTGCCTCTGCTGACCTGCCGTCGACTCCACCTGGCCTCTCAGTGGCTCCACATTGCTTACTCCATGCCAACTGGAGCCAGAGCCATGGTGGAGACAGGCCTGGTCAGATGAGGTCATGCTTAGGTCTTCCATAGGGACAATCCAAGAGCTAACACGATCAAGGTCAAACTAGAAGTCACTCCAAATATGAAATGGCAAGGCTACAGCTACACATTGGAGTAATGGCTGGGGGACACCAGAGGCACAGGTCACCAAGACAGAGAAGAAACAGAAAGCTGGCAGCATAGCCCTTGGGGAAGACTCAGAGTGGCGGCAAGGAATGGGCACAGAGTGTATCCCCTCATTCATGCTTCACACACTGCGTTTATTCCTATCCTGTGCAACTGCACACCAAATATGGCTTATTGATGACATGAATACATTGGCAAATAAAGCCAACTGACCTCTTCTGAGGTGTAAGGATTTATGGCTGTGTTTAGTGGTGTGAAGGATGTATATACCTGAGTAGTGTAGCATGGTCACAGCCTAAAAGGTGTCATTCCTTCTTCAAAAGCCTTAGGGAAGTTGAGAGATCCATAAAGCATCACTAGAGGTATTAGGATATTTAGGCACACAGCCCTAACATTTTACTGGACTACTAGATGCAAGATAGATCCTAAATTTGTATTTGATCAAATAATCAGAGGGCAGGAAAGTAGTCTTAGTTTTAGCTATCACCCAGTCCAAACTTCTCATTTCATGAGGAGAAAATCGAGTTTCAATATTGCAGTTCCTATGTTATTTTAAGGCAGAGGATGGCAAAATTCTTTGTAAAGGACTGGATTGTAAATATTTTAGGCTTAGGGACCATATTGTGTCCGTTGCAACGGTTCAACTCTGCTGTTGTAGTGGAAAAGCAGACACAGACGATATGTAAATGAATGAGTGTGGCTGTGTTCCAATAAAACTTTATTTACAAAAACAAGTGGTGGGCTGGGTTTGGCCTGTAGACCATAGTTTGCCAACTCCTTTGCCAAAACCCAGCAGTCTTTAAAAAAATCATCTTTTTATAACATAATTTTAATAATAGAACATATTATAACTTATATACCGTAATATATTACAAATGATGTACTACATAATATAGTTAAAAAATAGAATGCAATAAAGTAGAATAAGAATAAACATCCTAACTACATAAGATTCCAAGCAATTATTGAATACACTTATTTTTGGTCTGCATCTGATAGGAAGTAGCAGTCCTTTAAGAGTTAAAACATTAATCTCGGGTTATTTAGAAAGGTAGTTTTGTATAGATTTGCACAGAGGTATGGAATTTGACCTGAGGCTTATTTTCCTGAACGTGGAAGCACGTGGCATGACCATCAACTCGAAGGAAGCTAGGAGCGGTCAGCTTGAGAACTTGAGGTCAGAGGTCATATCTGGAAAGGCACAGGTAAAATTCAAGACTTTACTACAAATGAAGGGTAAATTACCTTTCTAATGACGTGCCTTCCTCTCACACGCAGAGAAGAATTCAGAGAGATTTCTCACAAGGTATAGGAATCTCTTAAAAAAGAATGTCCTTTAGGGCTAGTTTTCGTTAAATATTACAGTACGAAATAGGCATGCATTTTTTGATTCTGTAATTTTATTTTCTTTTCTCTGCATCCAGCTCTCTCTACTTTGGTCTAGTTTCACATCTCATTCACAAAACCGACATCATGATGGCAATAGCTTGGCTCTGAGTGTTGCGTAGCTGGTTAGCTACCGTAGAAGCACACTGTCGAGTGCATACATGGCAGTGAGCGCTCTGCCTCCAAGACTGCTGAGAATATTGGAGAATGCTCTTCATTTCTTCCTGATCATTTAGCAACAGCAAAAGGATTCTGTTTCTCTTCCTCTGCAGAGATGATCTGGCAGCAACACCGAAATAAATGGATTTCACATCAAGTTTTCTGGACTGTGGGTTGAGAAGGCTTGGGTTTAGGGTAAAGATCCTGTCTTGGATTTTGGAGTGGAAATGCTAGGCTCTGTGCACCAACTCTACAACTAGCTGATCATGGGAGCCTTTGGATCTGAAAAGAGAGCCCGTAGTGTTATTAGTATCAAATCAGATAATATATGTGAAGCTCTTCATCTGGTTCCTGAAACCTTATGGGCACTGAACAAATGATGCTGAAGATAATTGTATTATAATTTTTATGTATGTTATTTTATTTAAAAGTTTTGCTCCTCTCCATTTCCTGATCTTCATACCTCAGTTTAAGAAAATTCCTTTGATTCATCACCGGCAATCCTGCTCTGAGATAAATTCTTGTGGAATGATTCCCCTCTATACGCATTCTTTGAACCTGTGAATCCCATCTGCCTGCTTTCTTTTAGTGTCCTTGTCCTACAAACACCTAGATCTCACTAAAAGATTTTCTTTTTCTCATTGTCCAAGAGCCCTTTCCTTCTGGATGTGAGAAGTTTAGTCTTGGCTGATTTTCCCAGAGTCTTTCTGAAGAGGTGGGTGCTGAAGATATGACTCTGTGTTGTGTGGGAAACATTTCTCCCAAGACCATATTGGATCTGAGAGACTCCAGTCTGGACTTTAGGGGCATTACTATTACTATTAGCAGATAGAAATTGTAATACCAGCTTGAAAGAATACGAAGCATCCTCTTGAACCCTGGGTCATTTAATCTAGACCACACCTCGTGCCATGTGTATTGCTATTGTCCTCATCTTACCTAGAGGGAAATGGGAGAAATGAAACTTCATACGGTAATTTCCCTAGTCCTTCTATGCAGTGGCTCATGCATCAGAGAGTCCCAAGTTTCCTACTACAGCGCGTCATGTGAAACCCTCCCCATAGGCTGAGCTGTGTATCCAACATTTTAAATTTCTAAGTTTTAAACATGAAAACCAACACAAGACATGCCCATTGTCTATACACCACACCATGTACACTGCATGTACAAAGTATTACATGTGATTTGAGTGACTTTCAAGGGTGCCTTTGTCCATAGGTTAAAACCCAACTTCAATTACAAGGCAAATCCACTGTATTAAATGATGACTGTGCACCAGGCCCCAAGCAACGAGCTGTGGAGGATACAAATCTATCATCCTCAAGGTGCCCTCAAGTACCAAGAATATGGCAGAAGTGAAAAAGCATTGCAATTCACGGGTTCTTTAGGTTTCAAGAGGCAGGGAGTTGCTGCTGTTTCTTGAAATAATGTGGAGTTGACTCTAAGGCAAGATTTCTCAACCTCAGCACTGTTGACATTGTGGGCCAGATAGTTCTTTGTTCTGGGGGGCTGTCTTGCGCATTGTAGGATGTTTAGCAACATCCCTGGCCTCTACCCACTGGATGCCAGTAGCACTCTCTCCACCCTAGTTATGTTAACCAAAACAGTCTGTGGACACTGCCTGTTGTCTCCTGGAAGCAAAATTGTCCCTGGTTGAGAACCACTGCTCTAAGGCTACGAATGAGGATGACCAAACCAGGCATCTGAGCCTGTGGCTGGGCCTCACAAGCCCTAGAGAACAGTGAATGGCCAGGTCTCAGGAATGGCAGGGACCATGGTGGAATCAGCCCTCATAGCTCCTGCCCTGCAAGGCCTTTGTGGAACCCAGCACTGATGACCTCAGTGGAAGTGACTGTTGATCCTCGCTCCAGCACTTTCTCTGAAACCTGCTCACCCCAGGGTCTGACTGGTTCTCTCCCACCTCCTAGCTGGCCTCCTCACTCACTGTTCCAGCATTTCTCTGACTCATGGCTTTAATTCTCACATTCTTTTACCTTTGCTTCAACTCATGATTCTTTGCTGCTCATCTATTTTCCAATTCAACTTTGTAATAGGAAGAATCCTACAGGCTACTTCTTAGTGTTTGGGACTTCTGGCATTCAGCCTCTCAGAGGTCCTGAGTCAGGCTTGGCTGCCCTTGGGGCAGGTGCACACTGCTGTCCTGTCGGGCAGGATGGGGCAGAATCATGTGACGTAGCTCCTTGGAGATTCTCCATTTATACGGGATTACTGGCTTGGTTAGCACATGCTGAATGTCTAGTGCAATCATGGGTGTAAATAAGGAACAAGTCAGTGAAGGAGGGGCACTACAGTGTGCTGTATGCTCTACTGATACCATCTCTTTTAATTCTCCTAATCATATAGGATACATAAAGCCATGCTCCACTGTACAGACAAGGAACGAGGCTTAGGAGTTGAGTGAGGTGCCTAATTCCACACACCTGGAAGAGATGGGTCTGGAATTCACATCTGTGTTCTTTCTGCTCCAGGACTCTGTCCTGTGGAGTTAGATTTCACGTATCCACTGGCTCCAATAACCGAAATCTAAATGTAAAAGCTAGCCTGAAACAGTATCAGGAAAGGGAAGGGAGTGAAGCCAAAGAAAATGATTAAGGGATGACTAAGGGAAAACAAGAATCAAATTGTGAGCAAATTTCTTTCCACTGCAATCTCAGTACCCTTCCAGACCTTGCCCCCTCTCCCCGAATCAGACTTGTGTACAGCGTCATCTTTATACAGAAATCATTATTTGCATCTCTCTAGTACAGAATTTGTGTCACTCTATTATGTTTACTAAAAATGCTTCCTACCTGGTATCAGGCAGTCAAAAATAAATAAATGTGTTTTCTATGACCATCAGCTAATAAATGCAAAATACCTGTCACCTAGTAGGTGATCAATACATGACATCTCTTTCTCTGTGTCCAGGCTGTGCGGTTCTTAAAGAGTATGCATGTTTCTTAGTCCCCAGAGCATGGCACAGATTAGGGAATAATGACAGTTAACATTAAATGAACACATCATATGCTGTGCACTGGTCTAAGATCCTTACATCTGTTGACTTCCTGAGTCCTTCTAACAACCTCATACAGGATACTATTTTTGGCTTCAATTTACAGATGAGGGAACTGAGGGGTAGAGAGGTGAAGCAACTTGCTAAACATCATAGAGTTAGGATGTGGCAGATCCAGGATTTGAACTCAGGCTGAATGGCTCCAAAGTTGATCTTAGTATCCTGTCTACTGTGCTGTTTCACCAATGGCCGAAATCCTCACAGGTTTGCAAAGAACGTATGCTCTTGCTGTCTTTTGAAATATTCATTCCCAATAATCCTAGCTCTGTCTCCTCTGCCTCTTCTTAAGGATAGAGCCTGCTGCTGTTGGCTTGCTTGGCTGAGCTACAGCCCCCAACAATCTATCTGGCAGGACAGGGTACTGTGTCCTTGCTTGGAAGGGCTGACGGGGCCTGGCCCATTGAGTTGTGCAAACAGCTCTCCTGCAGGTTAGGGAGCAGCAACATCAATCATAGCTCCTCCTCCTCCGTCTGGGCACTTGACATAAAGCCACCACAATTCAACCTTGTGGAGATGATTATTACGGTTCCTGAGAGTGAGGAGTGGGAACCAGAGGGCCCGGGGGAAAGGGCTAGAAGGTTGGTGTAGGCTGTGCTTGGGAGAGGAGCACCTTGAATGCTAAAGTAACCATATAGTCAGAGGAACCCTTTGATGTTATACTCTCTGCCCCTAAATTCTCTCCTACAAGCTGCCTTCTGGCCCTGCTAAATCAGAATCTGCTGGGCCCTTCTTTACAGATCACTGCATCCAGCATTTGTGCCAAGCTGTGTGCCAGCATCTTTCTCTAGTTTCTTCCCAGCCACTCCTAAGCTCTGCTCCTGCCCTGCCAGACTGCTGTCCCTGTCCCCAGTGAGATACCGTCTCTCTCCTCTCTGGACTTTAGGAATGACATTTCCTTGTTGCAAACACTTTTTGCCCTGACTGTCTTTATTAACGCAGATGACTTCTGATAACCGGCAAGTGTCAGTTGAGAAGTTGCTTCTTCCAGAAAGCCTTGCTCTGGCTATGTCTTCAATAGCCCTTGAACTTCCCCGGTGGAGGCACCCTTGCACTGCAATGAATTACCCACTTGTGGAACTGCAAACCCTGCAAGACTCTTAGCGACAAGAGAGCAAGGCTTTGTATATTTTATTCACCATTGCAGCCTCAGAGTCCGCTAAATGCCAGGCTGTAGAAGATGCACAATTATTTCTTTTGGGGTAAATGAATAAAAGATGGTCCTTAAAATGACAAATAGTAACTTTTGCTTGACCATTGGGACAGCAGCCACATGGCATCCTGGGTGATCTCTTTGAAAGGTAAATAGAGCATGGCACACTCCTATTTAGCCTTGGTGACGGTTTTTGTAAGCTCATTAGCACGGCCCTCAAGGCCTGCATGATGGGGCCCCTGCTGACTTCTCTGTCCCCATTCTCTGCCACTGTCCCCTTACTCACCATGCTTGAGCCACATTGGTCTTCTTTCTGTTTCTCAAACACCAAGCCTCTTTCCTGCCTCTGGACCTCTCCATTCATTCCTCCTTGTTTCTGGAACGCTCCTCCATCTGATCTTAGCACGATGGCTCCTTCAGCTGGGATATCATCTTCCCCGGGAGGTCTCCTCTGATCATTCCTTCTCAGTTGGCTCTGCTCCACCCTCTGTGACCCTAAGCACTTTCTATCACATGACCCAGCTTTATTTCTTTCCAGAATTTATTATCTGAAATAGTCTCATTTATGTATTTCCTCTCTCTCTCTCTCTTATTTTTTCCAACTATCATATCTTCTTTCACTGGGATGCCAGCACCCTGATGGCAGGGCCTTCTTGTGCCTAATTCTCTACATAGATACAGGGCCTAGAACAGTGTCTGGGACATAGTTGATGCACAGTAAATATTTACTGAGTGGGTGGACCCCGTGATCAATGCATTTGATTGTTGTTCTAATGATGAGGTTTGGATGGACTTGTTCTTGCTGTCTTACCAAATCTTTATGATTCAAGGAGCTTATGTGAAGCAGATTATATAGAGAAAAGCACTTAGCAAAATGCTTGTACATCATTGGTTCTTAGTCTCTCTTCCAGATCCCTTACAGGCATGAGGAGATGTACCTTCTGACCTTGGAAAGAACCACAAATCTGGTAGGGATTGAAGCTTGATCCCAGGATCCCAACTGCAAAGGGTTATTCCAAATTCTAAACCCATATCACAGTGCCTGGCAGATGGAAGGGACTCAATAAATATTAGCTATTGTTGCTATTGTTATTATTATTGTCATTATCACACTGTGAGGGTAAGTAATGTATATCTTCCCCAGACTGTTTCTCCCAGGTACGGGTGGTGGCTTGCCCCAGTAAATAGCACAGTAAGGTGAGGAAAGCTCAACAGAAATGAAAAGAAGATCAGAAGGCAGGAAGAGAAGGCTGAGCGTGGTACACTTGGTGTACCGTGCAATTTGGGGACTCAGCTGAAGCAACGTCCAGATGACGCGAGTCTGCTCATAGAGGGTTGGGAAGTCATGCATCATATTTTCTCCCCATTTTTAAACTGAGGTTATTTTTTCAAAATTTATTTACTATTTCTCTCCAGTCCCTAGAGATCCACCCTCAGTTATAGGCTGTTTACGTTGTATCCACTACTTAAGAGGGCTCAGTTGTCCACATCTTGCAGGTCTCATCCAGCAGAAGGTACTGACCTGTCAAGTTTAAGGGCCATACATAGCTCAGAAGAAGTGCAGGGTTCCACAGCGGACATCATACTGCAGCTCAGAGAGCTTCTCAGAGAAGACACAGTGCCAGCAAATCTTGGCTGGATCCCTGTGCAAATACATAGCTTCTGCATTCTAAGAGGCCCTCCCTGCACTAATGCCACACTAGCAAACATTAAATGAGTCCCCACTATTCACCAAGGACCATGCTAGGCACTGTCTCTGATGTTAGTACATTTACATTTTGGGACCCTTCCTGTGTTACAGCTGTTGTTAATCCTATTATATTGTGGACAAATTCAATTTAAATACATTATGTATTGGAGTTCATGCTATGTGCCAGGCATCATGTGAAACATCCGCCCATGTTGAGACTAGAATACAAGAATTCAGCAGGAATCTATGAGGACCTGATGTAAGTCAGGCATTCATCTAGGTATGGGCATAAATAGATGCAGATAAATTGCTGGTGGTTAAGAGGCCTCAGCTCACAGGGAATCATGGCCTTGGGAGGAAGGGAACGAGACGGTGACTCCGTGACTGTATCAACTTTTTTAAAAAGTATTCATTAACCCAGATTTGGGTTAATGCTAGTTTCAACAAGAATCCATCCAAATAATTTTTTTTTTCATGCTAACCTAGTTGTGGCTTTTGAAATTCCTCTGGAATAACTCGTGTGTCTAAAGCACCTTGCACAGCTCCTAGCTCATAATCCATACTTAATAAATGCCAACTTTTTCCCTTCTGTTCTGGATGAAGTTTGTGATGTTCATCTACCTATGTCCTATTGAACTCAGGCCCTCTCTGGGCCTCCCAGGGCTGTGTTGCAGCTTTAGTTGACCATGGGAAGTAGAAGGGAACATGGGTGTGGGGCATTGCCCAATTCTAACCAAGTGCATCTGAAATCAATGGATCATGTGATTTTACTTTGGTAGCTTTGCCCTCTACTGAATTTGATTTCTTCCAGGCTGATATTTTCCAAAAACAGCAAACATGCCCCATTTTTAAGGAAGTGCTTATATAGTCTCTTCTCTCACTAATGACTTTCTCAGATGGGCGAAGACATATTCTGTGGCATAAAAGGTAAAGAAAACTAAACAATGAATGGGATCTATACCTTGTTCCTTGTACTTTTCAATGTTTTGATTTCCACTTTGGCAGCCATTGGGGAAACTGTATCTTGGATTAGAAACCATGCTCATAGTGAACTTAGAGGAGGAAAGTCTTTAAACTGAAGTTAAGGTACACAAAATCTTAGCAATTAGTTTCTTTTCTTTTCTTTTTTGGGGCCATAGGGGAAGGGGTTTGTGGGAAAGAGTTTCACCACAAATGATGGAGACAGCATTAGCTCAACCTCTGACTTTCACTCCTTCCTTAAAAGACTAAACCATAAGGACCAACTCAAGTAACCTTTGAAGCAATGGTAATCCAGAAGACCCTACTGCATTTATATTTGGAAGAAAATTTTTTTTTTTTTTTTTTTTTTTTTTTTTTTTGTGAGGAGATCAGCCCTGAGCTAACATCAGCCAATCCTCCTCTTTTTTTTTTTTTTTTTTTGCTGAGGAAGACGGCCCTGGGCTAACATCTGTGCCTATCTTCCTCCACTTTATATGGGACGCCGCCACAGCATGGCTTACCAAGCAGTGCGTCGGTGCGCGCCCGGGATCCGAACCAGCGAACCCCGGGCCGCCGCAGCGGAGCGCGCGCACTTAACCACTTGCGCCACCGGGCCGGCCCCCCTGGAAGAAAATTTTTAATGCAAGAAATGAAATTAATCAAGAACTACAATGTTTACAAATAATTCCCCAGTTAGTTATTAGGTGAAATGTTTCAACTCAATGCCAGTGATTTAAATTCTAGTTAAATTTCCTCACACAATAAGAAGCCATTTAAGACTCCTCCCCCAGCCCCACAGGTTTGGTTAGACCAGGGTTTCTCAATCTCAGCACTAATGACGTTTGGGGTTGGATACTTCTTTGTTGTGAGGGGCGGTCCTATGTGTTTCTGGATATTTAGCAGCATCCCTGGCCTCTACCCACTAGATGCCAGTGGAAACTCCCCTCACCCTAGTTGTGACAACAAAAATGTCTCCAGACACTGCCAAATGTCTTGCGGGGGGTTAAAATTACCCCGGATTGAAAACTGCTGAACATTTCATTAGGCACCATTCAAAACGTTCAAGTCAAAACAGTTCTCCCATTCCCTTGGGAGACATTGACTAATAAAACCATTATTTACTTTACTATAAAACTTATTACGTATTAACCAACTGCCCACTATTAAAATTTAATTTATTGAAGTGTCTCCTAAATCAATTCATTGTTTACTGTTGGAGGGAGCATGTTTTAAATAAGCAGTTGCTGATGGAAAGAACAATTAAGCATCAACAATGAACAATCGCTATAGACTGATATCAGTTATTTTTTGTTATGTATCCGTTGGTTATTGGAAGGTGGTTTACTGAGAATTGAAAACTAGAGCCTACCTCATGCCAAGGATGGTGTTGTAGATTTGGTTTTGCCTTGGATCTCTCCCTGGCCCTCATGTTCATGGATGACCTAATAACAGCAGCTAATATTAGGGGACAACTCATTCTGTGCCGGCACTATGCTTATCTCATGGCATCCTCCATACAACCATATGAGATAACTTTACAAGGATGGATCTATGCCTCAAAAGGTGGCATGACTTGCCTAAGGTCATTTAGGCAGTAAGTGGGTGAGTACAGATTCTAATCCAGGTCTGGCTCTTACCCACTCTTAATTAGTATTCACCATATATAGTATTCACCATCACCTTTGCAGTACATATCAGCTGCCTTTCAGTGCTAGTAGATTAATGCAGTTCTAATGTATACGTTTATCACATATGCTGAAAACTCCATCAGCATGCTCTTAAAGAATGGCAATGCACTGAGTCCTGAGAAAAATGATCTTCTGAGTGTCAGAAGTATTTTCTCTCTTTGCTCTGTCCAGGAGCGAATCTGTTAGCTTGTTGCACAATGGAGCCTTTGCTGTCAGACCAAACAATGACATCTATTAATCACATGAAGAGCAGGACCAAAAAAAAAAAATTCTTTTTCCTGTGAATTGAGTCTTTAGGGTTTTATGGTTTGTATCACAAGGCTGCAGGGTTTTATGTCTCAGCTTAACAGGGCTGAGCCGCTGGGGCTTCGACAGTTTACAGAAGTGCTGGTAAATGGCTGGGGATCTTGCATCTTTAATCACTGGAACTGAAGCCGAGAGGGAGGGGTAGAAGGAAGAAAGAAGCAGTGTGCGGAACAGTGAAACGGACTTAGATGGATGGAGTCCTGGGAGGCAGAACTGCAGACGGTACCCCTCAGACGGGTTCCCGTGGTTATGCCAGCTTGGGCTTTATCAATCGGCTGAGTCTTGGTGCAGGGTCTGGCCTGGACTTTATCAGAAGGAGCTCCGCGGATTAACCTCCCAGCTTCCTAGTCAGGGTCACGTTAGTACATCATTTATTACCTCTGACGACGGGCCAGGTTGGGGGCTGTCAGAGAGCTGTGAAAAAAAAGCTGGGTGGAGGAGGTGAGGCCTACTTCTATCCTAGCCTGCAAAGCATCATTCTTCTTTCATTCCAGTAAATAGTAAAAATAATAAAAAATGTAATCTTCTGGATCTTTCTAATATCTGTAGTTGCTATCCCATTGGGACTGTGTGAGCAGAGAAACATTCCATCCATTGAGATGTGGCAGTTAAGAAGGTTGACAGAGTTTAGAAGCCTTTGAGACATGCCCAGAAGCTCCCAATTTTCCCCCTCTTCTTATTAAATGGAGTCATAATCGTAATGCGTCCTTCTGAGCTCCTTTCTCCTTCTCCCTTTCTAGCAACCTGAATTTGGCACACTTCCCTTCCCCTTTAGCCCTCACAAGCTAAAAATAATATCCTCTTGGAACCAGCCAAAAAGTGTCAGTTGGAGGAGTTTAATTAGCAGGAGTGGGCAGGAGACAGTTCTAGTCTTCCCAACTTGCTGCATTCTCTCCGGGGAGCCCAAGCCAAGCGCAATTGGAAAATCCAGGTTCATATGTGCACCAGACATGGGGGTTTCTAACTTGTGGGGAGAGTCTGCCTGGCAACCAAGCGGTGTTTCATCTATGCGATACCAGGCAGGGGCACTGGGGGACGTAAGGACTGGTGTGTCTGTGTGCAGGAGCATAAGATTGTAAAGCATGCACTAGTGGACTAGATTTCTGGGGTTTGCATCCTGCCTCCCCATTTACTGGCTCTGTGTCTTTGGGTAAGCTACCTGACTTGTCTATGCCTTGGCTTTCTCATCTGTTAAACGGGCAAAATCATAGCACTCACCTCATAAGTTGGTCACGAGAATAAATGAGTCAAGCAGAACACTTAGAACACCGCCTGGCACAGAGTGAGGGCCATGTGGAATGTTTGCTAATATTGTTATGTGCTCACACTTTTTGACTTTGGTGAAAAAAGTCTAGACCCACCCAGCTGACAAAATTTTGGCTTCTTCTTCTTTTTATTGATACCACCTAGATTAAAGCCAGATAAGAAAAAGTTTAAATCAAATAATACTGAAATTAGTCTAGAAAACAGAATTTTATCTAATGTGCATATGTCTTGGTTATTTTTTTTAAATGGCATTCAGTATATCCACAGGACTTTTTGAATTATTGGACGTGGAAGGCTCTTTGAGGTCCAATCTCCTTCTCAAGATGTTCCTTGACGCCACAGCATCTCTGGCAGGAGGATATTCATGGAATAATCATGATGATAACACTAAGACCTTGTACTCTTTATAATTTATTTTTAATCAAGCAATGTCCCTCTCCTAACTTTTGGGTACCTCTTCATGAGATGTATGAAGACCTCATTGGCTGTGGGAAGACTCAGTTGTCTATAGTGGTTGGCAGAGGTGGGGTTACAGGAGCAGACTGGGTATAGGGCTGGACTCCAAAGGGTGATGGGGAACAATTCCAATCACTATGCCCATTGCAGGGTCATGAACACCAATCAGGTCCAGCTTTGGTGTTCAAAGTGCCCAACGGATCACAGGGGACATATCTGAGTAGAGTCTATGTTCATAGCTGGATGGTACTGGTATCCAGTTCCAGGGAAGGCTATCTAGGTTGAAGTGAGAATAAAGACAGCAGCTGGGTGTGCAATGAGGCCCAACCTTTAGTCCAACGTGGAGTCTGCTCATAAGAGCCAGATAGGAGGCAGATTCCTGTCCAAAGAGAATGAGCTCAATGCAAGGTTCCAGTCTCAGCTGGTTGGGGATGCTGAGAGAGTTCATATGAGCAGATATGTGGTGCAGTTTAGGGATAATCTGTGGTCCCACAGGCATAGGGGCCTCTGTGGCCTCACTAAAGTAATGTCAGCCCAGGTCTGAGCAGTAACTGCACTCCAGGCTCCTGTGGGTGGAGAATTTACTCTCTGGGCTTGTAGTCGTGGAACTGCAGTCTTGTCAATATCACCACATCCTCCCAAAGTAGATGAAGTAGTGACTGTCGGTTCCATTGTACTCACTTAGAGAGGCAAATTATCTATGTACATAGAACTAGTGAAGTAAGCTGGGATCCAAAATCCTGTCTTTATTTTTTTTTTCCCCAGAACATCATATGGCCCATGACAAGGACTTCATTCCATCTTTTCGAAAACTCCACCTTTGGCAAGTCTAGCCTTGATATAAACCTAGACCTCTTTCCATATAACTTGCTTGTTAATTTCTTTTTTCTGGAGCTAAACATTGAATCTTTGTTCACTTACTCATGACAGGCCTTCGTGTCTTTTCCTTCCCCTTAATTTTTTTCCTTCCTTCCTCCACCTCAAAACTTGGTAGCTTAAAACCACACCATTTCTTATTGCTCTGAGTATAAGGATCAGCTGGGCAGTTCTAATTCTGTGGGCCGGGCTTGGCTGATGTTGGCTGGGCCTTGCTTTTGTGTCTGAGGTCAGCTGGCAGGTTGGCAGGGGCCTGGCTGGTCTAAGATGGCCTTGATTGGGATGGATGGGATGCCTTGGGCCTTTCTTTGTGGTCTCTCATCCTCCATTAGGCTAGCCTTGGCTTGTTCACATGGCAGCCATAGAGGTCCAAAAGAGAAAGCAGAAGTCCACAGAACCTTTTGAAGCGTAGGTGCAGAACTGGAACATCATTTCTTCTGCTGCATTCTACTGGGCAAAAGAAATCACAAAGCAAGCCTGGATTCAAGGGTTTGGGACATGACTCCACCTCTTGAGGGTGGGAGTGGGAAGATCATATTGCAATGGGCATGGAGACAGGGAGGAGAATCATGGCCGCCATTTTTTTTTAAAACAATCTACCTTCCCTTCCTTCTTCTCTCTTAATAATTCATTAATTATTCCAATAAAGTAAAAACACTGAATTAGACACCAAGGAATCAATGCTAGAAGAGAAAATACATGGTCTTTGCCCTCTTGTGGTTTACATTCTAGTGGGGAAGAGAAAGATTAATGAAATTATCCCACAAGTACATATGAATTTACAGATATGTACAGTGCCACCAAAGAGAGGAATAGAGTGCTATGAGAGACTGAATAAGGGAACCTGACCTAATTTGGGGAGGTGGGGAGCTGAGGGGAGGATTTCTCTCAAGAAGTGATGATTGAAGCGAGACCTGAAAGACTGAGATACAATTAAGCAAAGCTCGGGGTGGGGAGTTCTAGGCAAGGGATCAGCATGAGTGAACACCCCGGGTCAAATACTAGACAGGAGGGAAGGTCTTTGTAGCTAAAGTATAGGAAGGAAGGGAGAATGTGATCCTCGATGATGCTGGAGAGGTCTGATGTAGACAGACCTTGTAGGCCATTGTGAGAAATTTGCTCATTTTGCTAAAAACAATGGAAAATCATTGAATGGTTTTCAACAGAGTGGGTGGATGGGCAGGGGGTGATATGATCAGCAAATATTATGTCTATAAAGCTAGAGCAGAAAGCAATGGAAAGGGAACAAATCTGAGACGGGACAGTTGCTGGAGAAGGAAGATATATTTGCCAGTTTGTAAAATGTTTTGGAGGCTTGGACAATAGACTGGAAATTGCACATTACAGGAATGTGAATCGGTGACTAAGAAGTGCTCTGGACATCTTTCCCAACCCTAGATCATCATTTTGCACTAAAAATATATTGCTGCATTTGTTTTGCTAATATCTTATTTAAAAATTTGGAGTCTGTGGTTAAGAGCAGAGGATCCGAAACTAGACTGTCTGGGTTCACTGTTGGGACTGCAGCAGTTCTTTCTGTGTGACCTTGGGTGGGTTAGTCACCATTTCTCTGCCAAAGTTTCCTCATCTGTAACATGGGGACAATCATATTCCTGACCTCATAGATATGTTATGAAGAGAATTTATACATGTGAATCACTTTTAAAAGGTCCATAATAACTTTAAGTTATTATTGTTATTAATATCATTATTATTATTTATCGTGTTTCCTTTGCCCATTTTTTTGGTTTTGAAGTTGTCGGTCTTATAAAAGAATTTTAAAGAGTGTTTCCTCATTTCTTTTGAAAAAAATGTTTTTCTATGACTGGAACAATTATGTATATATGGATTAGCTATTCTTTAAAGAATAGTCATTTCTAAAATTAATTGAAATTTGGATTTCTTTTAATTATATTTAAAAAGAAGTTGTACATTTCATATAACTTTCCAAGATTATTGGAATAAAATTGTTCATAATGTTCTTCTAAAATTTCTGCCACATATGCATTTATGCCTCTTCTTGTTTTTTAACACATTCATTTGTGCCTTAATATTTTTTGTGCTTCGTTAGTCTTGACAGATCTTTGTCTATTTTATTGATCATTCAGAAAATTAGCCTGTTGATTTTGTTTTGTTTTTCTATTTCATGAACTTCTCTTCTGATCTTTATTATATCCAACTTTCCATTTTCCTTAATTTTAATATACTTTTTTCCTAATTTATTGCATCAGTTATTTAGTCCATTAATTTCCCATCTTCCTTTCTAATATTTGTGTTCAGAGCTCTCCATTTCCCTCCAACATGAGTCCAGATACTTTTCACAGATCTTATTTGTGCTACTTTGTTTTCATTCAAATCTAACTATTTCACAATTTCCATTTTTATTTCTTCTTTGACTCTTTTATTTAGACCTTTTAAAAATTTTTTTACAGACATGTGTGGATTGTTTTAGTTGTTATTCTATCATTTATTTCTCATTTAATTATATTGTTAACAGAGAAAGTGAATTTATCGTACTGGTTATTTTGGTGTTTAAAATATTTTTTGAAATGTCCTATGTGTTTTTGAAAATGATTTCTATTCTCCTTCTTCCACTTTATTAGTTCTCTCTTCAGCTGCATCTAACCTCCTCTTTAATCCATTTACTTATATTTTTAGACTGCTATGTACTATTTATTTATTTTTTCCAGAAATTCTGGTTGGTTCTCTTTCAAATTCCCTTGTTCTTTTTCATAGGGTTCTGTTATTTTAAAATTATATCTAATGCTTTTATTCATCTTTGGTATTTAAATATTTCCACATTATTCTATTAGTTCTAATGCTTGGGTTGCCAAGTTTTATTTTTGCTGGGTCATCGGGACCTTTGGATCTCATGGACCTTTTCCTTATTGTTTTGTTCTTTCTGACATTGAGTTCATTTTTTCAGAAAAGATTTATTATTCTGTGGAAGTTCTGCATTTCTTGCCTTGTAAAAACTCTTGCTACCATATGATTTCAAGATTATTTATGATGAGGGTCCCCAGTAGAAAGCTCAAAGGTTTTAATGACCATGAACCAGTTTTTAGGTTAATTTCTGGGCTTAATGTTAATGCACTATTCATCTAGTTCAAGGCTGGACCACATATTTATTCCTGGGGTGAGTTGGGAGTTTTTCTTTTTTGCCAGTGACTTTTTTTTCCTCTTGGTCCAAAGCCCTAGACATAAGACTAATTTTGTTCTGATCTGAAGGGCAGAGCTTTTATAGTCCATTAGGGCCTGGTGGGATTTGAATTCCAGCTAGTTCACATTGTATTTTCTTTGGATGGGCATTAGGTCCTCAGCATCCACCTCCTAGGATGTATGCCTCCTCCAACACCTGAATGTTGCCATTGAATCACCTTCAGATTATTGCTCTGGTATTGATTTCCTTTTTCTTTTTGTGCTCATGGAGTTCTCTCTTGTCTTATTTTGATTTATTTAAGGTTTACTGTTTTATCCAGAATTTCTATGGGCTTAAAGTATGAAGTGGTACACAGTGCATCAGTTCAGTTGTCCTGTTACAAAAAGTCAGCTTCAGATGTTTCCACAGTAACATTTAATGCAGGAAAACAAAAGAACATTGTCACCAGAGTTCTAACGTAAATAAGATATGACCAATGTGTTGGACCCAGCTTCTACTAACTTTTCCGAGAGCTGATTGTCAAAATTTTAGTAACATTACCAGCCAGTTGTTAAAGAAGCATTATTTAAAATTAAATTATATAAACTCATAATTAAATAAATTATTTTTTAAAAACAGAAGTGATACTCAAGGCTCATTACTTCCCAATTGATTTACTAGACTTTGTTATCTGTGACTTTGAGATTATTTATGTCTATTTTTTCCACATAGTGCACATATTATATAATGTAATATAATGGTATGCTCCTGAGCATCTCTTCCCAAGTCTGCATTCAGTAACACCATGTTGGTAGCTTGAAATCAGCCCATGGTGGGATTATTCACCCCCAGGAAAATCAGCAAATGCTAAAATCAGGTCTTTTTTTTTCCTCTGCAGAGTCAGTTAAACATTTACTGACAAATTATTGGAGCTAAGAATATCACAACAATTAATATATAAAAGCAACACATATACATTCTCAAATATGAAAAACCTCAGGGAATACAGCACCTGTCAATACCTTTTTTAAAAAAAAAGACCAATAATAAAATCAAGGCAATTATGAGATAAATATGAATTGAAAACAAAGGATGGAGAATTAGAAATGAAATAAAGGATGGTGAGTAATGAATAAATTTAAGCTTAGAACTAAAGCAAAACAATTTTAATAATTAGGGTTGTGGCACATAATTTAACGTTATAAAATTTGATATTTTTCAAAGAATAATAAACCTAACAAAAACAGGAAGTTGGAGTATTGAGATGGCAAAAAATATAATAGTGTGGATTTCCTCAACTTTTAGACCAAAAAGTAAATTGATATTGTTCAATGTAAATATGGTTTAAAAATTACTGCCTCACCAAAAATTTAGAGCAAACATCATACTTAACAGTAACATTAAAAATTTTCCATCTAAGATTGAGATAATGACAATGATGTCTGCTTTCACACTTTTATTTAACATTGATAATGTAGCTCCTATCCAGTATGGCAAGGTGAGATAAGGATTGAAAATGAAGAAGTAAAACTGTAATTATTTGTAGACAACATGAATATCTGTATGCTATTGGTCTGGTTAATTTCTAGGTTTCTTCAGTGGAGAGAACTATTATATACTAATATTTTGTATGTATTTTATAAAATTAAAAATTGATCCTATAACTTTATAAGTTAAAATGCTTCATGAGTTTATATGGTCAATTGCAATTCACATTTAGGATTACACGGTTTGCTTGGCTTCTCTAGGTTCCTTCCATATATCCTTTATTCCCAACCAGTAATTCTAGTCCTCAAGAAGAGAGGGATAATTGAATTAAAATATCCCAAAATTACTCATTTACTGTAGCCCACATGATACTCACAACAGCCTCAGAATAACAGTATCAATACTACTCCACCAATATGATGACTGCAAACCATTAAAACTTTTTTATGCTTACCCCATTCTTTCTTCATTTTTAAAAATAGTGATACTTTGTCTACAACGTCAGTGTTCATGACCATAACTATTATATATTACGTCCTATGTCTTTTAACTCTTTTAAAATTTTAGTTGTAAATGTAACTATATAATGCTCGCCAACAATCCTTATTTCAATGTCTTTATAATAATTTTACTTGTTTGAATACTGTTTTCTTAGAAAGAATGGGCTTAGTATGAATGCACGGTAACAGCATTACTTGAGTTCTTGAATGTGACAGCACTTTGTAGCTTTTATCTATGAGAGTTATTTTGGATGGACACCAAATCCTAGGCTTATATTTTTTCTTGAGTGTCTTAAATATGTTAGGCCATATCTTTGTTTCTGGCATAAAGCATTGCTGTTGAAATGTCTGATGGAAGCCTAATATTATTTATAATTCGCATTTTTGCCTAGATGCCAAAAGGATTGTTGATTTTTCTTTCAAGGCCAGCAACTTTACCAGAATATGTTTCAGTGTTGGCTTTTCTGAGTCAATTTTTTCAGGTATGTTTTGTGCCTTTTCAATATGTAGTTTTAATTTTATATTGTATATTTTATTGTAAAATGTATTGTGTGTTTTAATCTTTAGGAAAGTTTTTCTCAATTATTATTGTTTTTGTTCTGTTTCTTTCCTTTGTTTTTTCTCTTCAGGGACTGCTATTGTACATTTGTTGAATCTTCTTTGTCTATATTCAATATTTGTTACTTTTTCTTAAATCATTTTCTCTCTTTATAATTTCTTTTCAGTTAAAAATATCTGTCTTTTCATTTTCTCTTCCTCTTAAAACATTCTGTGTGTTTATTTGCAATTGTGTGGCTTCTATTTTAGTTTTCAATTCTAAAGTGTTTTTTTTCTTTTATTTATAACTCTTTGTTGAGCCTTTCACCTCATTTCTGATTTTTTTCCTAATTGTGATATATGTTGGTCTTTCATTTTATGTATCATACTCAGTATCTTTTAACTCATTTAAGAAAAATTTGTCTTTGTTGTGGGCACTTTTTTGTGTGCGTCTTTTGTGTGCATTCACTGTCTACAGGGAGTTAGTCTTCTATGCTTTTTTAATCCTGGCCTATTTTTATGTCAAATTAGTTTTTTTGAACTTTTTGAGGGAATTGTGGTTCATGATATTTTTTCTAACTTCAGAAAACCCCATTTCTGCTGTTACAAAATATGTTCAGCTTGATTTCTAATATCTACTCTTTGACCCTGTTCATCTTCTCTACTTCTATCCGGAACTTGCATTTTCTTTATCTCACTTGTCTCTGTTCTGCTCAGTGAGGAGTCCATCTCAGTAACTCTTCATCACTGTGGGCATTTGTCTTCAAGGAGAGTTTGACTAGTTTTGAGAGTTTGTAGTGCCCAGAATTCTTCAGACCTTACCTGCAGATGTTACCTTCATACCTCTTGCATCTTACATATCTTTTGCATACCTCACCCACTTTTGGAGTTAGCAAAACCCATAGCTCACTGTACTTTACAGTGAGTCTCTGGTAGCCATTTGTGGGTTCTCCTTTTCTCTTGTTTGTCAGATGTTCTGTTTCTTTCCTCTGCTTCTTCCTACATTGATATTGATACCACTCAGGTTTTGTAGCTGTCTAGGTTTTGACCAATCCATTTTTATATCGTGTTTCATGGGGACATCTGGCCACTTGGTTTGGATATATATGATTATCAAGGGCTTATGTTTTTGTTATGTAGCTTCACTGTCTTTATGTGGGATTCAGGTAGATTAAAAAATTATGCCACTGTCACCACCAACTTCTCAGACTCCACTAGAACATTTTTATTAATTAATATATAAATAACTCCAGTAATAAAATAATATTTAAATAGTAATATTTAATCATTGATACAATTTGAACAGACATTTTAAAATATTAACACTTCATTACATTTCTTAGAAAACTTAGAAGGTAGTTCTCAACATGATTTAAGAAATCTATCTTAAAGTAGGAGCCGCCATCATAATTAACAGTGAAACACTAAAATCACTTTCATACAATCAGGAACATTACAGCTATTTCTGTTGTTGATATAGTTAGTAGTAATATTAGTAGATGTATTAATTCACCTTTCAAGAACACAAGAGTGCTGTTCTAAGATTGCAAGATTAATTACAGTTTTAATCCCAGAACGCACCTAATAGTGGGCTGATGTCATAGATCTATTCCTTGTCCTCATCTGGTTTGTCTCAGGCTAAGCAAGCCGGAGAAGACAGGTGGAGGTGTGCCGTCATAATTACAGCTTGTAGGGGCTGAAAAATGCCAGGGCTTATGCTCTGATTTTTATGCCAGAAATTCAATATAAAATAGTAACTTGCCAGATTTGGAGCCCATTTTGATGTCTGGTTTTGTCCTGATTCCACAGTTTCAGAAAATAGAGACATTTGTTACAAGTAGTTGTTTATTTTAAATTCAGGAAATAAAAATAAATAAAAAGACCATGATGCTGTAAAGCACATTTTCAGAGTTATATTTAAAGTACTAAAATAATTCGAAATTCATCTTAAGGAGAGATTCATTAAGAGCTTAAAATATAAGGCTTTAAATAATTCTAACTAGTGACCAGAAAAAAAGAATGTCAGTTCCATATGGGAATCAATGAATGGAAAATATTTCTTAATTAATAGGGGTAAAAATATTTTGGCCAGTTTTTCTTGCTTCCCCTCACAGGCAAGAGGCTTGGAATGCTGTCTGCTGATGTGCCACCCCAAGTGTGTACTCTGATCTGGTGTCAGAATGTTGGCTTACAGGTCAGGGAGAGATTTGCCATCTACTGAAGCGTACATGGAGTACTTATTCACACACTTTTTTTCCACCCCTGTTTCCTCCTGCCAAAATGCCTTATCAGAAATAATTGAAAGAATGGAAAGTGTTCAACCTGGAGAACAGAAAATACAAGAAAAGGATGAGGGCATGAGCTCCATATTCAATTAATTGAAAGGTTGCTATGGGGAAAGCAACTTGTTTGGCATTATTCCAAAGGGAACAACTACCACAAATAGACAAAAGTTATATAGGAGTGAGTTTGAGCTCAGACTGAGGAAGCTAGCCTCTCTACTTTGCAAGCCTTGCATGCCCCACCCTCCTTCCCGCTGAGATTTATTCCCAGAATCCTGTTCTTCTTCCAGGAAAAAACTCTCCCACAAATTCGCATTCTCCTTCCCCTGAAGTTTCCCTTCAAGCAATAGAGGTTTTGCCTGAATTAAAGGGATAAATCCATGTTTCACTTTCAAATATGGATGGTTTTTACATCAAAGATAGTCTCAAATGCGATGAGGTCACTCTCATGTCAGAATTATTACACTGAGTTGTAATTGCTTTGAATTTGGCCCTACTGTGAGTTAATGGAAGAAAAATGACCAAAGAACAGAGCTTCTTCATCAAAACAAATGGAAGCACATTGGCCTTAAGTCTCAACCAGACTAATTGTGTATAACCACAAATAACTCGCCTTCAAGGGACTCTCAGAGGCAGACTGGACACTGCCAATGAGGGGATGGGATGCCAGGGGCGGATACTGTTTCAATTGGTTCCGCCCAGTCATCTGCAGACCCGCAATCCTCACTTAGTCATCTGATCAGTTTGGCTCTAACTTGTTTTCAGAATTAAAAAAAAAAAAAAAGTGCATACATTTTTAAAGACTTGGATGGATCTCTTTCTTGGGTCAAATGTTCTGGCTCTCCACTGCCAAGCATGCTGAAGAGCGAATTCTACTGACTGGCAGGGCTTCTGCTCAGCTGTCACGTCTCTATGTAGTCTGGGTTATGGCTAAGAGAAGTGGAGAGCTGGAAGGTTCTAGTGAAAAGGGGCCTCAGAAACTAGGTCAATTGGCCCCAAAGTGACATTGTTACTCAAAGATAATGAGGGGTCATGGAGCAATTGCCAAACTCTTCTTTTGCGTTGATGGTGTGGACACGTCTCTAGGAAATCTGAGAACTGTAGGCTGGCTTCAGCACTAACAGAATGCCTCATTTGTGATTTAGGTCCTTTCTCTTCTTCGTTGGTTTTCTATGGATCTGCACTTTTGCCCCTGGGTGATAACTTGGAAACACAGACTCAACCTGTGTCCACTCACCTGTACAGTCCAGATGAATAGGATTCACACTCTTTTGTCTACCTTGTATATCCAGTCCTTTGCAATACCATTAGCACACAGCATTTGTTGAGCCAATATTTGTAAAGGAAAGAAAGGGAAAGAAAGGAAGGAAGGAAGGAAGGAAAGAAGGAAGGAAGGAAGGAAGGAAAAAAGGAAGGAAGGAAGGAAGGAAAGAGGAAGGGAGAGAGAGAGAGAGACAGATTGTCCATTCCACTCACTTGGTGATCTCTAGGTGTGCCTACTTATCATCCTATGAAATTGTCATATTTATTCCCATTGTGGAAGAGAACAATCCAGGAG
The DNA here is from genome assembly GCF_020826845.1 of Diceros bicornis minor. Lineage (NCBI taxonomy): Eukaryota > Metazoa > Chordata > Mammalia > Perissodactyla > Rhinocerotidae > Diceros > Diceros bicornis. The sequence goes on from NC_080758.1 coordinate 20,249,125, forward strand.
GTGACTATAGGAATCAGAGCTGAGATTGGTTAACATGGATTGATCACTGTTAGTGGAACAAGGTGATTCTACATAGTTAAGGGGGAGTAGAGAGAAATTAAAAGGTTAAGTTCAATAGCCAAGGTTTTCATTGGTTCAAAGAGCTAAGATTAGTCCCCAGGGTTCAAGAATTAGAAGACTGTGAGAGGTCAAAAGTATGAAGCCAGATGGGCTTGTTGAGAAGAGAGTTAAATATAGGCTGGAGTGAGAAAGTCCTGAGTTCAAAACTGACTCCAGTATCTGTGATCTGCATGAATTTTTAGCAAGTCCCTTTTATGTCAGTCCTCATTATAAAATAGAAATAAGAAGTATACCTACACCATGAGGTCTTTGATTTTTTTCCTTTTATCCTTTTGTTTTCTTTTCTTCTTCTTTCCTTCCATTATCTTTTCTTGCCTTTTTCTGCCCAGAAACTACTTCTGTTTGGCTTCCAGCTTGATATTAGCAGACTTGCCAGACATCATTGAGTCTAAAAATTGTATTATAAGCATGTCTTTACACAGTCCTGAGAATATTAAAAGTTGACTTCTGCTTCCACTGGACTACAACATGAAGGTCAACCTCTCCCTGAGAACAACTAGGACAGCTGAACAGAAGCATTTTTACAAATTGAAGAATTACAATGCTAATATGCCAGAGAAGAAAGAAAGTCAGAGAAGTGTAGCTCTCTGAGTTACCAGAACAGGTAGCAGAGAGGCTGAAAAACTGAGCTAAGCTTTTTATAGTCTCTTGGAACTGCAGGAACACAATTTGGAGTCCAGGGCCTGTCAAGGATGGGGAGCTCCAATAACACCTCACTATGATCTGGCGATGGGTTTGGAAGGGCTACATTTGAGGAGTCAGGGTAAACCAGGAAAAAAGATTTAGTCTTTGCACAGATTAAAGTCTAGTTTTAAATTGTTTCAATGCCTTGAACTAGATTAAGTCACCTTCAACAGAAACCCCCTTATACTTCATCAGCCAGAACTGGGCCACACTCCAGACCAATCTCAGGCAAAGAGGAATAGGATTTCCATGTTTGATTTTGACAAACTATGGTTTTGTTAACAAGAAAGAAGAGTGAATGGCTAATGGTAAGCAATCAATAGATTATGTCATAATAATAATAATAGTAATAATAATAATAATAATATCGGAGATCATTTACAAATCTTTACATATGCCAGGCACTTTTATAAGCACTTAACATGTAGAGCCATTTAATTCTCATAATGACCCTATGAGGTAGGCCTCTCTATTTAATGGAAGAGGAAATTAAGGACCAAAGAGGCTAAGGTACCATAGGTGGGAAGTGGCAGAGGGAAGATTTGAACCCAAGTCATTGTCTTGATTCATTAAGTACTCACTATGCACTATTATTTATTCTGGACACTGGAGACACATAATCTCTTCCCTCTAGGAGCTCAGAGTTCAATTATCCAGAGAGAATCAAAAGCAGATGAGCCAATTTACTTTTTGATGGGTTTTACCTCATGCTGATGATTCTGCCTTGAAAAAGTAGTGTGTGCTTTGGAGTATATGTTAAAAGCTTCTCTTGGCATTATGGGAATATTTCCTGGTGATTCCCATTGTCCTGACTCCATCATTGTCAATTTCCACTACATGAGCCCCCAAGTCTAAATACCCCAGGGTGTGTGTGCCCAAGAGTTTTAGGGTGGGGAAAGCTTTCCCATGGAAAGGAGGTTCCTCTTGGTGCTTAAAGTTGCTGTCCCTCTCTTTGAAATTACTGATAACAGTATAAGGGTAGCTTTAGGAAATACAGATATATTTCTTCTTTCTTCTGGTATTGCGCTGGGCCCAGATCACTGTGGACCCACATCCGTTTTTTATTTTAGTTATTATTTTTTGAGGACTCACTTTGTTCCTAATAACTCATTGTACCTTCTATAAAGGTAATTTTATTTCACACAATCCTAGGAAGCGTGTATTATCTGCTCCATTGCACAGATGTAAAAAAACTTTAGAACATGTTTTATAGAGTCTAATATGCCCCATTATGAGTAGATTAATAACTTATCTAGGTCAGGGATATAAAGGAAAGGCAGCGTCTTGAAATTTTCGCATCTACACTAAAGTCGACTAGGGAAATGAAGTTTATGCTAACACCTAGTAACTGATGACCACTTTCCCCAAGAAGCCCTGGCGTAGATAGAACTTCCCATCTCTAGCTTGGGCAACCCAGTGAAGAGCTCTTGGACTTTAATTGTGAATCAGTTAAGATCTTTTTTAATGCCACGCTGGACAACGGGGCACTACTTCAAAGCATTTCTTCCTAGTGGTTTTTTACTCTGATCCATTTTTTCAGTTTCTGCTTCGCTCCACTGAGGACCCCACGGGGCTGGGTTCGGCCTCAGACGGTTAGAACAGACATGCCGACAAATAGCTCTTCTCTTGGCATCTGTGTTCTCTACCTCATGGTTTATTTAACTGTGGCTACTCTTTTCATTAATAGCTGTTTACACTTCACAGTGATACTTGTTGAGCTTGGCAAAAGCCATCAGCTCTACTCCTTTTTAGTCTCTGACCCCAGAGCAAATTGTCACATTCGACAATATTTTTGCTGTGTAATAGCAACTAACGAACAACAGTTAATTAAGTAGGCTAAGTTGTTACATTGAGAACAGAAATAAAAATACTGGCACGCTGCTAAACTGTTTCTTCTGGAATAACAATATCTGGTCAACCCAGATACAGATAAATATAGAATGAAAGTGGAAAAACATGGAAGTATAGACTCTCCTATGGCTCTCTTCATCCCCAAACGAATATTTTCAAAAAAAGGAAGAAACCAGTAGGTGCCCCATTTTCAGTGAGCACATTATTGGCACCTCCACCGCTTCCCTGCACCCGGGGAGGCACAGTCAAATCCCGACTTGGACTCACCTTGTCCCCATCCTGTTTAGCTACTAGTCCTAAAGGAAGAGTTGGCCCCTGGGAGGGCAGCACAGTTAAGCCTCACACCCTCCATCACACAGCCAACATCACACATTTGCAAGCCTTCAGAGTACCACTTAATAGGACCTTCGCGTCCCTTCGGGCCAGCTGAAGAGAAAGGGCTGCTCAACTGCTCGGCTGGCAGAGCTGAGTTTATACAGATGGAAGAGTTAGCAGAGGCCACAGAACAAATACCAGCAACCAACCCATTTCACACTTCTGAAAAAAGAGAAAGGAATGGCAGAGGCGGGCCAAAGCAAACAGGCTTTGGAAAACTTGAAGCTGTGGCCTGGAATTTTCAGCTGTTCCTACTTTTTCCACCCTCATTTTGGGGAGCTTGCTCTACTCAGAAGAGCAGAAACTTTCTACCTTTATACTTCTTGGGTTCGGCTTCCTACAGAATAAGGGTAGTTCATTTCCAATCGCAAAACAGGCATTGTTTCCGATGTCGTCAGCACAGTTTTCCCGAAGTATGGGCTTTTGTGGGGAAGAGGGGAGGTGCCATTTTTTTTCCAGAAAAGTCCACGCTGTTGGGATTCCCTTGGCTTGTCTTTCAGTGGCATGCACTTGATCTTAGTCTTTATTTTCTCTCTTCTCTCTTTTTTTGTCTTTTCTTTTCTTCCAGGAAAGAAAGTCATTTTCTTTTCTTTTCCCTGGAGTATGCTGAAACATAAAACTTCCCCACAATCTGCTACCTCACACGAATACCCTTCAGTTTCAGCTAAAGCACTTGGGTGCTTATCAAAATGTATCTAAAGTAAACTGGATATGGTTGCTGCCTTGGGGATGCGTGACGTTTCTAGCTCCAGTTCCAGAAGAACTGAGGACGATGTTTGGAGACAAGAATTAAAGTCAGGTTTAGCCTGAGTGGCTGTGAAATGGCCCCCAGTGTGGTTGCATAGAATTTACGGATAGTGGTTGGAAGAAACTTTCCTGTGGGCTGGCATTAGAGAAACCAGTGGAATGGCTTCGGCTAGGATGCTCCGTTAGAGAAAGGAAGAAAACTATGTGCCATGAGACAGAACAAACTGTAATCATCTTAGCTCTGGATGGGTTGGAAAATGGCTGTCAGAAATCCTTTGGATGGGTTACCCAGGTCACCCAACCAGTTTACCAGAATATGTGGATATGTGTCTGTGAGGGAAATCACTACAACTGTGTTTAAAAACAGTTCCATCTGTTCACATGTATTTAAAATGCTTACATGGAAAAAAAGTAAAAAGAGTAAGTGCAAACACAAGAATCAGACCCTTTAAGAAATAGATGGTCTCAATTCAAGTTGGCGACAAAGATGCCCAGGTCAGTAAACAAAGAGCTGAGAGGACCTTCTCCTGACTGGATGAGACCTCCAAGGGCTGGTATGCTGAAGTGTGTGCAGGGTTCTGTGTTTATGAGAAATGAGGTTGGGCCAAAGAAAAGCCCATTAGAGAAAGTACTGGCATCTGGATAACTTTGAATACAAAGAAGTCCTCCTTGGAGTTGGCAGAGTAAAAAGATAATAAAAGTCACCTTGGTGGCTGGAAGCCGGGTGAAGGAGGAGTTCAAAGCAGTAAACTTGAATGGACACTTTGTTTTCAAAGGTTTAAAAACCCTTTGAGAGAGCAAGCAAGCAAAACAATAACATACGGCCTGATTTTAACAGACCGAGATTGAGAGCAGAGGGTGTGCATTGAGGTGGAATTCATGTGAACAATAACATTTCCAAAGAGTTAAATCTCTATTGGTTATCACTTGTGAAAAATTGCCTAGTGAAGTACATATAGGTCCCATCACCAGAGAAGGAATTGTAATGCCCAAGTCAAATAGGGTAGGTGATCCTTGACCTGGGTCATGCACTTCTGCCTACTAAGGGAAACATAGCCTGGAAAACTTCTATCTGTAGTAAGACATTCTAGAAAGTCTGTTATTTCGTAATTGACTAAGATCTGGAAAACCAAGCATGATTCATAATTCTGTGCCCAATTTCTCTTCGATATGTGTTCTTGATCAAGTCAGCTAATCCTGATAGATCTCAGTTTCTCTATCTGAAAGCTGAAAGTATTGGAGAGTTTTGTCAAAGTCATTCAGGATCAGGACGATTGTGCCAAACACAGCTTTCCATGACACCCCTATAAATACAGCAGATGTTAAGTGGCCATGTCCTAGTTGAACAGGAAGTGGTGGTGAGGCAGCCCTGGTCCCACTGGCTTTTCCTCTATTCCCCAGTTGCTGGTGTCCTAGGGTCATGCAGAACAGAGTATGAACACCTCTGGACTTGCCCATTCTAAGGCTCTTCACAGCGCTACCCTTCTTTGATCTCAGATTATCAGATTTAGACCAAAAAGAAGTAAAACTTCTTAATAATTTAACCACATAAAAAATCTGGATCAATCTTGCATCTTATACTCTTGAGGTAGCTCTCACCTCATCCTGATCTTTCCTATCTCATCAATGAGGAGGCTTAGAGAGGAGGTCTGTGGGTGACTCTCTCTCCCTTTCCATCAGTTCTTTCAGCATTATAGCCTGCAATCACCGTTATATAAGATACAATATAAGTAAAACGCAGAATTTTGGATAGTGGAATAAAAACACTAAAAAAATAAATAAATAGTATCTGATTCTGGTCTCCAGAAAGCTCTTCATTGATCTTTGTTTTGCCATCTTACAATGTAGGATTCTGCCAGGGATTCAACCTGAATGTTCCCTACACAGTTTCTCATTTCCTTTTCTTTTCAATTCTCTACTTTTGGTTAGTATGGCTTAGGCCAATGGCCAATGGCTGTCATGCCTTATATGACATTCCCAGGGATATTTCTGCAGTCAGATGAAGTTTGGGATCCCTTAAAAGCCACATGATCTCGTTAGCATGAATCCCATACAGATACTGGACTCAGGCCTGTCTCCAAAAAGGGACTCAGATCTGTCGGCAACTCCCTTCCCCTTCTCCTACTTTCTGGGCTATGCGAGGCCCTTCCTCCTCTTCTGCCTTCAGTCATCCTCTCATTGTTGTTATCTTTATTAATAGTTGATGCCATTCTGGATGCTCTATAGCCTCTTGTGCAACATTCCACATTTTTTGGCAACTACTCTGTCCTGTCACTGTGTTAGGTGTTATGCATACAACGAATGGGTCAAGCAGTCCTTGAATTCAAGAAGTTTAGACCTGAGTATAGTGGGGTTCAAGCTTTTCTGACCATGACTCACAGACAATATATAGACAATCCAGTTTACATAAACAAAAGTTTTAGGAAACAGTACTTGCCTGAGTGACAATTTCCATTCTATTCTAGAATGGTTTAGTCTATTTTATTTCATTAAAAAAAATCTGATTATAACCCACTAAATTGAGTTCACTATCCAGTTATGAGTTGAAATTAGTACAACTAATTACATGCAGGCAACTTGAAAAACACAGCTCTAGAATGGGAGAGCATTTTCTAAAGTCCCTGTAATAGAATAAGAAGTCTGTACTGCAGGGGAATGGAAGCCAGAGGTGAGTTGTCACTCTCACCAGGAAGATGCCTTCTAGGACTGTACTTCTCAAACTCTCACATGCACATGAAGCACTCTGGGATTTATTTAAAATGCAGACTCTGATTCAGGAGGTTGGGATGAGGCCTGAGATTCTGTGTTTCTAACATGCTCCCAGGTGCTGCTGGTGCTGTTGGCCCATGGACTACACTTTGAAAAGTGAGGGTCTGGGAGGTGATGACTAAAGGATGACTAGGAATATCCAGGGCAAGAGGGCTTCCTGGTGGAGGAAACAGCATTTGCAATGTTACCTATGTAAGAAACACCAGGAGTGACATAAGGAACTGCAAGCATCCACATTGTCTTAGAATCATCTATGCACACGTGATAGTTAAATACAGGGCCTGCCCCTAGTAGTGAGGGGTAATTAGGACAAGGATGAACCGTGTTTTTACACAAGGGTACATTCAGGGAAAAGGAAGCAACATTTACAGATTATATTTTTAAAAGAAATTATATTTTTATTTTTTATTGTGAAACATAATGTCGGCAACCACAGTTTAAATTTTTGTTATATTTCATCCTTCACTGGAGGATGGGGTAGAGATAAGTAGAACCATAACCTCACCAGCAGGTACTGGACTGCCTGACCATAATGCTGAGACTGGGAACACTTTTATGTGAGTTGAAATCTGAGTGTGCTTGGAAGGAGCTGTGGGTTGAGAAATTTGAGGGTGGGGTGGCACATTTAGTGCAAGACCAAAAACTAGCCTCCCATCAGGTGATTCCTGGGCTCTGGGGAACAGATTTAAAAAGAAGGGATGTTCTGATTGAGTCACAAAGAGTGAGGCAGGGACAGTGAGGTGAAGGCAAAATCCTGAGGAAAGGGCTGAATTTCCTTCTTCATCCCCCCTATAAAGGAGAGGAGGACAGGGCCCCTCAAGGTTTTTTTCCCAATCAGTGTTTCTCTTTCTCTGCCCCTCACTCCAATCCCTCCCCTCCCCCCCAAAAAAACCTGTTGTAAACATGATGAGCACGGTCCTAAATGCCACATATCCAGTGGCAGCCTTGGTTTGTGACTCAGCCCTGTGGTGAGGACAGAATCTGAAGTCCCCCTTTGGCAGAAAGGATGGGAGAATTGATTGGAATTACATGGCCCCAGGCAGATTTCTCAGTGCACCAACTTGAATATGTGGATCCCACTACCTTGGATATTTCTATATTCTTCATTCAGTTAATGCTCATTTACTAACTACCTTTGTGGGACATATGATGACAATTTACATTCTGGGTGTACAATTATGACTTAAACAAACCCAGTCCCTGCCATCAGCGAGCTTATAGTTATAGTTCCATGTATGTGTTGGGCTGAATCATGAAATGATTCAAATGTGGTGTATATTTCACTGTTTGCTCCTAACTAGGTTGGAGAGTTGGTTGGCCAAAGCTGCCCTGTTCTCACATCGGTCATAAAGAAAGATTGTAGATGTTGAGCTTGTATGGAAAAAATTTGTCCTCTTTACAACAACGACAGCACACTGGCCATCCTAAGCCAGATACCGAGGCCCACCCTGCATGTGCCTGTGCTGACACTGACCTCAGCACTGACTGTCTTCCACGTGGCTTCCCAGGAAACCATCTTCTCCTTGGAAATCATCAATGGACGTGTCCATCCATTGTTTCAGCTGGCTGTGGTGCAGTGAAGAGAGCCCAATATGGAGTTTGACAGTTTTTCTTCCCCAAAATGTGTAATGTACTGCAACAGAGTTATCTCGAATAGCTGTCCCACTCTGTTATATAAATCAACCAAAGATGGTCTTTGTATATTAGCTCTAGGTTGTTATTTCTTCACTGCGGGCTGAGACCTGTTAGCTCAAAGCCTGCCAGTGCCAAGCCCAAAGTTTTACACATCCGATTATTTAAAAAATAGCCCAAACAGGCAGATTTTTAGCCATTTGAACCTGCCTGCTTTGCATGCCCCTGGAAACCCCACCTGACAGCTGAGATCTAGTGATAAGATAGGACCTTGTAGTTATAAGGTCCAGGGCCACTGCTGCCCTTTGCCGTGCTCTAACTCAGGGATTCCCTGCTGTGCTGCTGAGTGATGTCACCTAGACAAGTACCCTCTCAGATCCCTCTCCTCTGGGAGCTCTCTTGCCCTCTTCCTTTTCTGGATGGGGGCCCCCTTGAAGGCTCTTGATGTCTCATGCTTCCTTCTCCCTTCCTTCTCACGCAACCATGTCCAAGTGCTGCCCAGTAAAGCTTGATGTGTGTTGCCGCCTCCCATGGTTGTATCTTTGTCCTTGATCAGCCCCCAAATCCCTCAAACCCCCTACATACTCCTACCCCAGATCCACCGAGCCAAAATATATGGCGGTGGTGGCTGGAAATGTACAGGTTTAATGAGCTTCCCCAGGCGATGTGTGTGTGTGCACAAGCCCACATGAACGTTAAAGTTTAAGAACTACAGGTTAAAAGATTTGGTTTAAATCCTGCCTCTGGCACTTGTTATCTGACTTTGAGATATTCCCTTTCATTCTCCAAGCATCATTTTATTCCCCTTGTAAGGTTAAGATGATGATGCTGTGTCGAGATCTGTGAAGATAAAATGCAATAGAGTGTGGAAGTGATTAAAGCAATGGTGAACACATGGTAGGTGCTCCACACATAGCTGTGGGATCTGAAGCCTTCTTCTTGTTCCTTTCTGATGTTCTTTGGACCTAGTCTTTGTCATTCTAAAATATTGTTTTTTTTTCAATATGCGTTTTGAATCACGTGGGCATTGTCAGTCCACAAATTCACTTATAAATCTCATCTGACATACTACTGTGCCTACTTTCCTTTAACTCTTTTAATTTTCCTGTCCTTCTGCTATTAGATGTCTCTATAAGTGCATTATCTAATGCTATAAAGTGTCAGAGAGCCAGAGTTGGATGACAAATGCTACGCAAAGAACATGTGTATTGTATTGTTACAGTCGTTATCGTTACATTCAGATGGGACCCAAATGCTATTTTTATATAAGATTTTCTTCAGTTCCACTCTACTGTCTGATGGATATTTCTGGTTTTGCTAAATACATTTTTCTCCCTTTCTGCTTAAAATCATCTACTGAAATATAATTATTTTTAGCAACTTTGCTGAGTTGTTTGCAGTTTTGTATGTAAATCTTTGCTCTCTGGGGACATAATCAATACACAGCCCAGTGTCCCAGTGAATGGTGAGAGAGATGTGTGAAATCAGGGTGTGAGTTCCCAGTGATAGTTGCTAAATGAGATCATTTACCAAATGTGCCTCTGTGCACTGTGGAAATCTTTAACCCCTAATGCATGGATCTTGGTTTGCTTAACACTGAATGCTCTTGTCCAAAATGATGTCTCAGATGGATGACTAGACATCTACTATTTTATCTCTACTCCTAACCTTTCTCTAAGGTTTTAAAGAATCCACAGCTTGTACTAAATATATGTGGAGTATCAAGAATAATTATTTTTTCTTCTAAGGTCAAGGCCAGGGATAGATGCAATGAAAACAGAGAAACAAAATTATATATGAATTTGACTGTAATTCCATGTGGCTGGAGTGAGGAAAATGATAATACAACTGTGGTTTTCATATGTTAATATTGGTAGTGAGCATCTGGAAGGTGATTCACATGAAAGTCAGCTAGCAGAGGGCCATTTGTGTGGCTCCAGGGGGATGGGTAAGTAAAAGGATGGGTTTGAACAACTATAAAGCTGTTGAGTGAGGACAGACGGACATAACAAATATGGGATCTTATTTAGAGAAACCAATTGGGTAGACACTGTGAGAAGTGACCAATAAAGAAAGATAAGAGGAGTAGTTCTAGAAACTTGACCAGCAAAGGGAGAAACACACCACATCAACTTTCTAAATGAAGATCAGATGGAGCAGTTAGCTTCTGGATGAGTTGCCTGATTCATATTTCCAGTGCAAAGTCTCTGGAATCTAGAGAGGCAAGAGCTGACTTCTTAATGTCCAAGAAGACAAAGAGAAAGAAAGAACTTCGTTTGGATTGGGGTTAGAGATAAATTTTATTGAGCACATGCTAGACAACATTTAGGGTAACTCGTATATGGAAAGATAATATTTACCACTGTGACAAGGGCTTTGCATGCATTATCTTATTTGATCTTAACAACAATCCTACTTGGCAAGTACTATTATTATCTCCATTTTACAGATGGGTAAATTGAAGCTTAAAAAGGTAAGTTAATGCACTCAAGGTTAGAGAACCAGTAAGTGGTAGAGCCAGGATTCAAATCCAGGCTGTCTGAATTTGGATTCCTCAAAAGTAGAAACATAAGGGGAACTTGTCGCTAATGTTTAAGAGCTACGTTTATTCTGTAGACATACCAGGCTAGTGTGTGCACATGGTAGTGTGCTCCTGTGATTTACTTACTTGTTCATAATATGCAGCCTAAAACTTCCTTCCTTCATCCTAAGGTACTTCTAACACTAGGTTTGCCACTCATTGGCAATGTGTGGCCTTGGGGAAATCAATCTATCTGAGCCTTTAGCCTCATCTGTGAAATGGGGATAAAAATAATGTTTTATATTTCTCCATCCACCCAAGATGGAGTAACAGGGACTGGATTTATCCTTCTACCTCAAACAACCAAAAACAATAAAAAACTAGGCAGAACATAATAAGCAATAATTTTCAAGACACTGGACATCAGACAAGGGAAGGCAGTGATCGCTGAGGGATGAGACCTCTCAGAGTGCCCCAGTCACTGCCATGAGGGAGATTCAAGGCCACAACGCAGGAACAGGGAACCCAGGTGGAGCCTGGTGGGCTCCCTGAGTCGAGGAAATGGAGCTGAGAGTCCAGGAAGACCCAGGGGGCTAGAATACCAAGGGAGGAAAGTTGTGAAGAGAAGGAGAACTCTGAAGATCTACAAGGGGGCCCCTCAGGTATTAAACTGAGTACCAATGAGTGTGTCATATGTACATGCATGTGCATGTGTATATGTGTATGTGTATATATACATGCTAACAAACATATGTGTGTGTTAACTACCAGAGGTCGGGGAAAGAACCATCTGATAGGATTAGAGGGCCAGGAAGTTGACTGTTCCTATCAGCCAGATTGGGAAACCTCAAGATTCGTGAGGCATTGGGTAGAATTCACAGAAAGGTCTTGCCTCAGTAGTGGAGAGTAATTATCCCTGGACTGAACACTCTTCTCATCCCACTTAATATATATTAAAAGCCAAATCTCGAAAGATTAAACTGTTTCCCAGTAACTTACAGCATCCCAGAACAAAATTCAAGAACATTTATAGGAAAACAAAAATAAAGAGCACTTAACAATGTAAAATTCACAATGTTTGGCATTCATTTAAACATTACTAAGCATGCAAGAAGCAAGAGAAATAATGAGGAAATACATTTATCATATTGAACTGACTCAGAACCAACACATGTACTAGTATTAGCAGACAAATGACAGCAAAACAGCTATTATTTCAGATATATATTTCAGATATTCAAAAAGCTGAGAGGAGATAGGTAAGATATTAAAAAAAGACCCAAATAGAGGGGCCGGCCCGGTGGCGCAAGCGGTTGGGTGCGCGCGCTCCGCTGCGGCGGCCCGGGGTTCGCTGGTTCGGATCCCGGGCGCGCACCGACGCACTGCTTGGTAAGCCATGCTGTGGCGGCGTCCCATATAAAGTGGAGGAAGATGGGCACCGATGTTAGCCCAGGGCCGTCTTCCTCAGCAAAAAAAAGAGGAGGATTGGCGGATGTTAGCTCAGGGCTGATCTCCTCACAAAAAAAAAAAAAAAAAAAAAAAGACCCAAATAGAACCTCTATAGATAAACAAACATAATGATGACAGCGTATTTCTCATCATAACAACATAATTCACAATAACATCAAATAGGTGAAACACTTAAGGATAAACCTGACAAAAGATGTGAAAGATCTATGAGCTGAAAGCTAAAAAATCATTTCTCAGTGACTTACTGTGTTCATAGTTCCAGAAGACTCAATACTGTTAAGATGTTAATTCTCTCCAAATTGACCTGCAGATTTTAGGGAATCTCAACAAAAATCCCAGCAAGACATTTTGTAGAAACTGACAAACTGACTCTAAAATTCATACAGAAAGGCCAAGAACCTAGAATATCCAAAACAACTTGGAAAAATAAGAACAAATTTAGAGGACTAACACGATGTGATTTCAAGACTTATGATAAAGCTACAATAATTAAGACAGTGTGTAAAGATAGATGGATAGATCAATAACACAGACTAGAGAGTCCAGAAATAGACCTACATGTATATGGACAACTACTTTTAATAAAAGTTCAAAGGCAATTCAGTAGAGAAAGGAGATTTGTATCCAACTGGTCCTGAGTGGGGCTCATAAATTGTTTAACAATACCAGTGGGTGATTCTGGTACCCAACCAGGTTTGAGGACCTCTATCTAAATGGCTCTTTATACCCTTCATTCCCTCAGTATTTGTCTTTTAGAGTCTGGAGTTGTTTAAACCCCAAAGTGTGTACATGGGGATTGGGATGAATCCCTCTCCATTTAAAGGAGGGGCCAAGAAAGTAAGATAATAATTCTGAGTCTTAAATGGAAACACGTATGCCTTGGCCCAGGGATGTGAGTCCAATGTGGGTGTTCCTGGAGCATCCCAAGTCCTCAGGATCGACTGGCTAGAGAATCTCTCCCTGCTCAGACTTCACTTTCAGCTCTCTTCTGTATTTTATTTTTTTTAACTACTTATATCACCCTTCTTAACTCCTCATAGGTGCTCAGTCACCTTCATCTTGACACTAAATTATGACTACAATTCAACAGAATCTGACTTGGAAAATGCAACTAGAAATAATTCTATTTGCTATTTCTTGCAAATTGAAATTGACAAGATTGCCTGGTACTTCTTTCTTATCTTGTCTCACTGCTCCTTGTCTTGTCTTTAAATTCTCTGAATTTGATATTTATCCCCGTGAACCTCAGTTATTCACAGCACACAGTTTCCAGAGAGAAAACACAGCCTTTTCCTCCCAAGTCAGTGTCTAGAGTGTTTGGAGTAGCAAAATGCTGTAGGTCCTTACAGAAAGTTTAGTCTTGCATTTGGATAGAGATGTTTCTTGCACAAAAATACAGCTGGACTAGATTGACAACATGTTATTTAGGGAGGAGCTGAGAAACTGGATGATGTTTTCATGATGACTTCTTGTTCTGCCTCGAAGCCATGCTGGTCGAGACAGAATCACCTTGCAGGCTGATGCAAGCCACCAGCCTAACATACGTGCATCCCCCTCTATGTAGTGTGTCTACCTGCTGTCAGTTATTCTCTGGGGGCATAAGAGGTTCTGTTTTGAGCTGGGAAAAAGTAATACGAGCCCTGCCTCTCAACTCCTGCTGATTGCTAGTCCACAATCAGAATCATGAGCCAACAGGTAGGCTCATGTCTGTGCAAACCTAAAGAAGTGAGTAAACGTGGTCTGGAGAACAAAATTCACTCTGATAGGCCAGAAAGAGGTTGATGGTGCGAAAGAAAAATCCAAAATGACTATATTTACTGCAATGTTAATGGCAGGCCACTATAATTACAGCATTTGCCTAGTGTTCACTTCGTCTGTTAATCACGGTATCCCAGTGAACCCATAGCTTTGTGTTTTCAGACAAAGCTTGTTATCTCATCTGTCAACCAAGCTACAGAAGGTCACCCCCAGTCAGTGTGGGGAGGAAGAGAGAGTCTGCACATGAAAAAACCCAGATGTCACAGTTAGTGGTGTTGGCGGAAGCACAGGTTAGTCAGAAGCCGATAAGGTACAGAGTCCTCTGCCCTTTGTCACCAGGGAAGGATAAAACTATTTGCCCATCCAGACACATGTATGCTCCACACACATTTATAGAGTACTCACCATATGCAAGATCTGTGATAGGTAATAGGGTGAGAGATATGGACAACGGAGTTCCTGAATTTGGTAACTGGAGGGGACTCCTTTCAGGAAAGGGGTATGAGGCTCAGTTTAGTCTCTGGATGTTTGTTTGCAGTGTCGGGAGGAGTTCGCCAAACTATAGATAGTTGAGGAAATTACATTCTGTCAGCAAAAATAATTACACAAAAATAGTGTGCCTTTGTCATTTTAGCAGCAACAATAATATTAATAATAGCTAATATCTATTGATCACCAATAATAAATGGGGAGCTATGTTGATTGTTTTACGTTCTTAGATAATCCTCAACACTTATTCTATGAGAAGTAAGGACTATTGTTACAACCATTTTCCACATGAAGAAACGGAGGCTCAGAGAAGTTGAGTGACATGCCTAAGGTCACAGAGCTAATAAGGACGAATGTGGACTCAAGCTCAAATCTATCTCATAGCAAAGTCTCAAATCTAACTTACCATGAACCATCATAACAACCAATTCCATAATTGGGGGAAGAGAGAAAGGCTTAATTTCATCCTTTTAAAGAGTGCGCCATTTGTGACAAAAACCAGTCGTATCAGGTAAGGTCTGAGCGTTTGGGAAAGTCATGTAGGCAGCTTTATCAGTGGCTCCCAGAGAATCTCATGGGTTAATAATCTTCCATTTGTGACTGTTTGGAACATTTGGGGAGAAAGTCACTCTGTGAACGTAAAACTAATCATTGCATATCTGAAAGCTTTCTGGAAAAAGTTAAACATTTCAACAAACCCCCTTCACTTTAAGTGCATTCAGCATTTTCCCTCCTCAGAAATGACTTGTAAGTTTGTGCTTTTAATTATTATCATTCTCCCCTAAAATTACAGGCAAAGCACTCAGTGATATTTGAAACATCAATTACTAGCCTGCAGCCCTCTGCTACTGTTTCTCTGTCTGCTGCCAGGGCTGCAAATCCATTTTCTGCATTTCTTTCAGATTTTCTGAACAAAATTGTGGAAAATCGCTGTTGGCACATGGCATTTTTCCACGATGGTCAGAGTTATTGAATTGTGCCGTTATGTACTACTTTGCAACGGCATTCCAACTTAAAATGCCAGCCTTAAAACTATCAGAACATTTTCCCCAATCTGGACTTCATAAATTTTCCACAGGAAAAGGCTATGAAATCTGCCCTGGCTTTGCCTGAAGTTCCTACAGAGAGTAACTATGTGCTTGTAATGGTCAGGTTGCTGATTTTTAGTTCCTCTCTTCTTTGGGCTCTCTGATACAGATTTTCTTTCTCTCTTCTCACCGCAATTGTTCACGCTGTGTAACCATCAGGCCAGGGGACTACCTTTCATGAGGGGCCCTCACTGCCACCAGGACTCTCTGAGGCCTCCGTGAAAGAGAGCCACCTGTGGGCAGCCATTTTGAATGTGTCTTCTCTGACACTCTCTATCAGGCCCCTAATCTGTGCAGTAATGTTCCAAAGGCACCTCATACTAAAAACTCCCAACTCCACTCTCTTCTGTACTCCCCATTGCGGCCTCAGATGCACATGAGAATTCTGGAAGTTATTCTCAACTGCTTTCTCTGTCTGAGCCCACATGATCATTCTGTCATTAATATCTGTCAATTCTACTTCAAATGTGTCTCTCACATCAACTTCTTCTTTACTATCACTGATGTTTCTTCTGTGTTTTTCCACAAGCTCCTGGCTTATATTGTGCCACTAGTCTTTTCCTTCTCTTGTATCCAGTGTATCTTCCACATTGCTGTCCAATGGATTATTCAAAGAATATATACTAGTTTATCCAACAATTATTGAGCACCTACCTTGTACCAGACACTATAGTAGGCACTGAGGAAACAGATGTGGTGAGGGTATGACTCCATACTCTAAATGTTATTGACCATTTGTTTTTCCACTGCTTAGAAAGGGTCAATGGATCTTCCTCATGAAAGAGGCACAGCTCTTTAGCATGGCTGATCCTCAGCGCCAATGATGATCTGGTTCCAATGTATCTTTCTGGTCATATCTCCCCTCGTTTCTTTGAATGTCCCCTATCTTCCAGCTGCGCTAATCTGTTCCCTAAGACAGAAGAAATTTTCCTGACCCCTAACCTTGACCATCTGTTCCATTGCCGCTCAGCACCCATCTTTCACATCTTAGCAAATGCTGACTTGTTTTTTAAGGCCTGACTCAAATCTCACCCTCTTAGGAGGCCTTTCTATTCTTCCCTTCTACCTCTGAGATCCTCTGTGCTCTCATTGCACTGCATACATATCTCTGAAAACTTCCTAGGAGGTGGGGAAGGTGGATAACATAGGATGGTAATATGGAGCACAAGCTTTAGGGTCAGGTGGGTCCAAGTTCTGTTACAGACCAGTTGTGAGATCTCTGTTAAGTTCCTTATCCCATTTAAGCCTCAGTTTCCCTATCTGGGGATACTGAGGTTATGAATATGTACCTTCCAGGGTTGGTAATAGTATTTAATGAGCTCATTTATATAAAATGTCTATCTTAGAGTAAGTTCTGAATAAATTGTAGCAATTATTATTATTATTGCCATTGTCATTATTATTACTGTAGAGTGGTGTACCACATGTTATCACAATTATCTTTTGTGCGTCTCTCTCCTACCAGACTGCCTGCTCTTACAGTACAGGGACCATATCTTTTTCACTTCTGTTTATCCAGTGTCTAGGATAAAGCCTGGCTTGTATTAGCTGCTCAATTAATGTTTGCTAAAGGAGCAAATGAAACTTTATCTGCAAATTCTCAGATGCTTCAAACTCAACATATAAGGAAGCCAAAACCATTAGTTTCCCCTCTAGCATGTCAAGTGTCTAGAATAGTGTCTGGCATGTAGTGGTTGCTAAAATAATAAGTAAATTATATCACAGTTTAAATTAATTCAGCCGAACACATGGATGAGTCATTCTCTTGATCATGTGTAAGGATTACAGATATGAATTTCTGTGGGAGTTGAGATATTCGATTAAGCTATTTAAATAAGAGATCCCCTGAATATCCATTAAAAAAAGGCGTATAAACTACATATTCTCCAGGTTTTGCCTCTAGGAAACTAGACTATAGGCCACTCATATTACTTAAACTTAGCTCTTGGTACTTGATGGCTGGAAGATAGAAGGAGTGTAGAGAAGTTGTGGGTTCTACCTTGTTCAAGAAATCCCTACAGTTGATTTATGTGTCTGTTTGGGGATCCAGGGTAAAATGTAATTCCCACATTCCATAAAACACAACTGCAATCATATGTTATATGTCCCCTTGATCTTACCTCATCAAAGGTTAGCCCCAAACTCTGCATTCCTAATCACAGGCTGCTGATACATCCAAGTGCCTCTTCATTTCTCTGACTGGTCCAAACACTGTACGCTATTATTTTTGGTGCCTGCATATACTAATTACGCTTCCCTACAGTACACTGCTGTAGGCACGTAGCATCTTCCACTGATTGTACAGGCTTAGGACTGGGTCCCTTCTTGATGCATCCTCCCCATGTTTTAGAAAGAAGCTCTTCAATGTTGTATTGGGCAGCTGGAATAAAGGGGTTTTCAGAATCAAGGAAACAGAAAAGATAGTTCTAATTGGTCCTTGATATATACAAGGAAGACAAAACTACTAGTTTCTCCCAAAGTATCTAAATTTCCTAGGAAAGTGTCCAAAGTTAGAAGTTACTAGAGTGAGCCTGCCTTTGGGTTGAGAGAGAGCATAGATGGCACCGCAGTCTTTCCAACCTCTAGGCCTTCACATGTGCTGCCTTCTGTACCTGGTGCCATAAGAGAGCTGACATGGATTCCTGTCCCTATTGCCCAGTATATTTGTAATTTTAGTTGAGATTTTCAACCTCTCCAAACTTGAATTTCTGAATACAGATAACAGCATTTAAGCTTTCCAGTGTTAACTGGGAGACTGAATGAGATTTTTGTATAGAAATGGGCTGGCATGCTGTAATTTTACTCATTCATTCATTATTCCAAAAATAATTCTTGACTCTTCTATGGATCAGGCCTTCTGTTAGGCACCAGTGACAAAAACGGTTGGTGAAAGCAGACACAGATGTGGCTCTTTTATTATATTCTAGTATATTCTAGTATGAAAAGCAAACTTTCTACAGAGGATTAGATAGTAAATATGTTAGGCTTTGTAGGCCATGTAGTCTTTATCACACCTGCTCAACTCTGCCACTGTAGTGCAAAAGTAGCCACAAAAATTATGTAAATAAATGAGCATAGCTGTGTCCCAATAAAAGTTTATTTATAAAACAGGCAGCATGCTAGAATTGGTCTGTAGGCTGTAGTTTGCAAGCCCTTGGTCTAGTGGGATACACAGAAGGCAACCAAGCAATCATACTAATACACGAGAGGCACCTGGTTCCAGGTGAGTGTGTAACTAAAGAAGCTCACATGGATGGAGATCTGAAAGACTTGTGGGGCTAGCAAGGAAAGAGAAAAAGAATATGATAGACTATGGAGGTGGAGATGTTGAGGGGGGCCAGAACATGCAGGACCTTGTGGGCTATATCCGGGTCTTGTCTTTGTCCTCAGTGATAACTATTCATCACTCTCCTTTCCCCTCGACCTGCATGTAGCTGGCCGCTGCAGGAGTACTGCAGACCATGGGTGGGGACCTCCTCTCAGAAGCTTACAGAATGGAAACATTCATAATCAGCCTACCACGGCCTCATAATAGTGCTGAGAGCAGCTGAGTGGGGCTACAACCTTCTCCTGCCCTTTCATCATGAATAGCAAGAGGAAAATCAAATCTTAGAGAAAACAAAGTTGGTTTTTAGTGCCTCCCTCTGGAGTTTTGGGCCTCAGGAGCCCCACTACCCTTCCCTAGGGTCCCTTCTTCTTTCTCCTGGCTGTAACCTTAGGGCATCCTCATCCTGGAATGGAGGATCTGGAGGCACAGCAGGTGTGGCCTGGGCCATATTCTTCCTCATTGTCATTCTTCCTCATATCCCTGGGTATATCACACTTCTCTTTGAGTTTAGCTGTAAAACGATAGTTATTCTACCCACCTCAAAGTGTTTTGATAAAATGCAAATATGAATTTTTCTTTTGTAATCTATAAGACACAAAACCATACAATGCAAAGATGGTGATGGCAGTAGTGATGGTGGTAGTGATGATAATAGTGATGACAATGATGACAGCAATGTGATGACAGATATAACGGGATGTCATCTCTAAAGAATTTATCTGACACACATTTGTTGAGCACCTGTGTACCAGGTTCTAGGTGTCAGGTATACAGTAGCAAGGGAAAGACAGGCACAGTCCTTGACCTCAAAGACCTTAGAGTAGAGAGGGAATGGCATTAATATATGATATATATAGTAACATAGATAATTAGGTCTATATAATTATATAATGAAACAATATTTTCTTCCTAAGCACAATTAAACAAAGGGTGCTATCAGAAATGTGTGTGTGTGTGTGTGTGTGTGTGTGTTGTGGTGCCAGGAAAGACTTATCTAGGGATATGGCATTTAAACTGAGACTTGAAGTGTATGGAGAGTTGAGTTAGCCAGGTGGAGAGTGTAGATAAGAATGTTCCAGGTAGAGAAGGCAGTGCACGAGAAGTCCTGGAGGACGTGATTGCGGTGCAGTCGAGAACTGAAAGAAGCCAGGAAGGTATGAGAATAGTGAGCAAGAGGACAAAATTCAAGGTGAAGGGGAGGAGTTGGTGGGGGCCGGACCCTTCAGGCCCTATAGACATGGTACAAATAGCGGTCTTTGTCCTGAAAAGCTTGGGGAGCCGGTGAAGGGTTCCAAGCAGCAACATGTAATCAATCCTCTTGGTGTTAAATAAAAATCACGATGTGTGCTATGTGGGGAATAGATTTCAGGAGAGTGTCAGGGAGGAAGACAAGATGGGGGGTGTCTCACTGAGAAGTGATGTTGGCTGGATCAGGGTGTGGCAGTGAGAGGGAGAGAAGTTGACAGAGATCTATTTTGGAGGTAAGGCTGATGGTATCTGTTAAAGGATTAAATGTGTGGTTAAATGAGAGAGAAAAAAAGTCGAGGCAGACTCCTAAGTTATCTGTAGTGAGAAACTGAGTGGGTGGGTGTCTGATTGCCTGAAATATGGGAAAATATTAGAGGAAAAACTGTGTATGTATACATATGATGTGAGTGGTGTGTTTGTGTGTGTGTGTGTAAGAGAGAGGAAGAGAGAGACAGAGTTGTGAGTGTAGAAATGGGGAGGGGGCATCAGAGTCTAAAATAGTTTTCAGTCTGAATAGCATTGGTTAGTTTGACAAGGTTGACTACACTGAACTGAAAAGGAATACATTGGAAAAAGGATAAATATCTTTGTTCAGAGAGTAACTTTTCATTGTACAAACTGCACGGGTGCATGTTGATGCTGGGTAAAATGGTCATGTCCCAAGCTGTTGCTACTGTCTCCTGATTAAGAGCGCGGGCTCTGGAGCCACATTCCTTGACTTCAGGTCCTACTTGTCCCACTGTGTTAGAAAGAACAATGGCCCTGCAAAGATGCCCACATTCTAATTCCTGGGACCTATCAATATCTCAGGTTTCATGGCAAAGGGGAATTAAGGATGCAGATAGAATTAAGGTTGTTAAACAGCTGATTTTGAGATGTGAGATTGCTCTGGATTATCCAGGTGGATCCAATGTAATCACAAGGGTCCTCTAAAGTGGAAGAGGAAAGCAGAGGAGATCACAGTCAGAGAAGGAAATGTGATGATGGAAACAGGCTCGGAGAGATGCTATGTTGCTGGTTTTGAAGATGGAGGAAGGAAGCCACAAGCCAAGGAATGGAAAAGACAAGCAAATGGATTCTCCTTCTGAACCTCCAGAAAGGAACACAGCCATGCCCACACCTTGATTTCAGCCCAGTGAGACCCAAGTCAGACTTCTTCCCTACAGAACTATAAGGCAATACATTTGTGTTGTTTTAAGCCACTAAGTTTGTGATAATTTGTTATAGCAGCAATGGAAAACTAATACACCCACTTACTAGTATTCATGGGGAAGTCATTTAACTCCTCTGTACCTCAGTTTCCTCATGTGTTAAATGGGGATAATTAAAAATACCTACTTGACGGAGATGAGATTTAAGTGGGGCAATAGATATAAAATTCAGCACAGAGCCTGGAACGTGGTAAATACTGATAGTGTTAGCTCTGTCCCTTCCTCAATGTGCCCCTGTCTCAATGTGAGAATAGATGCTGCTCGTCTCAAAGGGAGGCCACAGACTTGCAGCAATGACTTGCCTAAGCCAGTGGGCTATGGTTTGCCTGAGCCACGTGAACTGGGTTAGTTCCATCCTTGTGGTCCTGGCAGCTCCACGGTATCTGGCAGAAATTAGATACGTCTCTAATTATTGACCTAGACTAAACTAGACTTGCTGCTGTTGGAATGAAAAGGTGTGAACCAGAACAGCCCATTTTATCATCCTTTCATGGGTTGCTCCTTTTCTGAGAAGTAAAATAAAATAAAACTCCAAGATGAATACATCTACAGCTCTTAGAGTATCAGTATGCTTTCCAGCATGCTGTAGTTCATAATATTCAAATTATTAGCAAATAAAGATTAGTGTAAATTATTAACTGTGAATGGAATGATTTGCATATTTTAAAACATTCTCTTCATATTCAGTCTTTAAAATACCTTCTCTCCTTGAGAATCATGAAGGATTATTGGGATGGCAGGCTTTTGCCTGGCTTTATGATGCTCATTTGGAGGGAGGGAGTGGCTGTTGCCTGAGCTTGTGTCAGGAGCCTGGATCCCTGCTCTGGAGTCCTCTCCTCCATGCACATGGGTCTACGTGCTCGGACCTGTGGCCTCAGACCTGCCCAGGCACACATCCCTGCTCTGGCCCTGAGCTGGGAGTCTGGAAGGAGTTGGCTCATTCACAATCAGAAGACCTGTGTGTCTCCCTGGGTCTGTTGCGGTTCACCTCTTTCCTGAGACTAGCTGGTTCTGCCCCAGTCATAGTCTCACTCCCTTTCCTACACCTCCACTTCTGTGCCATGCTCTCAAATTCCTCTGCATCCATCTTCTAATCAGAACTTCGTACTCTGTTCCTAGATTATATACCCTGAAGATAATTTCTCATACTCCTTGCCCAGTGCTTGTGCAACTGGGTTCCTATATTCCCAACCTCTGACTCTTCATCTAGCTTCATAGTCCCTGAAGCTTGATCTCCCAAAGTCTGTCTCTTCATGCCTGAACTTTCCAATAAGGTCAAATGGGAGGAGAGTCGAGTTGGTTCACCGAGATATTTCCCACAAAGTGACCCCGCACTAGTAGTTATTTGGGTGGTGGGGGATAAATCAACTGACCAGGCATTGGCTTGATTGCATGGCAACCTCTCTTTAGAAGGATTAATGTTTGGGTTGATACTTGACCGACAACATAAAGAACAAGGTCACAGCTCATATTTTTACCCCTAAAAAGGAATTGCTCTTCCAAAACCCCAGAGGAAAGTGGAGTCTGGCTTTTTGATTATACGTTTCATTGCAATGCAGTGATGTAATGTCATACATGATAAAACTCGGGAGCTGGGCTTGAATTGAAGTCAATTGAAGCTTACAGGCTTAATCCAGGTTTGGGTATTTCAAATTTGTCCAGCCATGATTTCTGGGGCAAGTATTTGAGGTTAGAATAGCTTATGAGTGACATGGACAATTTGTTGGTTTCGTTTGTAATTCGATGGGCTGCTGCAAAGGAAACTTTGCTCATATGGTTTGGAAAATGTCATTGGAAGGGAAAACTGAGCTAATCTCTGCATCCTGAGAATCTTGGAAAGGAGGCTCTTTCACTGCCATTTTATCAGAGCCTAAATGAATGTGAACAGGTAGAGGCTGTCTCAGGGATTATCAAAGGTCTGGCTGGTTTGGTTCTGTGTGAGTTTTGGGTAATCCCTGGTTTGTTTAACTGGGTGATTCTGGGTCACGGAGCAGTTGACACAAGTTCATAAAGACAAGCTTACAAAGGAAGGCCCGGTGCTTTGGCCTTGACTCCAGGCAGAGGGCTCTGTGTTTTCACCATCATCGGTCACACACTGGCTCCTTCCTGGAGAAGTTGCTCCTGAAAGGCAGAGGCCCCTTTGCAGTGACAATCTAGGATAGCTCACGTGGGGAGTATACCATTCCCACTCCCCTGAGAGTGATGAGATTTATTTAAAACTAGAGTAGTATTTGAGGATAAGAAAATCTCTTTGGCTAAAGTAGGAACTGAATTTTTCTCTCTGATACAAACCAAAATCTTTCTTGGGTCTCACAGACATACAGTCATGTACCGTATAATGATGTTCGGTTCAACAATGGACTGCATATACAGCAGTGGTCCCATAAGATTAGTACTATATAGCCTAGGTGTGTAGTAGGCTATACCACCTAGGTTTGTGTAAGTACACTCTATGATGTTTGCACAACAAAATCTCCTCATGACGCATTTCTCAGAATGTATCCCTGTTGTTAAACGACTTATGACTGGATATGAAAGTGAATATTGAAAAAAAAATGAGATGTTGTGTCCTTTATTGTTAGTGAGTCTGGCATTCACCAAACGGGATGGCAGAATCCATTCACGCATTTTATAAATAGCAGAGTAGCTCTAAGCAAAGTGGAGACAATGGTAAGTGAAACCTGAAGGCTCAGGTTCTGCCCCCAACACACTTGCAATCTGGTAGGGGAGCTAGCTGTTAACCAAGTCATCACAGACACAAAAGGAAAGTCACGTCTAAGCTTGGTGCCATGGAGGAAAACTGTAACTGGTGAGACGAGAGACCTTATAACGTGAGGACTAGACTAGGCTTGGATTCAGGCCCTGCTTCCCTAGGAAAGTGGTGTCTGAGCTGCAGGTTCACTAGGAAGTGGATAGAGGGCAAATGGTTCCAGCTGAGCGAACAGCACATGCAAAGAGCCCAGTGTTGGAAGGAGCATGGTGTAGTCAAGGAGTTGAAGGAAACATGGTTGTAGCAGAGAGCTGATACGAAGTCAGGCCGGAGAAGCGAGCAGGGTTCAGACGATAGAAAGCCTATAGCTTTGCTAAGGACTTCCCAGGACTTTCTCCTTTGTGAGTCTCCTTTCCCTCCCCAGTCTTCCCACCTCAATGAGTTAATATTATTTAAGGTGAACCGTCTCAGAAATTAGACTCTGCCCCCTTCCTGGCTCCATAATTGGTCCTGCTGTATCTGGGGACCTCTTATCATAGGGCTACTCCCGTCTCCAAAAATAATTTATCCTTTCTGAGTCTCCTCAAATGCTAGAAACCCTAGGTCTATCACTTCTCCTTTTGATGCTAGCCAAAGGACACTTCTTGAACATTCAGCCTTAGACTCGACCATAACATCTGGAACTATTTCTTTGTGCTCTTCTAAATCTCAGGCATTTCTGGATACTTAAGAGTCCAATTGGATTAAGAAGGATATCAGGGAGTGCCTGTGGAGACTGACCAGGGCTGACCCCTGAGGAAAGCCAGTTGTCCCTCTGGGGGAAGACCTGGAACATTCTTCCTTCCAGCTAGCTGCCCTGTCCTAATCCCCACCAGTCTCCTTCTGGCTCTTTCTCCCCTTAATTATAACCTGAGTTGAGTCATCTGGTATAGCTAGTGGTGGTTAGGGTTTAATGTCTGCTCTAATAGTTACTTAGTCTTCAGGATAAGTAAGGAAAGTGGCGGGTTTGAAACAGCCTAATTCTCCTCAGGGCTGAGGTCATTCATAGAGGTTCATTAAGAAGACACAGAATATCTTTAAAAGCCACTAAAGAAACAGAGTGCTCAGAGTTTCCATTTAGCCATCTCCCAAATATCTGTCTAATTTTAATTCAGATAAGTAATCAGAGCCCAATACAACCACTGAAAATGCTGCTAACACTCCTGGAGGGAGATTTATCTTTAATTCCTCCATGTAATATTCATATATCCTGCCAGAAAAAAAAATATCTAAATTAGAGATTATCAAACCTCTATGGGTCCAAGATTTATTTGGGTTACTTATAAAATACAGGTTCCTGGGCCATGCCTCCAGATGATTCTGATTCATCTGGTTTAATGATTGGGCTTAGGAAACTGCATTTTTAAATAATGACCCCAAAATGATTCTGATGCAAGTGGTTCATGACCTCTTTGAGAACTGGGGCAGCAGCCCTCTTGCTCTTACTATGAACTGGGAGCCGGAGAAGTGATGCAGTTTGTCGGGAAGAAGAGCGGGAAGAAGATAAGGGAGCTGGAGAATTTTTTTAAAGATACAGGCTCTGCTAAACCCTACTCATGATCTATTGAGTCCCGTTGTGTATTGCTAATACAGTCTCTAAGGGTCTCACTTTAAAGGTTCAGATTATCTTCCATGATACCAACTTTGAGAGATGGGGTGTGGTCACAGGTTCTTGTATACCTCTGAGTCTATTGAGCAGCTAGACCTGTTTATAATCTACTGCAGTAAACAGAATGTGAAACATGTGAAGGAGGTATAACTCTCTGTAGTATTCCTAAAGACAGACAATGAAACAGCTGAGTCTGCGGATTAAAAGTACCAGAAATAATTCATAGGTAAAGTCCATCATCTAAATAAAACCTGGTCAAAATAAATAAATAAAAAGCCCTACCATTTGGAGGGTAGAAACTATTTCTGCGTGATTTCTTACAGAAAACACGACAAAGTGCCTCTAAAGCATTTCACAGAACTCAAAGTTCTCCAAACTATTACCCATGAGAAAAACAAGAGAAATGTCTACAGTTTTGAGGGGAAATGATTGTGAAATCGAGAAACCAGATCAGATGTTCCTTTGAGCTGCCATTCATTTCCAGCAACAGCTGAAAGACAAATGTCAGACAACTTTCAAAAAATAAACCATTCATATAACATTTCTTGAAACAGTATCCTGACAGATCAGTTAAATGAAGGACTTGTCACACACACACAGTCATAGATAAACAAATAGAGAAGTAAATAATGTAAACAAAAATGTAACATAATTACTTGGTCCAAAATTCCATAATTTCCAGGAACATCCTGGACATTAGTTGGGTTAAAGGGCAGGGACAATGAAGATAGGTTAATTTCTTTATCTTACAAGGAGAATTGACAATTACTAATTTGTTTATTACATCTAGAAATCAGAAAACTAAAGATAAGTGTATAAGTATTTGAAACAATATATCTTCTAAATTACTACGGGATGAAAGGGGTTAGTTTCTAATTAGCGAATGGTAGGGAACCACAAAGGAAAGAGAACAGAATATAAAACAGATGAAAATTAAAGCTAAAACAAACAACCAGAAAACAATAACAACAAAAGTGAAAAATTCTAGTTAGAATAATATATACAAAGCAAATTACTAGTTTTTAAAAAAAGTTTTTCAACTTAGGTCAATATAAAACTGCAATTCTTTGCTGTTTAAAAGAAACATAGCTAGGGGTCAGCCCAGTGGCATAGCAGGTAAGTGCACGCGCTCCGCTTCGATGGCCTGAGGGTTCGCAGGTTCGGATCCAGGGTGCGCACCGACGCACCGCTTGTCAAACCATGCTGTGGCTGTGTCCCATATAAAGTAGAAGAAGATGGGCACGGATGTTAGCCCAGGGTCAATCTTCCTCAGCAAAAAGAGGAGGATTGGCATCGGATGTTAGCTGAGGGCTGATCTTCCTCACACACACAAAACATAATAATTAAAAAACAAATAAAATAAAAAAAATTAAAAAAACCCATAGCTAAAATAAAGATATTTCGGTAGAGCAATTTATCAATATATTTCATATTCATTAACCCAGTAATTTTCCATTTTAGATATTTGTCCCAAGAGAACAATCATGTATGTTCCCAAACATGAATATCTAAGAATATTCATTGCAGCAATATTTAAAATATCAAAAATTAAGAACAATACCTATGATATGTGTGAGGTTAAAATGTAAACATCTGTAATGTGAAATGCTCTGAAGTCACTAAAATTATGTGATAAGAAATTTATTTAATATCCTAATATTAAAATAATAATAAAATAAATTCAAGAAACTGATTTAATACACTGACTTGTTCTTGATATAGTAAGTGAAAAGGAGGGAACCAAGTTAATTAGAGTATAGAGTTTGTCCATGTAGTTACTGTATCAATGGGTTGGGATTATGATATTTTAAAATTTCTTGTTTTTATTTTTTTTTTGTAATTCTAAATTTTTTCACATTTAGCATGCATAAATTTTGAAAATAAAGAAAAATAATTTTTAACATAATAAAGAATAAAATGTTTGATTTCAGGGTCCAGCCCGGTGGTGTAGCGGTTGAGTGTGCATGCTCCGCTTTGGCGGCCCAGGGTTCGCAGGTGCGGATCCTGAGCACACACCCACACACAGCTTGTCAAGCCATGCTGTGGCAGAATCCCATATAAAGTAGAAGATGGGCACGGATGTTAGCCCAGGGCCAATCTTCCTCAGGAAAAAAGGGGAGTATTGGCATCGGATGTTAGCTCAGGGCTAGTCCTCCTCACAAAAAAAAAAAAAGTTTGATTTCATCATGCCAGGTAGATGCAAATTAAAATTTAAAAAGGAGGTGTTTCTACAACATGAAGTTATTTTTATTGAAAAAAAGAGGATTATTTTGTTTTTGTGTAGTTTAAGAATTTTATAAAACTCTCTTACACTAATAAAATTTGCAACAAATAATAGCATGTACAATCAGAGTATTATTTATAGGTTGATATACATATATTCATTTGTAAGCTGATATACGTGATATACATTATGTATATATATTCCTACTTTGTGAAAACAAAGAAATATCTTACTTTCCATTGCTGAAAGGACATTTAAAGTTGATTATCTTTGAATGATTATCTTTAAATGCTTAAAGTTGATTATCTTTAAATCTTTAAATCTTTAAATGAGCACATTCCCTAAACAGAAATTCATAATAATAGAACTTATCAAAACTGTTGGACATCAGCTCATAGCTATTCTCTGAGGAAAATTCATATAATCAAGTATTTAAATATTAAATAATAAAGAACACACATTCATGTAGGGAACATTCAGTTCTAGAGTTTAGAAAAAACATAGACACAAAGTATTGAAGGAATTAAAAATAGTATATTTTTATCTAGGCCAATACTTTTGAAAATAATATTTCAAAGTGGATGATTTCCTAGGTAATATAAATGGCCAAACTAAAAGAAGTAATAAATAGTTTTATGAACCAAACTTATCAAAAAAAAAAAAAAAGATGTAATGTATTTACTTCCAAGAACAGTAACAGAACCATGTGGGTTTTCATCAGTGAATTCCAAATTTTCAAAGAACTGATTATTTCAATGTTACATAAACTGGTTCAAAACATAAAAGAAGAAGAACAGTTTGCCAATAAATTTTACCAACTTAGGATATCACTGACATTAAGACCTAGGAAAGATTGCATAAAATAAAAACTAAAGGTCAAATGCATTTTTAAATAATGATGCAAAAATTCTAAGTAAAATTCTTGCAAATAGAATCTAATAGTATGTTAAAACAATAACATTCCATTAAAAACATGGCTTATTCTAGGGCTGCCAGAAAGACATAACATTAGCAAATCAAAAAATACAAGCATATTAGTAGAGCAACAAGGAAATATCATGTTGGTGTTACTGCAAGTGTGATTTTTAGCACGCATGGGAGAGCTTGATAAAATAGTGATTTCTGGGCTTCAACCCCAAGGATTCCTATTACACTAGTAGGGAGGGAGAGAGTACTGAGAATTTGCGTGTCTAGCAAGTTTCTGGGTCAAATTGATGGTGCCAGCTAGGGGAGTACACTCTGAGCCCCACTGCATGGCACATTGGTACTCAATCTTGGCTGCACGTTGAAATAACCTGGGGAGCTTTCAAAAATACTGATGCCTGAGTTCCAGCAGGAGAGACTATGATTTAATCACCTGGAGTATGGTTTGGGTATCGGGGGAAGAGGTGGTTAAAATCTCCCCAGGTGATTTCCATGTGCAGCCAAGGTTGAGATCCACTGCTCTAAAAGGATTGGCCAAACCAATAGCCTTGCATTATCTTCACAATAAATGTTTACTGGTAATTAAGCACGATGTTTCCCTTCCTTGCACAATCCATCTTAAAAGATTTCATGGGCATAATCATGATCACTTTTTATGAAGCAATTGCTCTATGCAAAGCAGTTGCTTGTACTATCTCAAAGGCATGTAGAGACTCTTCAAGGTCAGCTTGGTTTTCCTTACACAAGTTAAAAAAACAGAGGCTATATAGGGTGACCAACCATCCTGGTTTTCCCTGGACTAAGGGATATCCTGGGATGTGGGACTTTCAGTGCTAAAACTGATAAGGTCCTGGGAAAACATGGAAGGGATGAGTTAATCACCCTAAGGCTAATGATGTGCTTGCAGTTACCTGGGACTAAGTGGCATAGCCTGGAGTTGAAAGCAGGTTTATCTTGTGCTCCCTCTGCTTTACCATATTGCCCTGGAAAGCCATGGAGGAGGGGTTATAAGAAACTACTCAAGTGGAGTCATGGATAATCTCCATCACAATGCAGGGTTGATTAACTGGAAATGACTAGGAGACGGCACTTCGGTGTGGATTTCAGATCTTTTTCAGTTTAGAAATGTAAAGTTCCCTCAACCAAACAAATGATAATATCTATAGCAATGGATCTCAAAGCGGTCCCAGAACAAGCAGCAACAGCACCATATGGGAATTTGTTAGAAATGCAAACTTGCAGGCCTCACCCTAGACCTACTGAATCAACAATGCTGGGGGTGGGACCAGCAATGTGTTTTAAGAAGCCCTTCAGGTTATTCTGATGTATGCTCAAGTTTAAGAACCACTGATTTAGGGGGACGGTATTGAGGATTGGGACATTTTCAAAGTTCCTCAGATTCCAATGTGCACCCAGAGATGAGAAACACAGCGATAGACCTCAGAGCAGCAGGTCTCAACCTTGGCTGTGATTGGAAACACCTGGAGAGCTTTCAGAAGTCCAGATGCCCAGGCTGCTAGAGAAATTACACAGGAATTTCTTGAGTGGCATCAGTATTTTTCAAATATCCCTAGATGACATCAATACTGATGCCAAACCAAGATTGAGAACCACTGCCTTCAGCCTTTGAAGGCTGTAGAATTCTAGAGTGAGCATAACAGGTGTGTTTCCTCATTTTCAAATGGCCCAAAGTTTTCCATGAGTATGGGCCCCTAGACTTACAAATGGAAAAATGCTAACTTAACTACACTCTGTGCCTGTCAGTTACCTGATCTGCCTAGTGTATGTCTAGTGAGAGTGAGTCTGCGGAACTTTCTGGAAAGGCATGTGGGAATATATCCTTTGGGACCATCAGACTCCTTTGGAGGATTTGGACCTCCTCATGGGGAAAGAAAAGGTCAATCGACATACCATAAAAGGTGAAAGCGATTTTTCAATGAAAAGACAAAGATTGTTATGAGGGTGTGCCCAGATCTGCCCTTTGCTGAGAATATTCCAGGCCTTAGATTGCTGATTTGAATACAGACATGGGCCTCACCTGGGGTCAGTCCTGCTGGACAGTGGACATTGACTTCGTGAGGCAAAACTTCCCATTTGGATTTCCAGAAATAATGTTTAACGTTTCCCCAAGGCTAGTAAGCAGTGACATTAGGGAAAAATAACCTTTACATTTTTCTTTTTTGGGTCATGAAAATTCTTGAAAAGGAGAATTGTCTGAAAGGAGCCCTGCATTTGGCAATGTTGTGGTAGAGCTTGGAAAGTACTGGAAATCAAACTCTTTCATTTCTTTTACTATCCAAGCTGTGAATTTCAAAAATAACAAGTCATTATAAAAGTGAAACATAAGATTCATCACACCCACTGTTTTAATGATTTTAAAACCTTCCATAACTGGAAGTAACTAAAACATTTCTTTTTTTTTAGTAGTTAATGCTTGCTGCATTTTTAGTGCTTTCTGAACATAAAATAAGATGGCATTAATATTATGTTCTAGGTACTGTGTGAGGCGTTTGGCATTTATTCGTTCAACACAGACTGTGTGCTAGGGATGGAATGGTTGCTGAGGTCTAGAGATTAATGACACATTATTCCTGCTTTCAAAGAGCTCACAATCTAATGAGATAATTAAAGCTTGATGTAGTGTGTGCAGTGAGGAGGGAAGCACACCGATGGGTGCCTAGCCCAGCTTGGCAGGGCCAGGGAGCGGGCAGAAACCACAAGAAGATACTGGAAGAGATGATACTTGACTTGAATCATAAAGAGTAGTAGGAATGAGCATCAAAACTTAATTAAAATACATTGTGTTATTTAAACCTAATTTAATAGGTATTATTAGTCACATCTCATAGAACCTTGTAAGTAAAACAACCAGGTGACAGAGTTAGTGTCATGGAGCAAGTTTTGTGGGAGAGCATCATACTAGCTAGCCTCTATAAAGGTTATTTTATTTTATATATATATAAAATATATGTTATATATGTTACATATATGTATAATAAACTCCCCTTTGTATAGGCTAACTGGTCTATATGGCTAAGTAGTAATATATATAATATTACATATACATTAGTCATTTTATCTACATAGGACAGAATGTTCCTGGTGTCTGATTCTGGGCTCTGCATTTCCCTCTACAGATGGACCTTCTCTGTTTTTATCAGCATGCACAAAGATGGACCCTGGCTCTGGATTGAAATAACCTTAGTTGAAGTTTTCACCATCAACTAAATTGAACATATGTGATGTTCAGCTAATTTGAACATATTAGTTCAAATGCTGGAGATGGAGCATCTGAGAGTATTGGAGAAGCCATAGGTTGTGTGTGCAAAAGCCACATGTGATTTGAGTGTTAGAATAATTCAGTTATCAACTGAACACTGAGTCATTGTAAATATGACCTGTGCCTCCTTGGATAGCAGGATCATCATCTCCATGCCCAGCCTGGAAATGCCTCTGATCCAAACGGAATATTTCAATGTAACAGGTAAAGAAGCTTGGTAAAATCTCTATGTACTTTCATGGATTCTAGCCTTACATTTATTTTAGTAGGGTAAATATATTCATACTGGAAGCAGTAAAAACATCCGTTGTATCTCAAAGACCTTGTTGACTATTTTCAAATAAAGTACCCCCCTTGGAAAAGCCACTTACGCTCTCTGACCCTCAGTTTCTTTCTTTATTAAAAGGGTTACTATACCTATCTCAAAGCATGATTGTGAGGATCACATAAATGAGAAGAACAATTGGAAGATACTTTAAAAATGATTAATTTCTCCCCCATTCTTCCCATTATAGGCTGAGATTATAATCCTCTCAGGCTTAATCTTGCTGATGCCTTTTTACGCTTATTCTAAATGACAATAGTTCACCTAAAAAAATGTATCCTCTTTTATTTCTAGGTCTGTATTTGGCCCTTAGATAAGCTGAATGTTCTGGTTAATATAGCAAATGGGCCAGGTGGTAATTAAGCTTTCAGCCTTATTGTTGAAATCAGTAAATTATTGAGTTATTTGTAAAATCAGCAATAACTTTCAGAAATGAGATGCCGTTCTCACATGCTCAAATCTAAGTTTGGCAATGAAACAAAATATAAAGCTTTTAAAGCAAAATAAGTCTTTATAAAATGTTGTCCATCATGCCTCTTCCCAGAACCACGTAGAAGACCATATTGGATGATAGAAAACTAGAAAAAAAAAAAAAAAAAGACTGAAGCTATTGTTGGCTTTACTCAGAATTTTAAATACGTAATTTGAGTTACTCTAATAATTCAGAATTTCAAAGGTCCATTTTATTTCAAAGAAAACCTCTTAGGCTAATTTGGGGTGGATAAAGAGGGCTGCTCTCTCTGGCCAGGAGTCCCAAAGCATGATTTATTCTTGCAGCATTTCTATGAGATGTTTTTCCTCTCTTCTAAGTTTTGTGGAAATGCCAAGTCTCTTTCTTCAAAATCTCAATACAATTTGGCTCAGAAATACAAGGCAGGGGGAATAGGATACCACTTATTTAATTCTTCTCTGCTTCTTTCACCCCCAACTAACCTTTTATGTAAAAGATTTAAAAATAATTTTCCATATAGAAATGTCTTACCTTTCGATTTTTTTTGGATATTCCTTAAAACCTCCTCTAAGGCACTGAAATGTAATATAGTATTCACAGGTGAAAACTACTTACTCTTTGAAAACAGCATTTCTTTTGGCTCAGCCAAAAATACAGGAATGTTTTCACTTACTTCCCACTAAAGAGAAAAACGATTTCACGAAGTAAGTCTCACCTTTGAGGAATAACATCAAAAATGTCAACTTTTAGCTTTGAGAAGTCACCAACTGTAAGTTAATATTTGTGCACAGCCCTGACTCTGAATCATAAAACCTCACTAAACACATCTGCCATCTGATACTTGTGGTAAACCCAGTGGCATGGTGCTGTGGAACGAGCTTGGATTTTGGTCTCCTCAGAATAACCATGTCTTGGAAATACCGTGCAAACTCTGAGTCTCAGTCTCCATATCTTGAAAATGGCAATCTCTCCCTCTCCGCCCTTGGATCCTACGATGACAAAGTAATGGGCCTGGCAAAAATCAAGCTCTCCCCCATCGGCGAAGGCCCTCTCCTTCACTGCCCTCCTCAATTCCTAGGTCTAGATCTGGCTCATAATTCTGCCTTAGTATCTGCAGTAGAAAGAATAACGGCCCCTCAGATGTCTTCATCTCTGAAACCTATGAATATAGTACCTGACATGGCAAGAGAGACTTTGCAAATGTGATTCAGTGAAGGATCTTTAGATGAAAGATTACCCTGGATTATCCTGGTGGACCCCATGTCATCATGGGAGGGTCCTTATAAGCGGAAGAAGGAGATCGTACAGAGAGATTTGAAGGTGCTATGCTGTTGACTTTGAAGATGAAGGAAGTTGCCACAAGCCAAGGAATGCAGGCGGCCTCTAGAAGCCAGAAAAGACGAGGAAGTGGATCTTCCTCTACAGCCTCCAGAAGGAAAGCGGTTCTGCCAACACTTTGATTTTAGCCCTGTGAGACCCATTTCAGACTTGTGACCACCAGAACTGTAAAATAATATATTGTGTTGCTTTAAGCCACTAAGTTTTAGTATAAATAAGAAATGAGTATAGCAAGTTTGCAGAGCCATGTCTCAGCTGCTGGGAAGGAAGTGCTTTGAGTAGCTGAGGAAAGTGGTTCTAACCACTGGCTGTCTCTTTAAAGAGCTCAGAAGAGGCTGATGGAAGAATGATTGTAATGGCAGGTGAGAAGGCTGAGGCTTCCAGAGCAGAATGAATGGGTCAATGTAGACCAAAGATTTAAGTATCTTTTATTATTTTCTCCACCAATTTCATAAAAACGCCTTTTGTGTTTTAGAAGAATTAAGTAAATGTAACTTCTTTCTTGGAATATGATCCTACAGACAGCAATAGTGCCCCTCTTTCAGAAGTCCTGAGAGGCTTTCTGCCCCAAGTTCCTGAAAAAGTTCAAGCTCACAATTCTGTGTCACCTTTTACAACAAATCGTGACTGAATCTGAAGTAAAGCCACAAAAAAATGACCTCTGGAATTTTATACCTCTCAGGGAATGTGTTCAATTCAAAACAAATTCAAGTGAAACCCTCTGGATTGGACACTTAAACCCTGAACTATGGCTATTTCAAGTGGTGGTTTCATGACTCCGAGGTCCAGCAAAACCGTCCTGTGTTCCCAACCAGAGAGAGAGAGAGAATGACCAACCCGGAACTGGTGGAAAGAAAAATTCTTTGCTGTTTTGTGGGAGGTGTTTCCCCAGAACCAGCCAGAGTGAACATCTGTGATATGCTTGTTTGGACACTCTATCACTTGATGTTGAAACACTTTCATGAAACGCTACAGAAAGTGTTAGAATACCCAATTAGTGATGATATGGGGGAGCTGGGAAAGTGTCATTTGCCTAGGTGGTCCCCAAACACTTTTGGCCTGTTAGCCCATGATATTTATTTCAATAACAGCTCAGAAACCAAGAGGCTTCTCCTCTACCCTCTTCATGAACAAATCGTGAGGAATTCCCCTATTTCTTACATCTGTGGTGTCTGTGTGTGGTCGTTGCAGAGGAGTGTTTCCTGCTGATGGTGGATTTGAAAAACTGAGAGCCGCCTGCAGATCTCTGAAGCAACTTCATGTTGGAAAGAAATCCGATTTTTATGTCTGGCTCTTAGGGCCACAAAAAAGAAGCAGAGAGAGAGAGAAAGAGAGAGAGAGGTGATGGCTCAGCGTAAAGAAGACTTCTCTAACATTCAGCGAGTGGAAGAAGATTCTGATTTGTTGGTTATCTAGCTGGAGCTGAGGATTCTGGGGCCTGTCTTGGTGTCCTGATGGATGCATGAGGCCTGCCATGGATGTAGGGTTAGAAAGTGGCTTCACAAGTCACATATCTGCTAAACCTACTATAGATGGAATTAAGGTAGTTTTGAGATTGGGGGTGTCCAAACATAGTCTGTTGACCATTTGCCAAGGATGTTCTAAAGAGCATTCAGAACACTGATTGGGTGATTGGACTTAATCATTAATTCAATCTGTCAGCAAACATTCATTAAGTCGACTACATTCAATGCTTTATGCTGGATATTGCACTGGTTTTAATGATACACCTTAAATGTTTATAATTTTATTCTATTAATTTTGGTATGGATGGCAGAAAAGAATGACCAAAAGAGGTAGGAGTCACATCCTTCATGTTGATGAAAATATACAAAGGAAAGGCTCATAAAGTAATAGATAATTTTTTAAAAACCCAATAACAACAACAATAACAATAATAATAATTACCATGTGGGCCAGGCATGTATAAATAGCATGTAATTTAATCTCTCAACAAAACTCTGTAGAAAATATAATTACTTTTGTTCATCATACATGGAAATTGAGGCTCAGACATATCGGATAAATTGCCCAAGATCACAGAGCTAGTAACACCTTGAGCAAGTATTCTATCCAGTTCTACTCAACATATAAAATAGGTAGGTAACAAGTCAGCACGTTGTCTTATGGTTATAGAATTACAGAATGATAGAAATGGAAATATAGCAATTACTTGCAATATATTTATTTGAAGGTGAATGAAGTTCCTTTCTAAAATAAGTTAGCTACAGTTATTCATTTTAGAAATGGAGATTTGCAAACTCTCATCTGGGGTGAGCTCAGAGACAAGTCAGTTGGCACTGGATGCTTGCAAAACAGTACTTATGGCAAATTGGTTCAAATACAAAAAAATTAGTTCTTAACGCTGACTCGTTGTTGATGATTTAAGAAGCTCTCAGATAGCTAGAGTTAGGATAATTTCTGATGATCCAGCACCTTAGGAATTCTTGGAAGATGCTGCAGTAGGGGAAAACATACCCTGAGTCCATCCACCTAGCACTGGCCCAGCCACTGTCATGCACATCAGCTTATCTAATTTCCTCAGTGGCCTCAGAGGGTCAATGTTACTAACCCCGTTTTTAAAGAAAAGAACATCAAAATTCAACATTTTATTCCAGATCACGCTGATTATTAGACCATCGAAGCTGGCTATTTGGTCACAGATTTATGTAGTTTATGCATAGCTATGCATTTATATAACATGGTAACTCAAAATGTTGTTCTGAGTTACACTGTGGTTCTAACCATCCCTTTGTAATAGTGTTTTTATGCAAAGAGATGTTCTAAATTCCAAACGAGACGTTGAAGAATGAAGACTTCTCGTGTACTGGCTAGAAACAACTTTGTTATTTTTATTTTTTTGACCAATTAGATCCAGATACCAACTCTATGGTGAAAGAGATCAAGCGTTAATCATGCTACACTGAACTATTTGTCAGTAAATCCGTGGTGAGGGCCCTGGGAACCAATGAGTAGTAAAGGTGTGGATTTACATCCTAGGACATAGGAGCTAGCACCCTCTCATCTGAGTTCAATCCCTACAGACTCTGTCCCAAGCTTGGGTAGGAAAGGAATCTGTAGGCAATAAAGGAATGAAAGCCCTGTTAGCTTTGATTCCATGTCACGTTCTTCCCCAGAGGTGGCAGTGAGGGGCACCTGCTGGGCCATGCGTGCCAGGAGAGGAACTGATGTGAAGATGTGACTTCTTTTGACTTCACAAAGCATCCCTGGTTGGTATACTAGGTGCTTTTCACATTTTCGTTCTCTTCTAATAATTGAGCTCTGCTGGAGGGGTAGGATTTGGGTCCTCAGTGGAGTGCCTACTCCCTCGGAAAGCCTGAGAAGCCACAGTTCTGTAATGAGGCTACACATGGAAAAGAGATCAGGCCAAGCACTGCTTTAGGGCAAGGCCGCATCAGGACTCTGGCCTTTACCATGAATGAATGCGTACTTGTCTCTCTGCCTCTGGCTTCCATGGTCGGTCCTCACTCCTCATCCTCCCCACCCAGAAGTAATAATTTAAAACAGCAAAACTGATGGACTTTGAAACCTCATGGAGAGCAGAAGCAAAAAGGGTCTCAAAATCTAAGGAGAAAGGAACATTTGAGAAAAGCAAATTCTGTAGCTCAAAGCTAACTAAAGCCCATTTAGTCACAGTTTATTAGGAAGCCAATTTGAAACCACAAGCAGGGACTGGCCCTGTCCTACTTTAAATGGACTTTCCATTTCCTTTGTCCTGGTCAGAATCTGCCTTGGTTAAAATGGAACTGCTTGTGAAATTTCTCCTGTCCTAATTTTTAAAAATATTTCATACAGTTTTCTTTAAGTATTGAATGTTAAATATTTACTTTTATTTTTGTTCTTTTGCTTTACATCCAGTTATTATTATTGAATTATTGTTAAATGTTCTTATTGTCTTAAGTTTATTTATTGCTATTACATTTATTATTAGTAGTATTAGTAATAGTAGCATTGATGGTGGTAGGTTTGTATGTTCTGCCTTTGGACCCAAATACCTATCTGGTTTCTTACTGTAGTGAGCTAGCTGGAATATATTGGGGAGACGTGAGAGCTCCTTAGTATAGATGCAAAGCATAGATATAGAATCTGTTGGTTCTAAATCACCTATCCCTGCCTCCTCATCCTTAGGTCCTACCCTAATCCCACTTTAAAAATCAAAAATTAACATGTGTACATGGCAAATAAAAAATAATATAAAAGAATATGAACTAAAAAGTAAAGTTTCTGTCCTTCCCCCAATTTCTATTCCCCCTAGATAATTATTATTATCAGTTTCTTAAATATTCTGTCATATTCAGTGCTTATTCACTTCAGCACATGCAGACAAATGTTCTCATAATCAAATGGATAATTTACACAAACACTCACAGACACACACACACACACACACACACCATTCTTTGTCTTACTTTTCCCTCCCTACTGAATACTATATTTTGGAGAATTTTATTGACCCATAGGCATGTTTTATTTTTTAAATAACTTTCTAGTACTTAATTGTAAAGATGTACCCCAAATTATTTAACTAGTATTGATGGAAATTTGGTTTCCTTTTTTAAAAAAATTAGAAATTATGGGATCACAAGTGTACATCTTTCTTGCTTGTGCAAATATATCTATATGATAATTTCTGCTTTTTTTTAAGGGGGCTATGGTACTTGCTTCCCAAATCAAAGACACTCCAGATCTCTCTTAATACAGTGGCCAAAGGAGAGAAGCAAGAGATATATGTACATGCCCAGAAGGAGAAAAAGCCAAGAGAGCAAGTGGTTCCAAAAGAGGGACCAAGAGCTGAGATCAGAAACAATCAAAAGAAAAAATGCCCAGGGAAGGTTTGCTCCTGTTCAGTCCTATTCCTAATCCCTTGAAATCATCCACCAGAAGCACAGCCTTCCCACCTCATTGTGCCCCTGGCTCTAGTAGGAGACCATCTCTATCTTCCCAGGGTGGATAGAGGAGGCTCAGATAGGGGAAGACTTGAGGTCCCCCTAGAGATTGGAGAGCATAGGCTAGACTAGAGAATAGACATTATATCAAACTGAAGAACATTTTTAAAAGAAAAATACACCAGTTAAAACAGCTGGTCACATGCATGCCTCTTCCTCTGGTGTCTTGATTCATGTGCACACATTTTTACATAATTGCAGTGATGGCCTAGATTCAATTTTGTATTCTGCTTTTTTTCCCACTTAATATAATATAGTAAATGTTTTTCCATGTGGCTACATAATCTTTCTAATTACCATTTTAATGACTTCATAATACTTCTTCCAGTTCACATATTGTAATTTATTTAACCACTCCCTATTGGCGGACATTTTAAATTGTTTCCAGACTTTTACTAATATAGAAAATGGTGCATACAATATCTATTGTTTTCCCCTTTTTGAATGAGTTTTGTGGGTTAAAGAGTGTGTCAAAGAGTAGGGTCAAGTTCATACCTCTTGATAAACTTTGTTCTGCTGATTCCACAAGCAGCAATGCCTCTTGCATAGTATCAAGACACTAATTTGGATACCTTTTTTTTCTAAATTTCTGCAAATATCATATAATCTGCCTCTGCCTTTTACTTTCTGCTAATTCTTCTCTACATTCCACAATGCCAATTCATTCATTTAGCCTTTGGTTGATGATTTATTCATTCAATGTCTTTTAGAACCTAATATTTACCAGGAGTTTGCTCTAGAATCATATTTTCTTGGTAACACTGCAATTCTTATAGAAAACAGGAACAAAGGATGGCAACGCATCGTGTTAGTGAATTCATTTTGTAAAACTAAAAAAAAAATTCATACTTTGTAAAACCCCAGTTCTTAGATTTAAGGAAAACGTGGGTTGGAGAAAGTCTGTGAGCAGATCCCAGCTCCATGAAAAGCATAAGTGCTGAATAAAAAGAGAACTGAGACTGGCAAAGAGTGGAGAGCTGGCTAAAGCCAAGCATTGTTGAATGAGTAGGAGTTCACCAGCAGAAAAGAGATGAAAATGGGGTCTTAGACCATTTGTGTTGAAATCCTAGCTGTGAGGACTTAAATAATTTATCTTTTTCTTCCCTTCTCTATCTTTTCTTTTAGGTTCCTTTTCAACTTTTAAAATTCAGACAAAATATCACCTATGTCTTTTACTTTCCCCCAGAAGTCCTCCTTTACCTGGTGTTCCCAACCCTCTGGTGATACACCTCTTATAGCAGCCATCACCCAATGTTGTCTACACTAGAATGTGAAGTCTTTGGGGGCAGAGGCCTATCTTCCTCCTCGGTGTCTCCAGCATCTAGCACAGTCTCTGATATATGGTAGATACTTGGCAAATGTTTGTTGAATTTAATGACTTGAATTGAATGTTTAAGTAATTATGGCACATCAACAGGAGGAAATATTATGCAGCAATTAAAAAGATAATTAGGAAGACGGCGTAGCTTGTTGGAAATACGTTTATGGTATGCTTAACGTGAACATGCAAAGAAATGTCTGCATTATGATTCTCACTGTCTAAAAATTCTCATGTTAGGTGCTAATGAGACAAAGGAGAATAAGGAAAGATATTTCTCTCTAAGAAGCTCATGGCTCACGTTGTACTGAGGGAGGTAGGCGTGTAAGGGCAATGACAGCAGTGTGTGTGAAATGCTGAATAGAGTGCTGAATTTGTCTGGGGAAGTTGGGTGAGATAGGTATAACATTTAATGTGGGCTTGGACGTTAACTAGGAGTCAAAAGACAAGCTAATGGAGGAAGTATTTTCTTAAATGGGAAATGGCATTGCATTTTAGAGAAATCGTTAGAAATTTCTGTGGTGGTGGGTGGGAGATGAGACAAGACGAGAGTATAATGTTGAGTTGTATTGTACACGTCTTGCTAAGGTGTTTGATCTTTAACACACAGATGGTGGGGAGTCATCAAAGGCTCTTGAGGAGAGGAGTGGCTTGATTACATTTGTTTTTATGACAATAACCCTGGCAGAGCAAAAAGGACAGACTAGAGGGGCAAATACCCAGGGCAAGTGCACCGGGGAGGAGGCTGTAGCTACCTGCTTCAGGTAAGAGCTAACAGGCTTAATGGTGGAGCTGGAGCAGGGGCAAAGTTGACATACCTTCACAGGGAGAGTGGACAAGACTTATTGACTTATGGAATGTTGGGAGGTGAGTGAAGGGAGGATTCTAGGGTGATCTGTGGTCACAAACAATTTTAAAAAATGTAAAAGGAGCAGGTTTGTGGTAAGAGAGTAAGTGGGATCAGGGGAGTGGGGAGATGTTTAACTTAGTTCTGGACTTGTTGAGTTTTTGGTGCTAATGGGCCTTGCATCAGCAGAAGGCTGTTATGCAGTCAAACAAGTGCTTCTAGATTCTTAGGAGATAATTTCTGGCAAAAAAGATGTCCATAAACTGGGTCCAAGCAATAATCTCACACTTTCTATCTCCATGAAAAAGGGGAAGCATGCTACAAATGCAAGTATTCTGGCAGTGACTTCAAATCTAGAGTCCTCCTCATCAGCTGTGAGCAAATTACTTTTAACCTTGTTAAGCCTTAGATTCCTCATCTGTGAATTAGAATAATGACTCTTGCCTCATAGGGTTGTATGAGAATGAGATGAGATAAAGCCAGAAAAATATATGCAGGAGGGACCTAGTGAGTGAGCGTCCACTCCACCCCCACCCGCAGATTATCTCAGAACAATAGTAAAGGGCTGAAACAGAAACCAACATAGTTGTCTTTAAAACAAGCATCAAATAGATCTCTGGGTACTGATAGTTGATTTCTGTAGTGCTGGTCCAGTTCTTGGAGTCAAGTGTTAGTGAGATTCAGGGACCAGGTCTTCTCTTGACTTGTAGCCAGGCTGTTTTCCACCAAAAGATTCCTCCAGGAGTGAAATATGGACTTCCTCAATATGAGCATCATTGTGGTCCGATCTATATCAACATTCCAATATGGTGCCTTCATTTCTCTCTCTTCTTCTCTGATGAGCATAAGACCTTTGATTTCTCTTGCTTATTTGAACCGTCACTTATACATATATATATCTCCATCCCATATGGTAATAATAATAATGAAATGATAATAATTTCCGTTTTGAGGGCTTACTTTATGTTAGTACTTTAGGTGTATTATTCTTTGGGAGATATGCATGTGACTTTATATTTTACCCATTTACAAATGATCAAACTGGAGTACAGAGAGGTGAAGTGACTTGTCCAAAATTGCACAGGAAGAAAGTGAAGGACCTAGGATTTGAAAGATAACCGTTTGAACCCAGAGCCCTTCCTTGTAACCACTACCTCTCAACCAAGATGACATTCTCTCTGCCGCTTGCCACTCAAGGGTGGGAGAAGGAGAGATGGATAGAGCACTTAAGAAAGAGAGATGCAAGAAGCTAGGAAGCGTTGTGCATATACGTGTTTTAATTGCTGTTACTCATGAATCATAAGTCACTCTTGTTTCTCCATCAAGGGAGGCACAAGGACAAGCAAACACAATGGCATTTATCTATGATTAAAAAATTATGACCATTTATATGCAAATGAGGGCAGGTCCTATGCTTCTGGAAGACTGAAGAGGATTACACAGAGTCATAAATTTGGGGTGTTTCTTCTTTTCTAGGCACTCCCAGGCCAAGTGCCGAGTTTCAGCAGCATCTGCCAGGGTGATTGGGAGCAAGGTTGGCCATCCTGGGTTGTTCCATATGACACAGTCACACCTGCTTGCTTTTGCTCATGCTCTTTCCTCTGCCTGGCATGTTCTTTAGCTAGAAAACTCTGTCAGTCTCCTTGATCAAATGCTGTCTGCTCCAAGAAGACTTCCACACTAATGATTTAGCTTCAACAGTGTTAGTCCCTGCAATGGCATAGATTGTGTTAATTCATTCATTCATCCACTTATTCATTCAACACATGCTCATTGAGCACCTTCGTGGAGCCAGGCATTGTCCTAGACACAGAAGATAAAGTTTGCACCTGATTCCAGAGCAAATGAGTGAAATAAGGTCACTATTCTCCCATGGAGCTTACATTGACTAGAGGAGATGGGCAAATAAACAAATAAGCAAGAAAACATATGGTATAATTTCAGGTAATGATATGTGCAGGGAGGAAATAAAGCAGGTTGGTGGGTGGTCAGGGAAACCCTTCTGAGGATGGTTTTATGAATAATGACCTGAATGAAGCTAGGAAACAGGTCATGTAAAGATCTGGGGTCAGAGACTTTGGCAGTTCAACGGTAGCTTCTCTTAATAGATGTGCCACGTGAGGGAATAAACTACAGTCAGTAGCAACGGAAATGATGATGATGATGACGACGATGTTGATGATGATGACGATGATGGTGATGGTATTGACTATGAATTTTGAGCATCTTTTGGGGTCTAGCTCCCATTGTAGATATTTGCATTCGTTATTTCTCAAGCTTTGTGAAATAGGTATTGTATCTGATTTGCACATGAAGCAAAACCCTTAGAAAAATAAAATGACTGACTCAAAGTCACACAGCCAATAAGGGACATTAGCTGAGACTCAAACTCCAACCTGCCTCCAAAACCTATAACCTTCAATGGCCCCTTTTCTAACCTAACATGGGGTCGAGCACTGTAGACACTTAATAATATGATGAATGGATGAAGGAATGAATTCATTATCCTCAATGTCCCATAAATGCCATCTTATAGGACTGTTTAAATATCTCGCCAAGTCTGAGGCTGGGGTGTATTTAGGCATTTGACAAGTATTGCATTTCTGAGAGGACTGTGGGACAGAGCATGAGGCCCCCAAAGGTGAATAACTTCATTGTTGAAGCTCACATATGGATATGAGATAAACCATGGTGACTCTGTCTCTCCCTCCTCCATTGCACACACATCTCTTCTGTGAGAAGAATTTTCCTGCTCTGAATGACTACACACACATACCACACCCCTCCAAATATATAGACACACACACACACACACACACACACATATGCCAGAGACATGAACACATTCCCACGAACAGGGATACATACTACTAGTACATAATAAGCAGAGAGACACAGCTGTGCACAAAGATGCACATCAACACGGAGGATACACACGTGTTCACACCCTCACATGACCTCATATGTACAGAGGCACCCCAGAAACACTCACTCACACGTACCTGAGCAGAAACCTGGGTACACCTGCATGAAGGCAGGCTGTGTCACAGCCAGCGTGGCTACAAGTCTAGTTTTCAGTTCACAGCAGTTGGGGAAATTCTCTTCTCTCTCTTTTTGTGGTGGCAGCAACAGCCAACTTCTCTGACACTGTTCTCCCAGGATCGCCCACCTCCAATTGCTTCTTCCTTTTCCTCAGCTTCTTCCAGAAAAGCCAATTGTTGGAGCTCCTTCCAATCTCCCTGG
The DNA here is from genome assembly GCF_020826845.1 of Diceros bicornis minor. Classification (NCBI taxonomy): domain Eukaryota; kingdom Metazoa; phylum Chordata; class Mammalia; order Perissodactyla; family Rhinocerotidae; genus Diceros; species Diceros bicornis. The sequence continues at coordinate 20,293,691 of NC_080758.1, forward strand.
TGGGGTCAGGTGGAAGACTGTCAAAGTACAGCCTCCTTGGTACCCCTGCTTCTGTCTTAGGGACTTGGCATTGGATGGTCCCCATGTCTGGGATGCTCTCCCCCCAGACACCCCAGTGCTCCCTCCACCACTGAGCTCCTTCCATCTTTGCTCAAATGTCCCCTTCTCAGTGAGGCCTGACCCTGCTCACTGATCCTGCAGTACGAGGAGGATGAGGATTATATTAACCATCGCTCTTGAGCATCTATCAAGGTCTAGGTACAATTCTAGGTGATTTGTACTCATTTATTCTGCACAATAGCCCTGTGAAGTAGGTATTGTTGTATCTGATTTAAAGATTAAGAAAAACTCTTAGAAAAATAAAATGACTTGTTCAAGGTCACTCCTGCTACCCCTTCCTTTACTCTGCTCTACTTTTTCTTCATTTCACAGCACTTACCATTTTCTAACAAACTAGATAACTTACTTATTTTTTATTGAATGTTGTTGGCCTTCCCTCTTCCCCCACACATACACACTGGAATATAAGCTCCATGCACATGGAGATCTTTCTCTGTTTTGTTCCCAAGCACAGTCTGGCACATGGTAAGTACTCAATAACTATGTGTTGAATGAATGATTGAATGAATGATTACTGAGCACCTAACTTTGGCCAGGCACTATATTTTTACTTCACCTATGTTTTGCTCTGTGAAATAAAGATCACTACCATCAACCCATTTTCAGATTGAAAAAAACAACAACTGAGATTCAGAGGGTGGAAGCATTGCTTAAGGTCACAGACCTTGTCTGAAATGAAGTAAAAAAATATATCCTGTTTACTCCAAGACGCTTTACAACTTTCTTTCTTTTTACCCAAGGAGTCTGGGGACAAAGATGGCAGTAGCAGATTGGTCAGCACAGTGACTCTGAGAGCCTTTAGGGGACCCTAGAGGGAGGAGTCATCTCTTGCTGTGCCAACATCCTCGGGATTGTGATGGTGGCTGATGGTGAGGAATTTTCTCTCTCCCTATTCTTGTCTCCAGTAGCCAATTTCTGGGTCTGACTCTTAGAATGAACCATGTCCTGTTATCAGGGAAAAAACCCCTGACAACTCATAAGGCTTCTCTGGAGCTGTTTCTTGAACACTCCTTGTGATTTCTGGAAGCCTTGGACCCTATGTGCTCTCAGTCGACTGATCACATGCCAAGGCCTGACAGACGGACTTCTAGACCAGATAATTCTGAAAGTCCCAGAGACCCCATGCAGAATTTCCTGCTTTCACTGAAGCTTCTCTCTTCTGGGCAATCTCATCACTCTTTGTGGCCACAGCTGGCGCTGGCAGCAGCCTCTAACTCAGCATCGTTAGTTACACAAGTGCTGACGCTCAGAGCCCCTCACACAGGCCACAGCCCCGTGGGGAGGGTGGTGTGGAAGGAGGCAGAGGTGGAGGAAGGGAGGGAACAGAAGGAGGAAAACTAGATTGGTGATGTCTTGATTTCCTCTTTGCCTGAACATGTGTCCCTCCCCTGTCTCATCCTCTTGCCTCCCAAGTTAGAAATCTGGAAGTCACTATCAACTCCCTCTCTCTCCAGCTCCATACCAAAGCACTAACTTATCCCCCTCTTTTCTATCTTCCTCACATCTCTTTTCCCCCTCCCCTTCTCTACAACCTCAGAGCTACCCTCTTGGTCCTGGCCCACACCATCTTTTACCTGAAACCCAACAATACTCTCCTAAATGTTCTCCTGGCCTCCAGACATGTGCCCCTCCCATTACAGATGGAGTGTCTTGACCATGTTCTTCTGCTAAAACTGTCAATGGCTCCTTACTGTCCTGAGAATAGCAATCCACACTCTTTTCATTGGATTACAGGCCCTGCATGATCTGGCTCATGCCGACTTCTCTAACCTCTTCTCTCTGGTGCCTCTCAGGCCACTGGTCTCCAGTAAGACTGAATTTCTGATGATGCCCTTCATGTTCCCAGCCTGTTCTGTCATTTCTTGATGCCTCTGCTCCATCTGAAATACTTATCCCCTCTTCCTGCTTGGCTAACATTTACTCATCATTCAGTACCCACATCATGGGTCACCTCCTCTATTGAACCACACAGACATCTGCTTCCCCAATACCTGAAATGGTTACTCATTTGTGTCCTTGCCTCATTCTAACCCCATCTACCTTATATATAACTCTGGTTTAGTCCTCATGTGACGCTGGCTGTGTTGGTCTCATCTCAGCTTGGCCAGTTCTTGACTCAGGGTGTGGAATGGAGGCTGTGTTCTTTCTAGCAGTGCTAACTCTCTTAGAGAGGACATGGAGGGTGAGAGGAGGGACTTAGAATGCAGCAGACTAAATGGTTTCAATAAAATCCCAATTCTTGGGGCAAAGGTCTAAGCTAGAGGCTCATGCATGGCATGGAACGATTTCGCTCCCTAGTGTACACTCACTAGCAGGTCAAAGGAGTCTTTTCACAACAATCCTTTGAACAAACCACCAAGACATGCTTTTTCAGTGAAAAGGACACCCTCTCTTTTTCCTAGTCCACATAGTAGAATTCTGCCCACGTGACCTTCTAGGCAAGGAATGATCAGGAGGACACAGCTACTTGTGGGTACAGTCTTTTTGGAATTTCTTGTTCAAGTCTAGAAGAGGAGGGAGGCATAGATGTCTGGGCCCCACTCCAACCAGCGCACAGGAGGTCTTCAATGGTGCCTTCTTTCTTGGAGGGTCCATCCTCATTTGCATGCTATTTGCATGTAACCCTTCCCCACTCCCAAGGTCTAGCTTACCTATGCTCATCTCCAAGAGCCTATGTTTTTCTCCCTTTTTCCTTGCCGAAGGCATCTGGCAGTTTGGCACTGTCATTTCATCCTGAGAAACCAAAATGAGAGGAAAGAGGTCCTCTTAAATGCACAGAATTTGCAGCAGGTGCTGCTGCCAGGGACAGGGGCTTGCTAATGCTATGTGGTGGTTTTCTAGGATCTACCTTCTTTGATGTTAATACTACTCTCTGTTTTTGCAACACCGCTTCTGACACCAAATATGTGGGTTTCCTCCCCCCCTCGCCCAACCAATTCTCCAAGTCTCCGGACACCAACTGGGTGTCCTACAATTTAATTCAATTGACACTAACTGTCCAGAGTTAGCACAGACCCCACAAGGTAAGGGCTCAGTCCAACAGAATACCTCCACTTCAGACACCAATTGCAAGTCTTGGCCACCCATGCTCCCAACTGACCATCTATAAATTTGAGAAGGTTCCCACTACACCCTCCTTAGGTTCACTAAGTTGCTAGAATGGCTCACAAAACTCAGGAAAACAGTTTACTTACTATTACCAGTTTATAAATGGTGTAACTCAGGAAGAGTCAAATGGAAGAGATGCATAGCACAAGCTATTGCAGGAAGGACATGGAGACTCCCTGCCCTCTCCAGGAGCACCACCCTCCCAACACCTAGGTATGTTCACCAACCTGGAAGCTCTCCAAACTCCATTGTTTAGGGTGTTTATGCAGTTCTCATTACACAGGCATAATTGATTATGTCACTGGCCATGGGTGATTAACTCAATCTTCAGCCCCTCTTCCCTCTTCAGAAGTCAGGGGGTGAGGCTGAATAGTCCAACCCTCTAATCATGCCTTGATGTTTTTGGTGACAGTCCCCATCCTGAAGCTATCAAGAGGTCCCCAGCCACCTGTCATCTCATTAGCATAACGAAGATACTCTTACCACTCTGGAGAGTCCAAGGGTCTTAGAAGTTCCTGTGTCAAAAACCAGGGGCTAAAACCAAATATTATAATAAAAGATGCTCCTTTTGCCCCTATTAACCAGGAAATTGCAAGAGTTTTAGAAGCTCTGCACCAGGAACCAAGGATGAAGGCCAAATACATATTTATTATTACATTACAATATCACAGATATGGATGTATCCCTGGAACTCCGTGAATTCAGCGTCCCTCCCAGTGGGGTTTGGGTGATATTTTCCTCCCCTGCACAAATAAAACAGTAGATTCTGAGTGGGAAGAAGGCAGGTGTCTCATGACTTTGTTCCAGTTGAGAACTTAGATGTTAACTCAGAAGTGCTTTCCTTGCAATGGAACAGACCAGGAATGGAGATTCAGTCTGCCTGTGTCTGAAGCTCTGCAGAAGAGAAAAAGCTGGGTCCTCCCCTGGACATCCAGGCTTCCTGGAGCTCTTTGTCCTCATTTGCAGGGTATGAGAAGGGAAATTTCTGAGGGAGAGTGTCAGATTTCACTCCAACCAGAGAGGGAAAGAAAATGTAAAATCTGTCTCATGCCCTCCTTCTCCTCTGGGACCAGCACTGTGTCTTATCTACTTCTCTGCTCCAGCATGGTGTATGTTCCTCAAGGTTTGTGGCTTCTGATCTCTCTTGGCTCTTCTTGCCCAGTGTCCCTATAGGTCTGATCATTCAGGAATGATCCTGCTGGTTGACTCACCTCTGACATCATGCAGCCTTCTCCAGGTATGGCTGAGAGGGCTCTCTGTAATTAGGGAGGTCTTGGCCCTTCAAAATCATTTGACATTGGTCATGGACTCAATATATTTGAAGTTTCATTACAAGCCATGCATTTCCCTAGGACTAGGCTACAAAAATCACCCCCAAAAGTTGTGTCTTTGCTCATGATTAGAATTAAAGACTCTCATATTGAGTCAGGAGTTGTTTCAGGAAGATCAGAAGTTATGTTTGGGGATTTATGAAATCATTTCTGGACTGTACCTGGCAATGAAATAACAAATATGAAAGCAGAGAGAAGGGAACTGATTTTCCTGAAGTCCCTCAGTGAGTTAGCGGGAAGCAGGCAAACTGGGGGATGAAGGATCAGGGCCTGAGGCTGGCTGCTGGCAGCGGGGTGTAACTTAGGGCAGGAGCAGACGGGGGTTCATGGAAGGGGAGAGACATCCCGGGTGCCCAAGAAGTGAGGTATCGCAGAAGGGGATCAGCTCACCTGCATCTGTGACTAACCCTAGTACAGCATCTCCTACTTGCCGGGAGCGGACATTGTGCTTTGAATGCCCTAATTCATCTAATCTTCTAAACAACCCTTTGAAGTGGGAAGAGGCGCAGCTAGAACTTGACCTGGGGCTTTCTGACCCCCGTGCTGGAACTCTTGACTGCATCATCCTCTCTTTGGGTTGCAGGCATTTAAGCTCAAGTATTTAGGATTTCACAAACTCAGTGGTTTCCTTCTTTTTTTTTTTCCTGGTGTATGTGATAAAAGCGACAAATATCAATTTCTCATAATAGGGAGAAATCTGCTTTCACCCTATTAACAGCATCACTGACCACTCATTGATTTTTAAAAGGGAAATAAGGAAAAAAAGATGTTGCAAATTATTGTTATTAAGTCCATTTGGAAAGTCGATATACTCACTCCTGTGTTGGCGAGAGTGAGTGGAAATATGAGTCAGACACAGAGAGTAAGAGATCTTGGAGTTTGCAACTGAAGGGTGACAAGTGACAGCCACAGCAAATTAAGGTCTGCTCTTAAATCTTTGCCCAGCCTCTTCTTTCTTCTGTACCTGGATGAAGTGTCATGATACCATAGAAAGAGCAAAGATTGAAGTCCTTAGTCTTTTGCTAACTCAATGTGTGACTTTGAGCAAGTTGCTTAACCCTCGTGACCCTCAGTTTGTTCCCCTATTCTATTTGAATAATAGTACCGACCTTTGGGATTTTCTTGAAGACAAAATGATCACACAAAGCATAGCACAGTGCCTGGGACACACAGTGAGTAGTCAGTACCTGTTGGATTCCTCTCATTCTCTTTGAATGCTCCATTTGCTCCATTTGGCAGAAGCCAAGTACTCGCTTTCTCCTGAATGGCACAGAAATCGCAGAGTCCCTGCTTTTACATCTCAGAGTCCCTAATGCATGTTACATACCCTGGAAAATGTATCCTCCTAAAGACTTGCTTCTATTATGTAAGGAGGAGTGTGAAACATTTGTCATTATCCAGCTGGTCCCCGAGTCTCCCTTTGAAGGGGCATTGTGGGATCGAGGACAGATTGGCAGGTTTTGGTTTAGATGTGGAATGTAAGACCGAGGCAAGATGTTGAGAAGAGATTGTGATGTACAAAAAGAGTTAAGATTCTCTGGATGAGAAATTAACATGAATTTGGGAATCTCTGAGGCAGTGAAAAAGAGAGGGACAAGAGTAAGAGGAGAGAAAATGTCTAGGAAAAATGCCAGGCATGTGGCACGCTAAGTTCCTCTTGAAAAACATGACCGAAATGTCTGATATTCAATGTTAAGTGATTTTCAGAGCTATTTAGATAAACACAACAAACGCCAGTTTGTTGAAAGTGAGTTCATATATAAAATCCTCGGAACAGCTCCTGGCATATACTATTACTGTTATTATTATAATTAATATGATTATTGTATTGTCATTACTGTCCAGGCTTGTGGTGGGCACGTGGTATTTTGGGGAGTGAAAGAATTGAGGGAGTTGCCACTTCCCAAGTGGAGTGCTGCCATGTGAAAAAATGGATTAAACATGTGGGATGTAAGATTGTATGCAAACTAAACCAATTCACTGAAAAGCAGGAACTGAGACCCCAAACTGCTCAGAAAAGTCAAGACCCCCCTGACCCCCAAACCGAGGGCATCTGAGGGATGGGAAGGGACACTGAGCCTCCCACCAAATGTTGGATGGAGGTTAGAACCCCTTTCTCTTGATCCTCAACAGGGAGGGTGACCAAAGCTAAAATGGGGTGACATCTGATTCATTTGTCATGAAAGCTTCCAGGACACTCTATAACTCTCAAGGCCAAAGCCAAATGCCTAATGCTACAGTATTTGACCCGCTGTGTGTTTCTGGTCTTCTCCCCGCTGTATCCCAGACATACCCTTGCTAAGCTCTCTACAATTCTCCAGTCCTGTACTCAGAGCTGCTGCCTCTGCACGGTGACCCATGCCATCACCCCTGACCTTGAAGTGCCTGCCCTGCTTCTCTCTGCCCACCCAATCCTGAGAATTTTCCTGCCCAGCCCATCCTCCAGCTCCCTTGTTCCAGCTCCCCAAGAAGCCTTTGCTACCCCTTCAAACCCAGACTGATTTTCCCATAATAGCATTTCCTAAGATCTCGGATTCTACTTCCCCCACCCTCAGCTGGACTCAGTGATGCCCCCACTCCGCTCCTTGCACACATACATAGAAATGTTGAGGGCTCGATCCTGCTGAGGTTGTGCTTGAGTCTTAATCCTCTAGCAAGAGGAAATGACGGGAGTTGTGATAAGGGGTCCATGGCACGATTCTATCAGTTTCAGAACAGGGATTGGCAAATTTCCTGCAATGGACAAGACGTTAAATAGTTTAGGCTTTGTGAGCCACGTACAGTCTCTGTTGCAACTTCTCCACTCTGCCCTGGTAGTGTGAATGTAGCTGCAGACAAGAGCTAAACAAATGAGCATGGCTGTGTTCAACAAAACTTTACTTACCAAAATAGGCTGCTGCGGCTGCAATTTGCCAAACCCTGTTTCAGAAAATGCTCTATCCAAAGCAGCGATGTCCTTTCATTTCCATCAAAAACACTATCCCCACCGTGATCTGCTTTTGATTTTTTTTTTCACCCCAAAAGAAAATAGACTTGAAAAAATTAGCTTGATCACACCATCAGGATGGCTACTATCAAAACAAACAAAGAAACAAACAAATGGAAAATAACAAGTGTTGGTAGGATGTAGAGAAATTGGAACCCTTGTGTATTGGTTGGACTGGAAAATGGTGCAGCTGCTATGGAAAACAGTATGGCAGTTCCTCAAAAAATTAAAAACAGAATTACCATATGATCCAGCAATTCCACTTCTGAGTGTACATCTAAAAGAATCGAAAGCAGGGTCTCGAAGAGATATTTGTATGCCCATGTTCACAGCCACATTATTTGCAAAAAATGGAAGCAACCCAAACGTTAGACAGGTGAATGGATAAACAAATTATGGTGCATACATAGAACAGAATATTATTTAGCCTTAAAAAGGAAGGAAATTCTGACGCATGCTACAGCATGGGTGGACCTTGAAGACATTATGCTAAGTGAAATAAGTCAGTCACAAAAAGAGAAATACTGTTTGATTCTACTTATACGAGGTACCTAGGGTAGTCAAATTCACAGAAACAGAAATTGGAGTGGTCCTTGCCAGAGGTTGGAAGGAGATGGGAATGGGGAGTTATTGTTTAATGGGTCTGAAGTTTCAGTTTTGCAAGATGAAAAAGTTCTGGAGATTGGTTGCACAACAATGTGAGTTATATTTAACACTACTGAACTATACACCTAAAAATGGTTAAGATGGTAGATTTTATGTTATGTGTATTTTACCACAATTTTTTTAAAAAGTAAAGTTGATTGCATTAAATATTTTACAAGAAAAAAATAGCTTGATTTGGCTCCTCTCGCTTCCCCTACTTTGCTCTGGCTCCTCTGCTACACGGATGCAGGCAGCACGGAGGGCATCGAGCCAGTAGAGGCACTTAGGATGGTCTCCAGCGTTGGAGAAACCAGACAGGAATGTCTTTTCCTATCAGCTTTTCTATAGGGAGACAGACAGTCCTCTCAGCCTGATACAATATGGTAATTGCTGCCACTCAGCTAGGGGGGAATCTCCAAGGAACTCAGCCGAGGCGTCATTTTGGGCTCTGTCATGTCCTATAGCCTGCGCTAGGGCCGCACGTGTGTCCTCTCCTGCTTAAGTTATTTATATAGGTGGATGAAAACACTTTGCTTGTACAAACTAGAAACTATTAGATTAGGCCAGCAGAGACAGCCAGAGGCAATCTTTTAACAAAGTGAGTGGGATTCAAAGTAGGCATGGAAAGCAAATATTATTTCACTGGGAGTCGATTAGAGGGAGCTCTTCGGATGAGCGGTAATCGCTTTGTTAACTTAGGTGGGGGAGGCGAGAGGGACCAGGTAGACACCAGCTGGGTTTGAAGGGGAGCAGCCTGGGATGAAATGGTAATTCAGGGGGTAGGTGGATGCATCAGGCACCCTTCCACACACACTCCCCCCTTTCTTTATTTAAAGTACATGATGGAGCTTAGCAGCTGAGAAGCCTCGGTTTGCTCTAAAATTTCTCATTTTAATTCAGGCAAACACTCTATAAATCCAATGTATCGGAAAGCAAATATTGAGGCTAAGTAAGAAGGTCCATTAGTTGGAGTGCTTAACTTCTAGGGCCTGAGCATGTGGGAGGGGTGGGCAGAGAAGCCTAGAAAGGGAGGCTGAGCTGGAGTGGGAGCGTGGAATGTGGGTGCTGGGGATAGGAATCTTAGGAAGGTGGGCCCTGGGAAGGAGTTGGGGGCAGAAGTGGAGGGAAGGGGAGGATTTGGGGCTCATGGGAGGTACGTCAGTTTGGAAAAGGCTAGATTAGAAGGAGACTTTTGGAGTTTTTGGTGAAAAGAGAATTGGAAAGGAGGCTTCGGATGAAGATTAATGATGGGGCACAAAAAGAGGACGTTTCTGAAAGTATAGAGGGGGGCCAGAAGGGGACATCTGGGTACATAATGACCGTCTTCTCATAAGCAAATTCCAAGAGACGTGAGGTCCAGGGGTAGGTTGAGGAGTTCAAATGGTGGTTTATGTCGTCATTTGCGTTGTTTGGTAGTGGGGCTGCTGGGGATTCTGCGAAAATTTCGGAACTGATCCAAGGGTGGCTGAATCTCCTCAAAGACCCTGAGCATCAAAGTGGCCAGGAAACTGGTACTCAGGAGCTCCTGGATGTGCTGTTTTCCAGAGATGCCTACAGGAAGGAAGAGGACCTTTCACACGTGGAGGTGGTGTGTATGACAGTTAAGGGCATGATGGTCTAGAATCAAGAATGCATGGATTTAAATCCCACCTTGATCATGTGCTAGTTGGGTGACCTTGGAGGAGTCACTTACCCTGTTTACTCATCTGTAGAATGGGGATGATTACGCTTCCACGGAGATGGTTATAATACTTCCTTCATGTTGAGAGGAAACATGATGATGTATGCTTCACACAATGACTGGCACAAAGAGGGTGATTGGTTCAACTTAGCCTTTTTTAACTGATATTTTTCTAAAAATAATTCTCAAAGACAACTTCTCCAAAACACCTCCAAGGACTCTCCAAATCTGTGAACAGGAGTCTTACAGGAGCATGAGGACTGTTCACAGAGTGACTGGGCTAGAAGTGACCTCCATGTTTTTGGGCCTTTTCCACAGCAGCTCTGGGAAACTTTGACCCTGGATTCTCCATATTCATTTATTGTTCAATGTTCTCCACAAAGTTTTTAAAGAAAGAGAAATAACCAGGTTTAATGATCCACCACTGGAGTCTCTCTTGCTTCATATTAATGTCAGCACTTTTGCTTTTCAGTAAAAGTTCAAGATTAGTTAAGGCAATCCTCTGAATCTCCCCTTCTAACTTCAAGGTTTTAGGAAGAGGTTTTGGAACTACCTTAGATCATTAGCACAAGGGAATGAGAAACACAGCTGATAAGGATAATGACCACTCTTTACTCAGCTCTTTTCATGTGCCAGGCTCAGAACTAACTCTTTTACAGGACTTTCCTCATTTAGTGATTGTCACCGCCCTTCAGATGGGGACTATTTTTACCAACATACTACAGAAAAGGAAACTGAGCCCAATAGAAGGTCGACTTTGCTCAGGATTGTACATCTGCTAAGTGGCAGGGCTGGGGTTGAACAAGTTCAACCTAATCTGAAGCCAGATTTGAAATTGAAGACTGCCATCCCCAGACTAGGCTCCACAAGGGGAACCAAAATGGGAACAAATCGCAGAAGCTTTTATTCCCAGGTGAGAGCCTTGGTTTTAAGAAAAGATAATAATTAGTCTCCTGGGATAAGGGAAGGGCAGATTTAATTTTTCCCCAAAATGAAGTTGTCCTAGTTGTTACTGATATACAGTGCTTCGGACTCTTAATCAATGATGTTAGCAGTTTTCAGTGTTAATTTAATTAGTACAAGAGACCCTGCTGGTAGAAATATTGGATAATTAGTGTTTTATGTAATGGCTTATGAAATACGCTGTAAAAACTCCAATAGTTACAAATTCTCAGCAGAACTTTTATCAAAGCACAATATTTAAGTGGATAAATCCTTGCTTGGAGGCTGATCTGATAAAACATTTGGTGGGGCATCAGAATTCCCATGCTTATTGCATTGCTCTGGTTTCTAAAAGGTAAAGGATAAAAGAGCCCTCTCTGATACAGCCAGAAAAAGGTTTCCAGAGGTGACCTTGGATACAGAGAGATTTTCTCAGAGGTAATGCTTCAATGTCAGTGAAGATCCAAGGGCTATGCACTTGGATTCCTGCTCCTGAGGGAAGAGAGAGAGCCCCATTTTTTCTAAGTCTTGGATAACACAATGGGAAGAAATCTTGGATGGAGGAAGGATTTCAGATAAAATCTGATAAGCATACAGAAAATATAACGAAAAGGGGTTCTGGGTAACTCCCAACCCAGAGTGCATGAGTAGGGTGGTGTTCACTGATTAATTGAATATATTCTATATCTCAGAGAGAATGGCTGGAGTTGTTCTGGTGACTTGTGACTATAGACATTGCAGAGAATATCAAAGCAGGAATTTAAAACAGTTTCTTGTCCATGTTTTATTGACCACACACAGTTCCCAAGCAGATGGGTAAAAACTCAACGTGAAGCCTGACTATAGCAGTTGCAGGTCAAGTCCATGCCTGTACAACCATCCGATGAAGTGTACACCACCTTAGACCCCAGTGCATGTAATGGAAATGGCCTTAAACTGGGCCATCCAAGTCAAATGAGCTTTCATTCTCAGAGACAAAAGACTATGAGAGAAAAAATATTACATCTGCGTTGGTTGGCAAAACCTCCCTCCTTGCTCTGTTGGATTCTAAGAGTTCAGAGAGCCTAAGCCTTAGCTTTTGCCAGCCTAGAATCTGTCATGGGGACTATTCTACCAAGAGTTTAGACCTCCAATATTCTCTTACAATCATATGCTATTGCCGTGTCCTGAGGTTGGCAAATGTTATGGCTCCCTGTGTCAGAAAGCTAAAGACTTGGAGACCAGAATTTCAGATTCAAGGACTTCAACTTTAACGTCCCTTGGCATCTATAACCCAAGATGTTCCAAACTAAACTATGCCTTTGCTTTAAAGCTGCATTTCCTCCTAAATTTTTTCAGTTGGTGACTTAGTGGCTACATCATCTATCCAATGCCAGAGCTAGAAATCAATGGGTGATTCTTCACTTCTTCTACTCTCATTTACTCACCATTCATGATTTTAGCAGTAAAGTTTGCTTCTTAGTTATTATTTTTTAAATCTATCCATCTTCTTATCCATCAATAACATCACTGATTCATTTAAAGTCTTCATCAGCTCTTGCCTGGACTATAAAATGGTTTCAGAGCCAGATGGAACACCAGTCTTGCCTCTCCACCCCCCACCTGGCCTCATCACACTCGCCAGAGTCAGCCATCTGAAACACAAATATGACCTTGTCATTACCATTTCACCTCTGTAATGAGCCTTCACGACCCATGAGATAAAGTCCAAACACTTTTGCACAGCATCTATGACCCTTTGTAACCTGGTCCATGCTTAAACCTCCAACTTCATCTCTAACAGCTTTCTTCCTCAAACTTACGTCCCACTTTCACGTTATTAATTAACTGTACATGTCATTCTAATTTTTGTCACTGTTCCTCTTCTCTCTTCTTCTTTTTTTCACCCTCTTTCCTCTTTTCTTCCTCTTCTAGGAATACCTTTCCCACCTCTGCTCACATGGCTTCTAGGAAGTCACCCCTCACCAGCTCTCTGCACCCCAAACCCAAATAGACGTCCCCATGGAGAGTTTTGTAAGACACTATAAATAGATATTCCTGTTACTCTACCTACAAAATAATCTTTTATCTATCTGATAAATGTGACTGAATCTCCTTATAGACTGAGCTCATTTTGGCCAGAAACCATGCTTTCTGTTTTTAATCATGAACACCCAGGACAGAGCCAAGCAATTAGCAGATATACACCGTGTGTTTATTTAACACATAAATTAATGAATATTACTGAATAATTTATTCAAGGCCAAAAGAAGAACTTAAATCTAACCCCTGTCTTCTTATTTAAAATTGCATTATTTTTATTGTACCTTATTCTCTTGTTTAAATAGCAAAGCTCTGCCTTGATTTTTGCCTTTAGAAATTGATCCTGTGTTTGCATTTCCCTCAGCCTACTGATGAATATGAAATAAAGGTACTTTCAAGAACACACACGCACACACACATACACACAAACACACATTCACACACAACTGAAGAAGTTTCTCACTGACAGACTATGAATAAGGGATCGATAAGAATGCACTTTAGGAAAAAAATATATTCCAGAAGACTGTCTTTGAAGTAAGATGTAATAGCGAACAAATAAAATGATAAATATGCCTGTAAATAAAATAATGATTATCCTCATATGATAACAATAAAATAGCGTTTAATTTGTGGGCTTAAAAAGGCAAGGTGTAAATAGTCGACAAGAGCAGTATTTAAGTTGAGAGAGCAATGGCTGAACTATAATAGTTCTAAGATCTGTTTATTAGTTACGAGGTTAGCATATTGGTTAACTTTAATGATTATATGGTTAAATATGTGCTAAAATTCCAAGGGTAACCATTAAAACCCTGGAAATAAGTGTATGAATTCCAAACCAGTAGAGAAATCATAGAACAAAGAAAAAACACATGGAAAAAGCAAAAATTGTGGGAAATCTGAATATTCACAAATTCTAGAACCCAACAATTGTACTCTAAAGTATGTATTTTAAAAATAACCTTGTATGTTTAAACCATGAAAAATGAGACTTTTCATAGCAAGTCTTTTGGGTTCCTGGACCCAATTCCAATGTGTGTTGCGGGGGCGAATTTCCCCCACAACACCAAGCAATTCTTAGGACACCAGTTGGGTAGCCTACAGTTCAACTCAATTCTGACACTATCTACCTGGATAGCATCAGATTCCACAGGCTAAGGGTTCAGTCCTACAAGTCTGCCCACCCTGCCAACCCCTGCTTCAGACACCTTTGCTTCTGACTGACCAGCTATAGATAAGGGTTCCAACGACCCCCTCCTTGGGTTTAAGATGCCATTCACAAACCCAGGTACTTGTACTTTTGACCAACTGGCTATAAATCAGAAGTTCCCATGACCCCCTCCTTGAGTTCAATTAATTTGCTAGAGTAGCTCATGGAATTCAGAGAAACATTTTACTTACTAGATCACTGGTTTGTTACAAAAGGATATAACTCAGGAATAGCCAGATAGTAGAGATGCATAGGGCAAGGCATAGGGAAGGGGTGCAGAGCCTCCACGCCTTATCCAGGCGTGCCATTCTCCCTGCACCTCCACATGTTCACCAACCCAGAAGCTCTCTGAACCCTGTACTTTTGGGTTTTTATAGAGGCTGTGTTACGTAGACATGATTGATGAAATCATTGGCCATTGGTAATTGATTCAACCTCCAGCCTCTCTCCCCTCCCAGAAGGTTAGGGGTGGTGGGGGGACTGAAAATTCCAAAGTTTCAACTCTGTAAACCCACAGTCTCCTGGCAACCACCCCCCAACCTTAGGTGGGGTCCAAAAGTCACCTCATTAACATGACAAAAGAAACTTTATTACTCTCATCACTTAGGAAACTCCAAAAGTTTTCAGAGCTTGGTTCCTGTGAGCCAGGAACCATGGAAGAAGACCAAATATATATTTCTTATTATAAATGACAATATCACAGCAGGTCTGATTGGAAAAGCCTATTAATAATAATAATACCTGGGAAAAAAATTGAGTTGCATTTACGTAATGGAATACTTTACATCCATGAAAATATATGAATCATTGCTATATCCAAAATAATATGTATTACTCCTGAAAGTTCATAAACAAAGCAAACCTAAAATATATATTAAGAATATACACTTATGTGATAAAATTCTATATGCATATAATAAATATAAAAAATATATAACAGCAAGAGCATGATAAATACAAAATTCAGAATAGTCTTTAATTCATGGATGAAGGGTAGTGTGGGATGGGGAAAAACTCTTTGATAGATGCAAATCATTGGTAATATTCTGGTTCTTGTTTTAGATTAGTAAGTTAATGTGTATTCATTTTATGATTATGTTTCATTACTTATAAAACTTGTTAGTAGTTTTTATTAAACATTATATTAAAAGATATCACATACTATAGTAAAAAGTTATGAAAAACAATAAAGTTTAAACTTAAAAACAAAATAAAGAAGGAGAGTGGGTTGTGAGCAGGAGGACCAGCAATGTATGAAGTTCCAGGTCAGAGATGGCAAAGAGGGTTCATATTTCCTTTTGAGAGGTATTCGTGTTCTGAGGTGGTTTCAGGGGGAAAGTACGGTGCTCGATTAGTGATGTCTGCACGGGCGTGGAGATGAGTGACAAAGCTTGTGAAGTAGATTTATCACTCCTGTTCTAAGTAATTTATTCCCATGGAATGGAGCTCTGCCTTTCTTGAGGGCATGAGAAGGGCCTGAGCCAATTTAAAGACACAGAGCCATATTTTTACCTTACTTCGTAATCAGGGACCTATCAGAGGGAACTCGACTGATGCCTGAGCATTGGCAGTGGTTTATCTCACTGGTGGGTAAGATTCACAGACAAATTACTCACAGGCCAACATCTCCCTTGAGAAATGGAAAATCATGACCATGAACCCATCATCATTTGGGCCTTTCACTGTGAAAGCTTGGGATTCACCAACTTCTGTACCCTGGCCTCAAATTCCTCTGTTTGCAAATGACCACCTAACTGCATCCAGGGAAATGAGAAGGAAAGGACTCCCTGGAAGAGGAGAGAGAAAAGGAAGAGTAAGAAAAGGCAAGAGAATCAGATACTGTAAGGGCAAGATAAAGGGGGCTAGGTTTAAAATAACACGGGACAAGGATAGAGGGAGGGAGAAAGTGCAGAGGAATTATTGATTAGATCGCTTGGGGTGACATATATCTTCCCTTGATTAGGTGTGAAAACTTGACAGGCCTGAATTGCTCACCACTATTTAATGGCTATGAGGTGCTTTGAAATCCTGGATGAAAGCAAAAGTCTTTGCCACAAAAACCAAATGATTTAAACTCCTCACTGTTCCTATGGATTCTTAACGCTGAGAAGAGCCTGCTCTGTCCTCATCCTGTGACTCTGTGTGTAGTTTACTGCTGAGGGTGGTAACTGCTTTTCTCTTCTGCTCTGATGTCTCTACAACCTCTCATTCTCCCTAGAGAGAGCTCAGCTCTGCCCACTTCACAGAAGGATCCAGGAGTCCCCAGCAGGGCAGGGGAATTGATGCGCCAACATCGGATGGCAATCTGTTGAGGATTTGTCCATTTATTCTGGTTTTTATTTACGATTTTTAGTTGTAATTTTTTCCTAATCCTAGATTCTCCCCTGTTCCAGTTAGCAGACCATCTATCTCAGCCACTGACAAGCAACGTGAGTCTTAACGAAGCTCTGGCGTTCTGGGCCAGTGGGGTGGGTAGAGCGCTGCCAATCTATTGTCAGATTAACAACCTGTGATCTCCTGTTCCAGAAAGCTTTTCCTGATCGATGGTTAATCCCCCCTAATTTAGTGGCAGGATGGGTAGTGCTGCTTTCTCTACAAGCCAGTCAACAGAGGTATCTGGACTTTAGTCCAGTGAGGATTTTAATTTTCCACGTGCTACAGGTTGAGACAGCTCAAATCGCTGCAGAACAATTGAGGGGAGGGGTTTCTCTTCACTTCAGAGCCTCCCTTTCTGTTTTTGTACACACCAATCTGAAAACAGCATCCTCAGGGAAATTCAGCAGTGAATTGGTCTACAACGGAGACAAGGCAAGGCAGTGGGCTCCCTTTAATTTCTGGAGGAAATTAGTGGAAACTATAGCTGTTTTCAGGAAAAGAGGACACGCACCAGACAGAGAAACGAAGGTGTAGGCAACAGAGCAACGATAAAAGGAGAACCTTGTCCGTGGGTTCCTGAATCCACTTCTGATAAGGAAGAGCTAGGCCTGCCGCGGACCTGTTCAGATGGCAGGGAACCTTACCCACATCTGGTAAAAGCTGCGTGGGCCCGCAGGAGTTTGCATACAGGGAAATTTACACGTCTCTGAGTAACACTGTATATACCTGCTGAATCTTTAACACAGTTGGGGAAACGTCTATAAACCTGGAGAACCACGAACAAAACTGGAGAATCTTTATAGCCAAGAGCAGAACTCAGAACACAAGGCTACTTAGCTAAGGTAACTCCAGTGCTGCTCTCAAAGGTAAAGGATGCTTTCTCACAACGGTTTATTTCACTGCTGGTGCCCGTTGTGAAAGAACCAGATACATCTGCATCGCATAAAACAAGGGAGAGACTCTCAAACTTTCTTACGCATCAGCACCACCTGGAAAGCGTGTTAAAAATACAGGTGTCAGGGTACTACCTCAAACGACTGAATCAGGTCTTTAGCACTGGGGCCCAGAGACGTGTATTTGTGATACAACTCCTTAGGAGAAGCAAATGCACTATACTTGAGAAACTATTATTCAGGGATTGGCGTCTATTTAAGGAAGATTCCTTCCTCTCTTTTCTCCCAGTGATTCTGAATTTTCTGGAAGAGTCATGATGCTAAAATCAGAAATCAGTGTAGAGAAGGTATCCCTGATGAACCTGCAGTTTGTTGTAGGGGAATCAGATTTCCTGATCTCCTTTGCTGATCTCCCTAGACCCTCTTCCTAGGAAATCATCTCTTAGGGGATATGACAAGTGAAACTTCAAATTAAATCCTGAAAGGAATAGAAGAGGGGAGCAGTGCTTGGAGACTTCACAAAAATTACACAAAGCATATTGCCTCTATTGTCTATGCATGATACTCCCAGAGTTCAACCATTTTAAGTCTGGCATCAGCCTTCACCAAATTCACCAGCAACTTAGCAAATTCACAAATTCACTTAGCGATATGCTAAAGCAAATCTTTCTTGTTTTGATCTTTCAAAAATATTTGTAAATGTTGACCCTCTTTACAGCAATCTTATTTCTGGGCTTTTGGGATAAACACTGATTTAGTGGGGATTTCCCAGTATCTCAACCCCATTCTATGTTTCTAAGCCCAATTTTCAAGATTTCCCAGTAATTCCCTAGTTATCCAATGGTTTTGCGGTAAGTTTGTTTTCTTCTCACATTGCCCACAGTTGGATTCTGTTGCTTGCAAATAGCATCTTTGACTGATATGGCTTCTAAGCCCCTCACTCCTGATTTTTCTCCTACTCTTATGTCCATTCTTTTTCAGCCTCATTTGGATGGTCCTTTAATCATTTGGTGCCTTAAATGTTGGTATATTTCAGAGATGTGTAGCCAATTCTCACTTTATAATTCTCCTTGGCTATCCTAATCTCCTGTTCAGCTCTATCTCCTGGTGTCCAACCTCATATACCAGGCATTTTCTATTGGCTGTCTTTATACCACCTCAGCAATAGGAATCACCTTTCACCCAGTTGCCTAACTGAGAAACCCAAGTATCATCATTGACAACTTCTCTTCCCCACATCGGTAACATTCAATCGTCAGATCCTGTTGGTTCAGTTTCCATATCACGCAAGTCTAACCACTTCTCACTAATGCCATTGTCATTATCTTAACTTAACCACCATCATTTCTCACCTGGATTAGTGCCAGGACCTCCTAAGTGCTCTCCCTGCCTCTAGTCTTGACCCTCCATCGTAGCCAAAGCAACCTTCTAAAGAGAAAATCTAATCATGTCACTCTCATATACACAATAGTGCACCACCCTCCATTAGGATAAATCAAAAAAATCTAATTATAATTACAAGGTTATTCATGATCTCCCCACATGTGCAGCCTCACTTATCAGTACCTTCCCCAATACTCCTATCCACTCCACACCCTAATGTTTTCCCTCCATCCTCCATCTTACCTAAAGATCTCAGATTTTCTGAAAGCACCTTGCCTTCTTATCCCAGGCCCTTGACATCCACATATGATCCCTCTGCCTAGGATCCTCCATCTCTTATCCAGGTAACTCAGACACATCATTCAGGACTCAGTTGATGTTTTTTCCTTCAAAGGTCCTTCTCTGACCCCTCATATGTGATCAAGATGACTTACTCACATATTCCCTCAATGCTTAGTGTTTCCCTGATCACAGCGACCATACATTTATGTAACCAGATCATAATTGTTGGTTTACTCATCTATTTCTCCCACTAGACTTGAGCTTGCTCATGGTGCTGGTTGGGGGGACTGCACTCTCTTTACCCCTGTATTCACAATGCTTGGCAAATAATTTATTGGTTTGAATAATCTAACTAGAGAGGTCCAAATAAAGAAGAAAATAATATCCATGGAACACCCCTGTGTAGGCACCACACTATCCTCTTTTACAGAAATTATTTCATTTCACTCACAACATCCTTTGAAAATCTATGATTATCATTCCCATTTTATATTAAAGTTTAGCTCTAAAGTGGTTTAGTCAATGTTCCCACTCTCTTTCAAGAGAGAGATCTGTGGTTTGGTCTCAGGTCTGCCCAATGTCAAAATACACAACTGCCCAGCATTGACTCTTCAATAGTGACTGACACTTCAAAGAAAAAAAGAAAAGAAAAATTTGAAATTCACTGTTGTTGATCTCCATTTTGTCTAGAAAGACAAAAAAGGAAGTAAGTTCAGCTCAATCTTTCCCTAAAGCTTCCCTAGCATCCCAGGAGTGAACGTCAGATATCGTGGGGGAAGAACCTGATATAAAAAACCAAAAACTTAGATGTTCTTCCCTCAGGTCATATCATATCATTCCAAGCTCTACTAACAGGGTGTTTCTCTTTTGGGAATAAAAGATTTACAGAGATGAATATATAATTAGAAAATAGAATTTACGATAACGTCTAGCGTTTGTTACCTTCCCAAAGTGCTTTTGCATATAGACTCTCATTTAGGGGATCCACTCAGAGGATTCAGATAATTTAGTTTACAGATGCAGAGGCCAGGGGATGACTTTATAAGTATTCAAATACAGTCAAGTTTGTGACAAAAGAAAGTGACACGTTACTGCTTGACTTGGAATTCCATCACAGGAAGCCTCCTACGCACAGGCCCCATCATTTCCATGAGTTATCCCACTTCATTTTGCAACAACTTGGTGACAAAGGTGTTGTTATCTAACCCTCAGGGTCACCACCACTGTGAGGTGTGAAACTTGAATTAGATCCTTTTCAGAGCTTCTAGGAAAATACACTTTACTGAACAAGCAGTGACCCCCGTCACTCACATTAGCATCTGCACAAACCTTACCAAGCACACATAAGACAGAGTTATACAGCAAGATACACATGAGATAAAACAGATTTTAAATTCAAAGTCTTGTAAAATGTCCATTTTCTCTAGGTGGATGGTATCTTCATAGAACTCACAATTCGGGGAGTGGAAAGGGATGTCCTGTGGGTGTCCTGCTCTGGGAGAGAGAACATGGCTCAGAAAGGTTGGTGAAGATGCCAAAGGCCACACAGGCAGAAAATGGAAAATTTGAGACTGAAACCTTGAGCTTCTCATTGACTTCAGGGTGTAGTCCCCTGAACAGTAGCTGCCTCATGGTAATGGAGTTTTAATATATCAGGGAGCTAAATCTACTTAAATTGGAATTTGAGCAAATCCGTCTCAGAGAAGGACTCTTACAAATCATAAGAAGGCGGTGGTGCAAGGGAGGAAGCCCTGTTCCCACCAGGCATGACTCAAAGAGAAAAGAGACAGTTATTAGGAGGCAAGAGAGCAAAATAAGAGACAACACGAGTCAATAAACAAGGAACAAGGTACAGAAAGAGTAAAGAGAAGAACAGGTATTACATTGTATTTGTTTTATATCACTGCCATAACAGATTATCACAAACTTGGCAACTTTAAAAAACATAAATTTATTATTTTACAGCTCCGGAGGTCAGAGTTCTAGTATCGAGGTGTCAGCAGGGCTGTGTTCCTTCTGGAGGCTGCAGACGAGAATCTGTCTTCTTGCCTTGCCAGCTTCTAGTGGCTAGCCTGCATTCCTTGGCTTGTGGCCACTTCCTCCACCTTCAAAGCCAACAATGGTGCATCTCTCTTTGACCTCAGCCAGGAAAAGTTTTCTGCTTTTAAAGACTCAAGCGATTAGATTGGGTTCACTTGGGTAATCCAGGATACTCTCCTATTTTAAGGTCCGTAACCTTAATCATATCTGCAAAGCCCCTTTTGCCATTTCAGGTCACATATTCACAGGTGCCAGGGATGAGGCTGTGGGCATCTTTGAGAGGCCATCGTTCCACCTTCCACATACATTAGAAGGGCCTAGGAAAGATGGAAAATGAGAAGAACAGGTACTGTTTGACCCTGTAGAAGTGCAAAGAACAGTAATGGGGGAAGACGGAGGGAGATATGAGAGAAGATGACATAGATGGACACATCTGTTAAGAACTAAAATGGGCCAAAGCAGGGGTGAATCCATGTTTTGTGGGACTTAAGCTTAAGCTAATTTTTGAAGCCCTCTAAGAGAGAGAATATAAAATTATTAATAAAACTTGCTAAGGTCCCTCCTAGGGCCTTGGAGGAGGCTGCTGTACATGAGAGTCCCTGAAGCTTAAGTTTCATCAGCATTACTGTTAAGGCACCTCTAAGCCAGGGATTGAGGAAGGCACTCTGTAGATATGATCAAGTCACCCTCCGCACAAGTCTAGGAAAGCTGAGGCTTGATTTGGACCATCTGGTAAGTGATGGAGCAGGAATCCAGAGCCAGGCTGGGTGATTTGGCCCCACACCTGTCATGCCATGCTACCCCTGCTAAGAACGGAACAGAGATGTGCAACCCTGCACTGAGTTTAGCTGCTCACGTGATGTTCACACCAAAGAATAATTTTCTTTGGCTTTTCTGAATTTTGTAATTGTCTTGGAACAGATACCCAAGCAGTGTTCCCTATCACAGAGGTGGGGATGAGGCTGAGGCCCAGAACTCAGCTGGAAGTGGGAAGATGAATCTCCAACAAGGAATTCAAGGCCAAAGCCAGTGGGAGCTAACAGGAAGCCTGGAAGTCAATGCAGCCCAAACAGTCCAGACCATTACTATTGGCCTTTTCTTTTTTTTTTTTTTTTGTGAGGAAGATCAGCCCTGAGCTAACATCTGTGCTAATCCTCCTCTTTTTGCTGAGGAAGACCTGCTCTGAGCCAACATCTATTGCCAATCCTCCTCCTTTTTTTCTCCCAAAGCCCCAGTAGATAGATGTATGTCATAGTTGCACACCCTTCTAGTTGCTGTATGTGGGACACGGCCTCAGCATGGCCAGAGAAGCGATGTGTCAGTGCACGCCTGGGATCTGAACCCGGGCCGCCAGTAGCGGAGCGCGTGCACTTAACCGCTAAGCCACAGGGTCAGCCCATTAGTGGCCTTTTCTTATTGCCTTGGGGCCTTTCTTGAAGATTCCTCCTTTTGTCTTCACCTCCTCCTTCATTGCACTACCCCCTGAGCAAGTGGTATTTGTATATTCCCATTTTGAAGCAGGAGAATTTTGATAGAACCTGATACATTATTAACATTTAAAAAAATCAAACCTGACTCCAATGCTGAACTTCAATTTTGCCAAGTTTTACCCCAATTCTGACTTTCACTTCTCACTTGGAGCCTTACCTCTCAAAACATATTGCTTCTAAACATGCTTCTAAAAGCATGCTTCTAAAATAGAATTAGGCTCTAGGATCAGACAGAGGCAAGGCATGCATGAGGTTTGCAGATGCGAATTTCTTTTGTTTTGATAACATATTTATTTAACCCTATATATCCAAAACGTTATCATTTCAACACGTAATCAATATAATTATTGAGATATTTTACATTCTTTTTTGTACTAAATCTCAGAGATCTGATGTAGATTTTACATTTAAAACACACCTCAATTAGAATTAGTCATATTTCAAGTGCCCAATAGCCACCTGTGGCTGGTGACTCCTGTGCTGAACAACACAGATTTACAGACTTGATTAGATCTGGCTTATTGTTTTTGTATTTGTTTTGTCAGGAAGTGGTGAATGCCTGATGGTCTCTTTTGGTGATGTTGGCAGCCATTCATGATCATTGTTTAGATCTATTAATTCATTAGGGCTTGCAAAGTGGTGGTATTTTATCATTCTACCTTCATTCCTTATCCGTAATACTTCTCTAAAGGGATACTTCCCATCCTCAACTAGTTGGTTACCTGAAGGAACAGTTCATATAGAAAAAGCAGGATAAAGAATGCTTGACCCTTTTCCTTTACTTACCATTTATCAAAAAGCAGATGCAATTTTGCAACTCTTCTTAGGGTGTGGAGTGCATGTGAGGGCTGGGGTGGAGGTGAGGACGAGAATAAGGTAGAAGTGAGGGGGACAGGAGGTTGGGTAATGACGGGATGGAGTAGAATGGAGCTGAGAGAGAGTCAGGTTCAGTGGTGGTGTGAGGGGTGTGATATGGCTCCAAGATGACTGTTCCACATGTATCAACGTTTAAGATGAGGAAGAAGTATGTACATTCACGGAAGTTGAGTAAATTGGGTATTTTCTCCATCCCACTCCAGGAAGGAGGGATCTCATCACCTTCCACCCCTAAATCCACAACGAACAGGAAGGAGGTAAATGGCCTTTGTATTTCAGACTCCATTGGGGAGATTGTTCTGTATTGTCACAGTGGGACAGAAGCAAGAATCTAGTGCTTTGAGTATGGGGGGAGACATAGCTTCAGTTTAAAAGGTTGGTACATGAATTATGGAAAACTTGGTAACTGGGGATTTTCATGAGAGCTAGAGACCCATGCCTTAATTGTAAACAGTGCCCTGAATTGGAGATCTCAGTGGGACAACTGGACACCAAGACCCAGAGTGTTTAACCAAGACTCTGTGGCTGGGCCTGTGGTCAGGGGGAGACCCCACGAGGGGCTAGAGTCCAAAAGATGGCAGAGAATCAGGTGCAGTAGCCACCCCACGGAGCAGAGACTAAGGCCAACTATGGCAGCACCTGGGATTAAGGATAAGGCCCTTCTCCCTTTTCCTAGATAACTTCTAAGTGCTAGGATTTCTGTTTTCCATGAGTTGTTAGAGCACAGATTCTAGAACAAGCCTCCTGGGTTCAAATGCCAGCTTCTCTTGTTTACTCTGCAGGCTTGGGCTGAAGATCTACTGTGCCTCAATATCTGTAAAACAGATAAAAATAATAGTACTTGCCTCGTACGGTCATTGTGATGATAAGTGAGTTTGTAAAGAGAAAGCACTTAGCGCCTGAAACTTAGTAAGTGCTACATATTTACCGTATTTTATTAATTATAATAAAGCAATGATGATTATTATTACTTTATTAATTTGAGGAGTTGGAAGCGTCACTAAATATAACAGAGATTGATTTTTCTTTTAACTAGGTTGAAGCTAGCTTTATTTTAATTTGGAAAAAAATATAGTTCTTTTTTGTGCCTGGCTACAGTGGATTAAATTCATGGCACTACAACATATCACCTAGCAATATGATACCATTTTATATATTTTGCTTCCACATCAAACTACTGCATTAAAACTGCTCCTTCAAAATGCTCTGATCTGTGCATCAAAATATCTCCATAAGTCTTAAAGGGGCCACTCATTGGAGCCCCAGTGCAGGGGACATTCCAATGTCCCAAAAATGTCTGTAGAAAAAGAGTATTGTGTGTATGTGTGGGGGGCGTGAGGTTGGGGTAGAGGGAGTGTGGGAGGATATTATGTATAAAAAGATGGGAGGAGTAAGTTTGAAGCTTATAGAAGGTTAGAAAAAGTACAGTTCTAAGAATGGTTTCAAACCCAGGAGGGGTACAGTGTGAGAGGCTGGGAGGGGAGCTGGCTCTAGGTTTTTCATCATGGGGTTGAAAAGTCAAAGTGTGACATGTAGAAATTGCAGTTTAGGAAGTGGCTCACCACTGTAACAGGCCATGCTTCTGTATAACATGGCCTCACAGCTGACATTTACAAGGTCTTTGGAGAATTCCATTTTTTGACACTAGTTTTTAATAATATCTGGATGAAAGGGTAAAGGACCAAGACAGTGCCACGAGGGGGTATTAACAGTGATCTTTAAAAAGGACAGAAGGAAGGTCTTAACAAATGGAGGCAGTAGGCCCTGATTCACAGAGATGGTTTTTATCCCTGGGAGTTCTGCAGGAAGACGGGAGAGCTGGGGGCCCGTGAGATGTGCATAGGGTCAGCCCCGTTTCGCCTGCCCTTCCATCTGCAGCCTCACCTTGCTGGAGCCAGATTTGCTCAGAGATGAGTATCTACTCCACAGTCTGAGCTCACTTGTATTTGGTGCTTAGAATTGATAGATGATAACAGATCTAGTTTTGGGAGAGTCTTAGACATCACTGGTATACAAGTGTGCTGCTGGTTAAATCTACAGGGTTGAGAATCTGCCCAGTGGCCCTGTCTGGTACTCTAATCTTTCATCCTAGCTAGAATTTTGGAGGGATCCTAACTCCTTACCAACCCTTGCCCACATTCTCCCTCAGCAATTGCCCCAGTTCCCAATATTCTTGGCTACCAACTTTAATTCCACTGGGAATACAATATTCATCATGACACTGCCTAGTGGGCCTTGAGCTCATGCATTTGTTTATAGGAAACTGCCAAGCCCTCAAAGAGATGCTTTTCCAACCACAGAATTGGCTGAAATATCTGCTAGTGTCTTCTCCAGCTGATGGCTTCTGGCCCAGGACCCTTGATTTTGCCTCTTCTGTACCTGCCACCCTCTCTCCTTCAGATGTGACTCTTATTTGCTGTCTGTTTGCTCTAGAATTGAAAAACTTGACCTTCATTTGCTTTCCGATCTCTCAGAAACCTAGGATGCAAATGTAGTTTTTCTTTCCTCCACTCTCCACAGTCAAAAATCCTAAGACTGTGCTCTCCTCCATGCCCCTAGGAAGGATGTGGCATCCAATGAGAGTTTGCTGAGT
Organism: Diceros bicornis minor; assembly: GCF_020826845.1. Lineage (NCBI taxonomy): Eukaryota > Metazoa > Chordata > Mammalia > Perissodactyla > Rhinocerotidae > Diceros > Diceros bicornis. The sequence continues at coordinate 20,319,669 of NC_080758.1, forward strand.
GAATAAATGAACATTGAATGAATAGGTTAGGGGAGTTGATGAAAATCCATTTGGTTGACAGGCCAAGAAAAAAGGGTGAAGAAAGATACACTGAAAACTTTAAAAAACGAAACCTCTAAATGAAGAGACAAAATCCCATGATTTTAATTCTTTGCAGACATTGAGTTGAGCACATGCTGCAGCCTCCCCCTGCTATATAAAACCCCTAGAAATTATGAAAAATAGATATAACACTGGTTTTAAAGCCTCTGCAGCTGTGCCCAACGAACGGAGGGCACTCACAGCCAAAAGAGCAGCCTCAGAAGCATTGCAGCCAGGGACCGAAGTCCTCCTACTTTTTCCCCAAACTTATGGTCTGAAATTCATTGTGTGCTTTCTAAGAACCTGCTCTTCCCTCATATCCCAAACCTCCATGGTGGGTAAGAGCTTTGAAGAAAAATGCAGTGAGCTATGAGAGGACACTCAGGGAATCTTGGTCTGGCCTAGGGAAGACAATTGAGCTATAAGATGAAAGGTGTGGGAAACCATAAGGAGAAGGTGTCCCTGAGAATTTTAGGCAGATGAGGAAAGGAGGAGCAAGGGCCCTGGGGCAGGAAGGTGCATGACAGTGGTCTGAGTACAGAGAGGGAGGGATGGGTGGTATGGAAAGAGGTTAGCGGAATACCAGAGTCTAGTTCTTGAAGGGCCTGTTAACCTCTGGGTATGGATGGACTTTGGGCAAGAAGGAGAAGAGGTAGATGTTTCCATGATTAAATTGGGTGTGTAAATCTCACTTATTGCTGTTTAGAAAATGGATTGGTCAGGGCAACATGCAATTATTGAGAAGGATGTGGTCATCCAGGCCAGGAATAAATGAGCTTGGCAACTGTGGAGATGCAGAGAAATGAATGAATTGGCATGGTATTTAGGGAGTAGAATGGACAGGACGGCGGGAGGCAGGGAAAAAATGTCCAGAGACTGTGGAGATGGGAGTTTTCAGAGAAGAGTGAGAGATGAAACCAGAGGGGATGGCAGGGTGAGATCTCAGAATACCTTACATGTCATGCTAAGAAGTTTGAACTTTATCCTATAGGCAACAGGGAGCCATTGAAAGGTTTTAAGCCTGGGAGTTATTTGCATATTGGAAAGGTCACTCTGACAGGGTATGGAGGATAGAGAGAGAGAAAGTGGAGCCATGGAGACCTGCTAGCAGAATATTGTAGTTGTCTAAGTGCGGAATGACAAGTGTCTGAATGAAGGCAGTGGCATAGGGGACGGAGAGAAGGGATTGATAGTATCAGTGTTAAGAAAATGGAATTGGCATTGACTCCAAGAGAGGATTGAACATGGTGGTGACACCATGAAGTTTAATAGGGAGCTTGGAGAAAGAGGGCTGAGGAGGAAGAAGTCTCATTTATTCAAAAATTTATGGGCAAGACACTGCTAGGCCCTAGGAATATGTGTTGAATAAGAAAGATGCTGCTTGCCCTCTGGAACTCACAGTCTAGCAGAGGAGACAGAGATTGAATACACAAACAAATAAATTCATTAATCATGAATTGGAAGAAATTCTAGGAGAGAAAGTAACAGGTACTATTATAAAAGATAACACGGTGTGGAGGTAAATGGCCAGTTTTAGGTGAAGTGGTTGGAGAAAGCTCTCTGAGGAGGTGACAGTTAAGTTGATATCTAAAGAATGAGAAATAGCCAGGGAAAGGACCCTCCAGGTAGAGGCAACAGCCAGCACAAGCGCACTGAAGCTGGAAAGGGTTTGGCTGGTTTGAGAAACAAGGTCACTACAGAGGACTGAATGAAGGGGGCGGGAGTGACAAGAGAGGTAGATGGGGGTTAGATGGCTCAAGACTGTGCAGATCATGGAACAGATTTGGATTTTGCTTTAAGTGCTGTTAGATGCTATTAAACTGGATTAAACAGCAAGGTTACATAAATTAATTTAGGTTTTAAGTTGATCACTCTCTCTGCTTACTCAATGGAGAATGGATTTGAGGAGGACAAGAGAGGAGGCAAAGATTTAAGAATAGATTTTATTGCAGTAGTGAGAGATATTATGGGTTGGCCTAGGGTGGTAACTTCAGAACTGGAGAAAGGAACATGGATTTAAGAGAGATTTAAACATTACAATTGGAAGGTCTGGGGGTGGATAAATGGATGGATAGACATGGATAATGAAGGGGAGGGAGCAATCAAGGATGAGTACCCAGTGTTGGGCTTGAGCAACTGAGTGTGGTCCTTTCACTCAAATGAAGAAGACATGGGAAAGAACTGTTGCAACTTAGAGACCTATTTAGTCTAATGTGGAATTTTCACGGGAGGGGGTGGCATGGGAATCATACAGTGGGCAGCTTAGTTAAGAGAACTCAACTGAGGGACATGAGTTGGTTATGAATTAATATTTGTTAAATAAATGAAATAATCAATGAATCATTGGACAGTAGTCATTGGAAGACTTGAGAACAGATGCTGATTCTCAGGGAATTGGCAACCATCAGCTATTTTCTATCCGTGAAAAAAAAAGTAAGCTATAGAGAGCAACGCAGGACTCAATACGGGATGTGTTTATTACTGAAGGATTACCATATTGCTGAGAAGAAAAGGGGACCTGAGTTTTGGTTATCATCAAATATGCATCAAATATGAATATTATATTCAGAGTTATAATCTGAACCAGTTTTCAGCAATTTTCATCTCTTGGGCTGTTCCTTCTTGATCACTAGGCAACCACAAGCCATTTACTGGGAACCCTTCCTTACAGATTTGATATCTTTCTGTCACAGGACAGGAGAACAAGTCTGGGCTAGATATTCCATGAGTAGTCCCTTAGAGCATATTCAAAGAGCATCTGCCATTAGAATACCAGTTCATCTAGAAGGTAAAGGAAAGATGTGAAGATCCACTCATTAAGGATTCAGGTTGTCTACTAGTAGCCATTTGGCAAACATCAAAGCAAGGTGTAACCCAATGGCGGTCCATGAAATGTGTTCGGTTTCACCCAGACAATGTTTTGTCAGGCATCACTCATAGGACGTTGTTATGCTTAATTGCAAAACAAGCAGTTGAGTATCTGTTGTCTTATACATGACCAGCTTCAATTACTAATTTTATTGGACAATCTTCAACAGGCATTTGAGTTTAAGATCTCTGATAAAAGATAATGAGTATTATAAACACCCTCTTAGAGTATACATTGGGAAATCAGTTATGAGAAAAACCTTAGTTTAGAAGCTGAGAATCCAGCAGGGCAGAGTCACTGGAAACCTGAGAGAAAAATAGGCATTTGCTCTCGGGGATAGAAGCATATGCCCAGGGATCTGGGACACTGGAGTTTAAGTAGCACCAGCTGCAGCTGGATGCGATAATGATACACCTGTGTACTGTTTGTATATTCCTTGTCAGGGCCAAGCTGAATTATGGAGCTGAGGCTGGATCTGGATAGAGAGAGAGGTTAAATTGTTGTGTAGGTATCAGAAATGGGGTCATCCAGAAGCAGACATCAAGATAGAGGTTGGGATGAAAGATGTTTATTGGAGAGTAACACCCGTGAAAGGAAAGTAGGAAAACATGACTGGGCAGAGGGATAAGTCAAATTTCTATGTAGATTTGACAAAACTTTGGCCAATCCAGCAGAGAGCTCTGGAGTGAGTATTATCCATCAGTGTGTAACATGTTGGACCCAAATGGTCAAGTTTTCATTCTCCAACCTTGCCCAGTCGCTGGATGTAGGCTGCCTTGGGAAGGGGTGGGGGACCTTGGGCAAGGCAACTTGCTGCAAGCAAGGCACACCCTGAAGAAACCAACAGCTGGAAGCTCTCTGCTGATTGCATTTTCTACAGCTGAACAGCAAGTCTTTCCTTGAAGAGGGATCTGGGTGGAGTATCTTTGTGTCTATAGCAAACATCAAAGAAGTAGGTGATTAAAGACTTTATATAAGCCTTGGTAAGCTCTCTGAAGCAATTTCTTAATTCATAAAATGGGGTATTGTGAAGACTGTATTTATAAATGTATGTGAAAAAATCACTGGCTGGTACTTGGTCCTGTTAGAGAAGTAATAGGTTCAGATTATCGAAATCTTACAGCCAGTGTCATAAAATGTGACAATGGGTTCCAATGCAAAGTGTAATATTAATCTTCCCAATATCCTACTCAAATACTACAAAGCACTTCTCCACTTGCAGGGAAAGAGTTCAGCTACACAAGGACGAGGATTTTGAGCTTCTTGGTGCTTTTGGAGTTCTTGAGCACATGGAGGAGACAAAGAGAGGAAGGATGTGTGCTTTTGTTTTGTAGGTGAGCAAAATGCTTACCAAGAAAATGACTTAGTAGTGAGAGAAGATAGTCTTTGCAGCCCTGAGTACTATAGTGGGTGACAGGGTCCCAAAGCTAACACAAGTTTTGAGCTTATTCTTCTAGATGGCTAGAAGTCAGATTTCTCAACCAGGGGCAAAGAATCATGATGGAAGTCCCTTAAGACCCATCAGTATTTTCTTTTTACTCTTAATTCTTTTTACTCTAATTTCTTCTTGTGGACCTTATAGTTTGTATGGGCAAAGTCTACATGGGAACAAGTTACGAGGAACAAACTTTCAAATTTCATGTGGTCGTGGCAAGTTAGCCCCACAATACCCATTGGCCTCGATGCAGTTCGGATCTGGCACTGCATTGGTTTTGCTATTGCTTCAACCCCTAAATCAAATCCTGTTGATTTAGCCTAATCCTTTTGCCAGGATGGATGTCTGGCATGAGAATAGAGTTGGTAAAATGAGCTACGAGTGGGATTGTGTGGGTATGCTAACCGTGATGATGGGAGGGTTGATTACTAGGGATGTGGGTGTTGTGTAATTGGAAACATTGTTGGAGGAATAGACGTTGGTATTTCTGGAGAAATGGATGGGCAAAAGATGATCTTTGGAAATGCTGGATACTTCCAACTCTTGTTAAAATAATGGATTTTTTTCCCTCCTTACGTCCTTCAAGTACAGGGCACATGATTGCAATTATTTCTATTCTACTGCTGTTGCAGAGAAATGATTGACATGAATGACATCTGAACAATGATTTTTATTTAAATTTTTTCCCGGTAAACATATTCAGAGCACTTATAAGAAAACTTTTAAAGTTTTAAAAAAACTTTTTTTTGAGTTTAAGAATAGCGGCAGGTTAGAGCGAACACAAACTTAAAAGCAAGGAAACAACAGCAGAAGTAAGTCAAATGGTTTCTTTAGATATTGTTGCCACTGTGTGTTTGTTTTGTATAAATTCAATATTTATCTAATATTTTATAAAGACAAAAGTGAAAAATATAGAAAATGATATATTTCTACAAATGAGTGAGGTTAAAAAAGATGGCAAAAAGAAATAACTTCTTAGAAAATGTTTTGGTGCAAGCTCTTAAAGTTGACAGCCTAATCTGTGCGTACTATAGTAGGAGGATGGTACGAAAAACGCAGGTAGAGGTTGCAAGTCTCCCAGTTATGATCTTGACTCTTCCCTTGAGACCCAATAAGAAGATTCTTGAGTGGAAGTGAAGAGAGTAGACTTGGTTTCTGGTCCAGCTTAGGGCCTTGCTTAGTGTGCAACCCACGCTACTGCCTTGGCCTCCCATCTGTAAAATGGGAGGATTGGGCTGTAAGGATCATGAATTCCTTTCAGAGCTGTCATTCGTGATTCCATGAGGTAGAGTAAGTCTTTGGGAATGTTTTGGAAAGAGACCAACATAGAGGAAAGAGAAAGGGTTTTCGAGCAGTAAAAAGATTCTGAGACTCAATTTCCAATGTGTGGAGGAGGGGGGTCCTCACACCAACAAGCAATTCTTGGGACACCAGCTGGGTGTCCTACAATTCAACTCAATTCTGATGCTTCTACCCGGAGATGGCATAAGATTCCACAGGTTAAGGGTTCAGTCCTACCAGACTGCCCCCACCCCTGGCCCCCTTTCAGACACCTGTTGCAAGCCCAGACTGACCTCCAACTCAGGATGCCAATCCACATTGTTACCTGTACTTCTGACCAATTGGCTATAGATCAAAGAGTCCCGTGACTCCCTCCTTGGGTTTGATTAATTTGCTAGGGCAGCTCACAGAACTCACAGAAACAGTTTACTTACTAGATTACCAGTTTATTGTAAAAGGATATAACTCAGAAGAAGCCAGATGAAAGGGATGCATAGGGCAAGGTACAGGGAAAGGAGTAGGAGCTTCCATGCCCTCTCTAGGCATGCCATTCTCCCTGCATCTCCGCATGGTCGCCAACCTGGAAGCTCTCCAAACCCTGTCCTTTTGGGGTTTTATGGAGGCTTCATTACGTAGTCATGATTGATTAAATCATTGGCCATTGGCGATAGATTCAACACCTAGCCCCTCTTCTCTCCTCAGAGGTGGGAGTGGGTGGGCCTGAAAGTCCCAACCCTCTAATCACATGATTGGGTCTCCTGGCAACCAACCCTCATCCTTAGGTGATGTCCAAAAGCCACCTCATTAACGTAACAAAACATCTTTATGTCTCTCACTACTTAGGAAATTCCAAGGGTTTAAAGAGCTCTATGCCAGAAAAGGGGATGAAGACCAAATATATATTTCTTATTATAAATCACAATATCACAAGCAGAGAAAACAACTGGGTTAGAACCTTACCTCTGTTTTTCACTAACTGAGTAACTAGTCTTAGGATCTCAGATCCTCAATTCCTCATCTTTAAAATGGAGAAAATTACAACTACTTGAGAGAATTGTCCGTGAAATGCTACCTGTGAAGCAGTTGGCACAGTGCCTGGCACAAAATAGCCATGCCGGAAAGGACAGGGGCTTCACTATTTTTTCACTATTCCTGCAATTCCTCCATACAACCCAAATAACATAGCAGTTTCTCTCTCTCTCTCTCCTCTGTCATTCTGAATGCTCATGCTTTCAGACTGTCTCTTCTTCTGTTTTAAAAACCGAGCTGTCCATACTTCTCATGTGATAAATCATTTCTGTGGAAGCTGAAAATTATGTTTGTTGGCTAAAGAGGTTGGACTTAGACATTATTGCAAGTTGAGATAGATCTGATAGGAAGATAGGTAGGTGGAATAACAGATAAAAGATAGATAAGAAGATCTTTGGAAATTAACAATAACTCAAAGATAATGAAATTCCAGACACTATCAGTGGTAGGAATTTGAAGGCAAAAGAGTCTCCTTTTCCTCCTTCAAAGCACATAGCGTAGGAGATCCCCCATTCTGCTTTTGCATTGTATGGTTTTCCAACAATATACCAGAGATCAGCTGAGGACAAAAGAGCAGAGGGGTGTAATTCCAGAAGCTACATGAAGTAAAGCGACCATGTCTGGGATAATCTAATTCAGGATAGTTCAGCAATGTGTTTTTTACTTGGAGTAACTGAGGCCCCCCCCCACAACCTCAAATCAACAGGGTGCTTATCTTTGCAAGAACACCTGGAGGTTTAGAGTGAGTCATTCTGCTGCTAGCCTGAAAGCCAATAAGTTGACTTATCTGAGCCTTTTTCTACAATGTTGCATTTTGGGGGGGGTGGGGTGGCAAACCCTGCATTTGGACTTCCAAATGTGTTTCCCAGTCAGCATTCCATTTCCTTCTGAATTTCTTCAAGCCAGGCCCACTTAACCAAACTCTGACCCTCTGCCTGGTTCATTATAACCTCCTTCATAGAAAATCTGCACAGGTTTGTTTACACCTGAAGCCATAGAATGAGATCCTGGCGTCGGATCCATCTCTGGGCCTACTGAGCTGTTTCCCAGCTAACTTAATTATGTGTGTCTACCTAGATCCTTGTTGCTTCTCTTCTTCCACAGATTTGACCTTCTTTCTTGGTTCATAACAGTCTGAACCAAGACTGAGATTGTTACACTCTTTTTACTTAGTACTTAGTAAACTACTGGCTATGTCCATCTGCAAAAGAAGCTTCTTCAATGTTGCAGAAAGTCAGGCTGTTGTGATGGAGATGGCCTGAGACTAGGAACTCTAGGTTTCTATCCTAAGATCAATATTTAGAAAGAATATGATTTATACTACTTTACATAAAACATGCGCGTGTAAGCTTCACCATATGCTTATCTGTGCTGTGTATTAATAACTTCACTTTTGCTAGTTTAATGTTTCCTTATTGAAGGCCATCAAGGCTGAGTATTTTTAATATTTCTTTTTAAATAGCATTGCCTACTGAGTGATATCTCTGTTCAAACTTTTTCTCTTGCCTATTGGATCTAAAATTGTGGTTGAAATCTGCTTCTCATGATGCAGTAATTGTACCTGGTGTTTAAAATGTGAGCCATTCTATATAAAGCCTGTTTCAAGTTCTGAAACCTTATCATCAGAATGCATTCTCGTTGAAGTTAAATGAACACTATGAAAATATTTCCTTCCCCACGAATCTTGAGCTTATGTTAGAAAGGAGAGTGCTAGGTATATGGAAGTGTTTTTTCTTTTAAATAGAAAAATTTGTCACTAACCTGAAAAGCATGACCTCCCACCCCTCACTCACACAGGTTAAACAATTTCAGGACTTTCCATAACAAGTTTGGCTCATGTATCACACAATGTCAAGATCTCGAGGTCCACTGATCACTTTCTTTTACATCATCATCAATCATTTTATGTTTTAATGCATTCTCTGATGAAATAAGTGATTACTTGGCTCAATATTTCTTTTGACTTATATAAACATTTCATTACTAGCTCTTAGTTTGTGGGTTTAGCAATTTAGTTTGTGTGTTTGTGTGTGGGATGATTCTTGGCGTAGATTGATTAAGGGATCATTCAATACTTCGTATTAAGAATATATAATAAAGAACAGAGTGTTTGGAGTTCAAACCCCATATTTATACTTTACCAGTTGCATAACTTGGAGCAAGTAGAAAACTCTTCTGGTCAATTTTTTCATCTGTAATTTATGGATATTGATATCTGCCTCACAGATTTCTTGTTAGGTTTGAATGAGCTAATGCATACAAAATGCCTAGTACAATGCCTAGCATGTGTCCAATAAATGTGATATTTTTATTTCTTTTTTTTTTATCAGTGCATGTTGAGTGCATTTTTGCTAGTGGCCTATTCCAATTGTGTTTCTCCAGAATTCATTTCAGAGGTGGTTACTGCTTGCAAAACAGGAAGACTCATCAGACCATGGAATTGTAGTCAGCCCTGCTCAGGTGTAAAGTGTTTATAGGAAGACCACTGTATTGGCTAATCCAATGTCTTCTGGATAATTAACCAAGCATAATGTACATGTTGTTTTTTCATACCATTGACTTGTGTAGCCATTAAACCTGAGAACAGACTATATTCCATAGGTGAATAATAGAATAGACTTTATTCTAAAAACAGTTTTTTGATTTTTCTTGTTTTTAAACTAGGTTATACTTATTTTCAAAAAGTAATTATTATTTACTGTAGGTACTCTTTTAGACTTATTTAGATGTAGACCTTTGCCATGTATCATGCCTGTACACAAATAAAAAGGGAAATAGTTGCACAATAAATTGGTTAAGGTGTTCTTGAAACATTTTACATTTGAGTCTGAGTCTTGTGAATCACTCTCTGACTCAGAATTTCTGTTGCCTGGATTTTTCTCACACAATATTGTCTTCTGGGCTTTCAAGTATATTGGCGAAGAAACAGTTCTTAAAAGAAGGCTCAATTCTTGTCCTTGGGATTTTACCCCAAGCCACTGACACTTACGCTGACAATGTTGACAGTCATTCACAGGCAATATTAAGTTTGTCCATCGGCTGCCTGACTTTCTCGCACATCTGAATTCAGAGGTATTTAAATGTGAAACAAACAAACACATTAAGATCAGTAATGTCTTAAGGTCAATAAAATGCAGTAATGGTCAGTAAATGTGTGTTGAATTAATGAAAGGTTGATGATGCTTCTATTTTGAAGCCCACACAGCAGATCCCCCATAGGGGAGCAGAATCAGGGCACTGGTTGAATGCATTTATGACATCCTAAGTGCCATGTACGTTAATGGTGGGAAGGCTTGGGAATATCCTGGGATTGTGCTTCTCTGCAGATCTTGAAAGGACTCCAGCCTCTTCTGAGGAAGACCTCAGCAAGAGGGAACTCTGTCCTAATAGGAGACAGTGTGCTCTGACTCCTAGTTGTCAGCAGTCTTTAGTGAAATGCTTGGCCTCTGGAGAGGGCAGGAGAGAGCAAAATATTTAATTTAATTTAATAGCTGTCTTTAGAGTGAAAGGCCCCGGAGTGCATGGAAGATATTTACTGATGCACTTGTACTTTCCACTGAGGACTTTTCTAAGATAGGAAAATCCCTTTAAGAGACATCAAATGAGAGATGCAAATGTTCCCTTGCTTTGGAGGGTGGAAGACTCTGATGGACCTCTCCAGAAAGCACACATCACAGAAGTCAGCAAACATAGAAAACTCCTTCAGACATTGGTAGCATATGTAGTCATGGCAAAGGTGGCCATCTCATGAAATGCATGTTCTCTTAGCATACTTATCTCATTTCTAATAAATTCATAATGTCATTTAACAAGACACATAGTTTATATTAACTACATCCTGCCACATATACAACACCAAGAGTGATCAGGTTTGTTAACATTCACTCAGGTAGACTTATGCAAACCTGGGTGGGATTTTAGTAATGAAAGCAGGAAAAACCCAGGACTTAAGCTGACCACCACTGGGGAAACCAAATCCGGTATAGAAGTTTAAGGGATAGGGTCACCTGGGTTCTACTTGAGGTCAGTACTAATAATAACGATAATGAAAATGACAAGATGGTCCCCTATGTGCCCGGCACTATGCTAATTGCTGTACATTGTTAACTTACTTATTCTTCATAACAAATTTTCGGAGGATGGGAAATGGCTAAAGATCACACTCAGCTCTCTCAAAACCAATCTACTGATGATAACTCAATTTTATACAATGGATGGTTTTTCGATCCACTTAAAAAATGTAAAATCAATAAAACAGCAACACCTAATGACACCAGACAAAACATATCCTCCTAATGTCTTAAACACCTTAAACATAAATTAATTATTTTCCTGTTTGCAGATTTCATCCTAGTCCTTTCCTCCTGCATCTCTATTTAAAATCAGGAAGTTCACATTCTGATTTTTTTCCCCACTTGACATCATATTGTAAGCATGCTTTCATGTTTCTTATTTTCAATGAAAATTTAGACCAAAATTCCAAAAATGCTTTCTAATGGTAAACATTGAGTTGCTCTCTAATTCTTGTTGTTGCAGATCATGTCAGTTACATTTGTTTCCAGACTCTGGAATCCCAGAGGGGGAACATTCTTCAAAGCTCAAACCTGGTGGGAAGTCCTGACACAGGTCAGACCTGCCTCCCTGTGTCCCACCCTAGCCTGGGAGCCTCTTGCCCTAAATAGTACCAAGCCTAGTGATAGAAGGGGCCCTGAAGAGAGAATTTGAAAGGTACGTTTAATTTTAGTCTTCAAAGTGGTGACTTATTGGAAGACCTGTGTTGATCTTACTTGAGAAGATGATACCTGATATAAATTCAAATATTTCTTGCTGAAGCTTTTGATTGTTTTCTGAATTATTATTGAGCATTTTCACCAAGAACGTTGAATCGTGAAATTTCAAGTCACACAGTCCATTGCATCTCTAATTATAAATAAATGATTTCAACTTCTGCCCCTCCTGGGGCACTGATTTTATAGATTAGTCAGCACATCCATCCATCCTTGACTCTCCTGTTTCCTTTTCCTGGAGAAACAACTGGACTTAACACTTCTGGGAAGGGCATTGGCCTCCATGGGGACAAGCTCATTCGTTCTATGTCCTTTGAAACCCCATTCTATGACCTGGCAAGTAGCCTGAGAAGAAAGGGAGATTTCCCGCAGCTTAGTTGAAATCTCCCCTGGAACTCTCTCCATCAAATAACAAATGCTAAGCTGTCTCAATCATTAGCAGCTCCTGGCAAAATGCCATCTTCTATAGGTGAAATTTTGAGCATGTTTCACTCTGTTAGTTCAGGGTCCCTTTCCCCATACTGATTCCTGAGAAATAGTGTGAGATCAGAGAGGACTACTATTTTGTTTTGATAAATGTTTTTTCTTTCTTTCTTCCTTCCTTCCTTCCTTTCTTCCTCCCTCCCTTCCTTCCTTCCTTCCTTCCTTCCTTCCTTCCTTCCTTCCTTCCTTCCTTCCTTTCTCTTTCTTTCTTTTTTTCATTTTGGAGTGATATTATGTATTTTAGCAGTTAAAATTGGAAGGAAGGAGCCACCATTTGAAGGCATCGATTTAAGGACAAACAATTAAAAAAACAACAAAAAAAAAGGTTTTCCTGGAAATGCATGTGGGGAGAATTTTCCGTGAGAGGTTATTGAGGTCATGTGTTCTGTTTCTAAGTGATTGGAATGATGAAGGGAGAGTATCATATTAGAATGAATGTCATTTGTCAGTTGTAAATTTTTTTGCTTTCTCTATCCCAGTGCGTCTAGCTCTTTTAGCTGAATTAATCCTCTTAAAAACTGAGTCCATTGGGTCTCACTTTATTGAGAAGTGCTCAATAAAGAGCACTTCTAGGGCTCTTTATTGCCTTCAATTCAAGCTCAGATTCTTCATTCCAGCATTCATGAACTTCCACAGATGGCTCCCTGCTTACCCTCTATGTCTCATTGTTTGTTGCTTCTTACAACTACTTTCTCCTCTGGTTTCTTATTGACCCTCCTGTACATCATGCTTTGTCTCAATTTCAAGTTTTAACCCAAGGCTTTTCTCCCTCCTACCTTCCCTCTAATTTCTGCTATTAAATTCCTACACTTCCTTCTAGGCCATACCTAAGCCCCACCTCCTTTTGGAAATCTTAACTGTGTTTAAGAATATCAGCCTCAAAGTAGACAAACTCAGCCCTGTCACTTACTGTTATGTAAGTTACTTAATCGTTCTAAGACTTGGTTTCCTTGTTGATGAATAAGGATGATTCCTACCTCACAGAGATGTGAGTTTTAGAGAAGTCTTAAAGCAAACCCAGCTAGGCATTCCTACACACAAGCATACACACATCCATCAGGGAGACAACCACCATTTGGTGAACTGAAAATACCTGATCAGTGATTGCTATAGAGAAATATCTTGTCTTATATAGGTATAGAAATGCACCATAATTAATACATATTATTACTTACATTATCAATTTTTATTCTAATATTTGTTCAGATGTTATTTAATTTCCTTTCTCTCAATTATTAGAACTATTTCTGTTTGTGTCATTCATTTTGGGGTTTAATGTTATGTTCCCTTTAACCATTTTTATTAGTCTGTGTGTGTGTTTGAAATAAAAGCTGGGGATAGGGGAAGTTCTTCCCAATCAGATTTGCAAGTTCCTGCAACAAAGTATGTAGTTAAAATGCTATGTTTATTGAATAAAAGGAAGGAAGGAAGAAAGGAAACAAGGAAGGAAGGAAGGATTGCAGAGTGTCCCTGGAATCCCAAACTGTCCATCAGGGTTAGAGGCCAGGCAGTGGGTGACCACTGTCTCTTAGGAGGCTGATTCAAGGTCAGAGCAGGATAGAGAGTTTCAAGATGGACTTGAACTTGAATGAAGTTCAAACGGTCATCCAGGGTCTCAATAGCTTTGGAATTTGATTGGTCCCAGACTCAGAGGCAAAAATGAACCAAATTCCTAGAATTGGGTATTAGGGTGCCTCACTGCCAGGAATAGAAAATGTTGACTCACAAACCTGGGGAAGGCACCTCTGGATTTACAAAGGCAATCGTGTCCCAGTCAATCACTGCCCACATAGGTTCTGCTTATGATTAAGAGTCAATGTGTATGTACATGTGTGTAGTAAGGTCTACTAAACTTTCTAATGTTTATTAATACATGTGGGTACTTATAAGCTGAACAATCATAGATTAAGGACAACTGGATCTTTTGTGACAAGAATTGACATTCCCAGAAGCAAGAAGCAAATCTGAGACAAGGCCAGAAGCAGACAGCCAAAATGGCAATTGAAAGTTGGTCATAGTAAAAGATAGAGAGTAGAAGATGAGTTAAGCTGTGAGGTACCAGCCAGAAATTGTGGCTTTGGGTTCTGAGATCCAGGGACCGAAGCTAAATCAAGAGAAGAGCTGATGGGAAATAGATGAATTTAAAGCCAGGCAAGAGGACAGAATTGTTTAAGGGCCAAATTAGAGCAGGGAAATGGCAGAGAGGGGGATGCTCAGGCCCAGCTTCAGCTATCTCGATTATTGCAGCCTGATGGACCATGGTTCCCACTCCAGAACATCTGACAGAAGCCAGGAGCCATCCGACATTTACCCCAAGAACAAAGACCACTTCAGCTTTATCAAATCATCACCCTCCATTGCACAACCATAAGCAGGTCTAGGTTACAGATGTGCCAACTGGTCTCAGTTCCTAGGCATCTCCTCTTTCATGACAGCACATACTTAATACACTAACACAGATATGGATAAAACCCCAAGGGATTAATGTCATTGCCAGCTGCCTTGTTCAGCCAGGTCAATAGGCGTTTGGGAAATTCCATTTGGTAATGATCTCCTCCTTTGGCTAATTGTGAAGTTGTCCAATTCACATTAAGTTTAACCTCATTCCTATGGTATTTTTATTTTTGACTTAACATTGAGTTTAATATCAAAAGTCCCCGCGTCTTAACCATAGCTCTCCTTCCACAAACACATACAGCTGCACCTGTGACTTGGATGGAATTACGTTAGAACTGAAGACAGAGAGGTGATGGAAAGAGAGGAAGAGGTGGCAAGGTTAACACATGAGTGAACTAGAGCTTGCTCACACCATAAGACCTATTTCTCTAGCTTGGGCACTTATTTTAGAAACTGTGAAAGATTTTCTAGAGATTTACCGCAAGAAATCGGTCCTGAGGTGGAGAGGGCTCTGAAATGCATTCTGTCATGCTTTATGTAACTCAGGGAAAAAAAATATTATTCCCCTGAATTGGGGGTGAGACAAGAGATGGATTTGTACAGTGACTAACTGTCTAAATACTTCAAGCATTGCTGCCTTCCCCTCTCTTTGAAGAACAGGAAATAATAAATCAGAAGATTAAGGATTTACTTCCATTTCAAGGTGCCAATAGCCAAGCAAGTTAGCTGGCTCCATGCCTAAGCTTTTTCGTGTGGGAGATGGAGCCAGAGAGAGAGAGGCCCCGGTGCTTCACATAGTATTGAGGGCTGTGGAGTCTGGGGATACAAAATAAAAGGGAATATTCCTCACTGAAGTCACTTATTTTGTGAAGGTCAGTGGACTGGTGAGAAACGCAGAAAATTAGAACCTCACGTCTCCAGGCCGGCTAGGTGAATCCCCCTTGAAATCAGAATGACTGTTTTCTAGATTCCCTGTGTATCTGGGGAGACATCTCTTGCATTAACCTGGATATTGTCGCAATAGGCAGTAATGTGAGGACACTTGGGGAGGGCTCCCTGGGGAGCTCTCTGGTATGGAATTCCAACAGCTTTTGCATTCCATTAGTTTGTAAGTGAAATTCCATATTTCCTGTATTGGAAATCCATCTACTCACTCCCCACCTGCAACCCTTTGCCGGGTCTGTCTTTGGATTCTGAGCAATAACATTTGCCCCTCTGAAGACAAGCCCAATTGGTTGAGCACCAATGAACGATTAGAATTGTTAAAAACCAAAGGAAATGTAGGTAAGGAGACCCAATTAGTGAAATGCTCTTACCAAGCTTTCAGAGGTTCAGCAGAAAGGAATCTTTCTGTATCTATAAGCCAGGATCCACCCTGTCCCAAGGGAGGTATCAACCCACCCTGTCCTACTCCAGGGGTCAAATATTTGTGAGGGCAGGGGTGTGGGCAGAATTATGTAAGTGAATAAGTCAATCACTCTTTCTCTGGAGACGGGAAAACGTGGCGTGGTTGTTAAGTTGCAAGTCCTGGTTTTATAGATTGCCAATCTGGAGTGATCTCGAGCCAAGGTTCTGTGGTGCAAGATGCCCACCTACTCCATCCTCGGGCCCTTTCATGGAGCTGCTTGTTCATCTGCACGTCATTTTTCTTGGAGTTCGTCAAAGCCCTTTTCCAACTCAGGGACAGATCCAGCCCTGGCTCTCATTTGCGTACTCAGCTGCTCTTCTCCTGCTCCCCACGATAGCCTTTCAATCTCAGCATTTCACAATCAGTTTCCCCAAGCCCAGCTGGCTTTTCCCCTCCAGTGGAGGGGACTTGGCCCACTGCCGCTTTTCTCCTGACTTTGCGCATCTGCTCTGTCTTAACCTACTTGCAGATCCGGGCAAGAGAGGCTTCCTCTGACAGCTTCTGCCCGGGACCCACATCGGCAAGACTAGACCCTTGACCTTCCCACTTGAAGAGCAGCGGTTGCAAGTTCAAGCTGGAAAATCAAATCTCTTAAGCCAAATGCACCACTTACTGCTTTATGGGCTTGGGAAAGTCTTCTAACCAGTGCTCTGCACCAGCACTGCACCACGCCGGGCTGGAGCCTGGGCGACGCCACTGAGCAGCAATATCGATCCTCTCTTTATTCGAAATTTTGACGTTTTGTTCATTGTGAATTTTTTTACATTACTTCTGATTTTTTAAAATCTTGACTACTGAGTGTTTTTTTTGGGGGGGAGGTTCCCCTGTAATTTCACACCTAAGGCACGTGCCTCACTTTCTTCACCTAGTTCCAGCTCTGCTCTGAATCTCAGTTTCTTCATCTATAAAGTGGGAATCTTAATAGTGTCTACCTAGTTTTTACAATAATTTTTTTAAATAATTGCAGTTTTTCAAAAAGTAATTAATGGAAATTTTGTGCATGAAGTGTTAGCAAGGTACATGACCCATAGTAAGTGCTCAAAAAAGAAAAAAGTGATTATCATGACCATATGTTAACTTGTTTTGTTATTATTTGTTAATAACTGTAGTTCCTTAGAACGTTACTCAAGCCCTGTAAATTCCTTGAGGAAAGAGTTTGGGGTGTTAACTTTGTATTGTTCTGCAGTGGTGCAGTGTTTTGCACATAAAAGTTTCTCCGTCAAAGCTGTCACCTATTACTTAGGGAACAGGAACAGATTGTACCTAAGATCCATTCTTCCACTGGGCCCTGGAAATCTGTCTATGATTTCTTCAGCATCATCCAACTGACGACAACTTATGTGTAATATCATTGTTACCTGTTTTATAACTTTTCTTTACAGAAGACCTACTTTCAGTAGTCACTATTTCTTCTCCCCCTCTCTGGTTCATCATCACCGCGTGTACATGGAATGACCTCTACATCTGGGAAAGAGTTCCAGCTCCAAGATTCTTCAACCCACTGTGCTGGCAGCATTCCATGAGCTCATCTTGGGGAAGGATAATTGACTACTCTGGAGGGAAAACTCCATCTCAACACCACCTGGCAGCCAGACCCTGCCCTAGAGCCCCTGAATTAGTCTCCAGCAAAATCCTCATCAGAGACAGCATAAGTGTGAAGGGGGCTGACATTAGCTTAAGGTCCAAAACATTGCTAGGTGCATGTTCTTCCTTAAATACATTGGCATTAACAAAGTCCCAGAGTAGTCAATTTTCCAGTGGCTACTCCAGGGTGCCCCAGGAGTACTTTTTTTTTTTTTTTTAAAGATTTGAATACGCAGCATATTTTTCCATCCAACACCACTTGAACAAAAAGCCAGATAACAAAGAAGCAACCCAGGAATGCAGCATCCTTAAACCAGTAGCAGAAAGGAAAGCAGAGAGAAGCTTTGAGAAGTGGTGAGGTGGAGGTGAATGTTGGTGTCCTGGGATATATGAACACTCTTATTCTCAGAACTGAGTTGACTGTTACCTCTTGGGTCCATTGAGGCTGCCATTCCAACTTCTAGGATTTGAAAAGGAAAACAAAACTGTTCATTATTTGTCCAAACTCTTCAAATGAAAATGAGTAAGAATTTTTAAACAGGAATGGGATTTCCATTCCAAGAAGTGCTTTCTGGATGCCAAAAACATATGTGGGTGCTATTGTTAAATAAAATTCTTGAGAGTTGTCCTACCATCTATTCATCCGTATGAACATGTGCCTGGATGTTGTAGCATACATCGAGTCATGGGATGTTAAGATCTCACACTGCCCACGACATCAACAGCAAGAAATAAAGATAAGACGAAGAACAAAATATGTGACTTCTAAATAAAACTCTAATTTATGAATATCTCGAATTCTTTAAAACTCAAAGTAATATACTTTGTCCATAATATCAAATATTTTAGTACTTATTATATATTTGTGATTGTATCAGTTTTTAATAAAGCTACACAGTCAATAAGGCTGACATTCCCAGCTTGGTTGACCTTATCTTCAAAGCAGTAGCACAAAAGAAGAATTCACCTTCAGGCACCTTATAAATAGATGTACGTTCTCTCTCCTTGGTCATGATTACTGTCAAGTTGTGTGTGGTTTCTATTTTAGGCCCAAATGGCAGAAAAGCTGCTTCTGCAGCCAAGAAGCAGCATTGTAGGATGCCAATAAATTCTGGGGAAAATTACATTTTAAAAAGGAAAACTTTGACATACATCTGGCAATAGAATGATCCTGAACATATGGCAGCCTGGTAGGTAGGAAGCTGCTGGAACATGGTAAGTTGAGCTGAGCACTGCCCTCATCCTGTTCTGGGGTGCATTTGGGAAAGTCCTGTGGTGAAGACTACATCTCTTCCAACCTAATGTCACACATTCACTGGGGAGGGGAGCTGGATGTAACCCATGTTTGTGTGTCTGACCTTCTCCTGGCAACCTCTGATGGACTCCTTAGAGCTACTCTTAGTGGTGCAAGTGGCGAGAACTAGACTCTGCTATGGGAGCCGGGCGTGTCATCACGATCCAGAGGATAAATAAGACACTAGGAGTCTAGAAAAACTCGGAGTCTCAGAATCACGGGATCCTGGTGCTGGGAGATGACAGATGCCCGAAGCCAAAGTCCTACTGGTGGATGAGGCATGCATCTCCACAGTCCAGTTTCTGCTCCAACACTTCTGCTAACAGGAAGCACACATCCTATAAGATTAAAGAAATCCATGACTTGATGGATCACTTTAGTTGTAAGGGACAGGGAAAAGCCAGGCTTTCATCAGAGGAAGGAGGAAAGATACAGCTGCCCTCACTGTGAACTCATGAGTTTGTGCCCAAAACCCCCAAAGCAGTACTTATTAGAGGGCAATCCTCCCAGCTCCTGGATCTCCTCCTTCAGATCTTATGCATCTGGTCATCAGGGCTGCATCACACATTGCAATGTCAGGATTACAATACCCTGAAGTGTTGGTGCTGCTACTCCTATTCTTTGAACAGGGACATAAGGCTCTGTGAGCATGCTTGTTGAGCAAGATCATACAGGTGCTAAGTGTCACAGTCCAAATGCAAGTCCAAAACCATGTGCCTCTGAAAATTGCTGTGGTTCCAACACATTGACAGTCTCAAAAATATTTGCTTATTTTCTATCCCATGGATTGCAAACTAAATTGTAAAGATGGTTTGTGTCATACCTCTGATTTTTAAAGTTGCTCTGGATGGAGCATGAACCATTTTCAGTTTCAGAAACTCAAAATATGGTCCTTTATTCTCTTATGATTAGGTAATTGAGCACAATGTATGACTGTGGTTGAAGCGACGTATATTGCCGGGTATCCACCCCTCACCACATGCATTCACATAAGCTCGTGCATATATTCTCACAGCGTGTCATGTGGCCTCAAAATATATACATACACATGCCTTCAGCCACTGCCACATACGTGATTCACTCTTATACTTAGAGCCAGATTCTTACTCTCCTCCTTCAGAGCAGTAGTTGATAAACTTTCTGTTCAGAACCATGACCAAGGGACTTATTAAGGTATAGATTTAGCAAATCAAGGGTGAGTTCCAGAAATCTGCATTTTTAACACAAGCATTCAGATGATTCTGATTTAGGTAATCTGTGCACCATGCCTTGAGAAGCATTGTCTTGGCTGTGAGATCCTTAAAGACAAGAGATATCTCTCATGCATTTCTATCTGCCCAGCACAAGTCACAAGACTGGGTCCAGGGCAGAGTATTTGGTCAGAGTGGATTGAATGAATGCCACTGTCACTCAATCTCTCATTCACTCAGGGATCATTATTTCAAGACAGGCAAGTGGTCAAATTTTCAGGAGATACTCAAGTCTCTCTTGACCCTCTGAGGTCCAGTTGTCTGGACTACTCTTTGTGAAGGAGTTTTCAAAATCCATGAAAATGTTTTTATTTGCTCCCTTCTGTTGAGCAGATTTTACTCCTAAAGAAAGTGTAAGGTGTTACTTCTACAGTATCTGGAGGTTTTCCTTTGTTCTTTAGGAAGCTCACCTCACACTAATGACGGTAGGAGATAAAAGACACTGAAGGAGATTGTCTCTGCTGGACCACGTGCCTGGAACAGAAGGGCTCTCTCCTCTTCTTTCCTGATTCCTAGGTCTTCCACCACCCTCCATGTCTTTCCATCATTGACAATGGCCCTTGCTTCTTTTTGTCTATACCAGCTCCAACGCGAGTGTCTTATAATAAGCAGTCCATTGTTTCAGCCTGCCTAGGACTTTTACATTCTTGCAGGCGTAGAATTCTCAGTAATCCTCCCCCTGACTGTGTGTCATCTGCGAGGCTCCATAAGAATCTCAGCAAATCTTAAGGTGCACTACTAGTGACCTACGGTCAGTCAAATGTTCATGCATTTGTTGACACTCCCTGAGAATGAGCTAAACTAAATGAAATACCATCCTACACTCAGAAAGGATTTTGTAAAACCCTTTGCTGAATCCCTAATCCCCTATGCTTATGACATTTTCCTGGTCTGCCAGTCTGGCAACCGCACTGTAAAAGGAAACGCGGTTTTTTGGATGTTGAAGGATGGCTTCATCTCAGTGACCTCATGCTGGTTCTTCTGTTACTAAGTGCTCAAAAGGCTTCATTTCATTTGCCCGCTGTCAAATTCTTCTGCTAAGCTATAGCAGGCCTTCTGGTCTATAGTTGGTGTATCTGCATTTTCTGTTTTCTTATAAATACAGATACCACTTGATTATCTTCAGTCCTCTGGAAGTCCTTCTATTTTCCACTGGAGATGTTTACCTTACTTACTCCCAAAATAGACAGTGGCATTTGGGATGGAGTAGATTTTGTGAGTAAATCAATGCTTTGCTACCCGACGTAACAGCTATTCAAAACCTCATTATGAATTGCCTAATGTGAGCAGGGAGACCCCCAGGTGACAGGGTGCCTGGGTACATCTTTAAGCAAGCACGTTGTCTCCTTTTGGTTTGGTAGCCACATCACCTATTCTGGAAATTGTCCTTAGAGCAAGAGGGCAATAAAGGTGGGAAGCAGTATGGTGTTTGCAGATAAAGCCCAAGGAAACATCACACTGATTTAGAAAGTGGGTGGGGAGCTTTGCCTATGCATTAGTTGTGTTTTAAGAAATATATCTCTAACGGCATTCATCCTTTTTTGGATGATGATAAGACATCTATGAGTCTAAGTGATATAGAGAATTTCATTACAGAATGGAAGAAAGAAGGAGGTGGGTATATTGGAAAAGATAAAAGTGATAAAAGTGGATATTTGGATTTATAAGTGGGCATTTGGCCCAGAATATAATTTAAGTCAAAAAAGCTAGTTGCTTAGAGCAAACATTGTATGATTCTATTAGTGCAAAAAAATGTTTTTCTAGCAAACACATCTGACAGGTTTCCATGCACATGCTTACATTTCTGGAAGGACACAGAAGGTCCACAGAAGAAGGACACAAATGATAGTTATTGATATCTTTGGTGAGAGGGACTGAGTGTGGAAGAGTGCTTTTAAATCTTACCTTATACAAATTGGTACTTTTTGAAGTTATTATTTAAAAAAAACAGCTGGTCATCCACTCCCACATGTTTACTTTTACTGCATAAACTGAAAGATAAATGACACTTGTTGCAGTTAAGAAAAGTAAAACCTTGAGAGATTTTCCCTGAGCAGCTGAAAATGGGATACTTACTTTCCATTATAGAGGTTCAGGAAGTCCAGGGGTACTTGTGTGTCTCCCAAATCTACTGTTCTGGAAGACGGCCTGGGCCACTTTAAGGTCAGCCTTTCCCTGCTGATTTCCAAGTCCACAAGGTTCAACTGAGTTCATTTTCTACATGGAATTAGCTCATCCGGCTCCAACCACACGGTCTGGACAGCGACGGTGCTTGGTTTTCCCAATCACCAGTTATGTCTTTCCCTCTTGGTCTGGGAGGAAACTGGGATGTATGTGTTCAACCACTGGGTTTTGAGCCTCAAGCAGGGCTGCTGATGGGTTGGAGTTAAGGTTAGTTCGGTGGTTGGTGTTCCTCCTTTCTATCCATTTCCAGCCTGGAATCTGGATCAGAAGGAGGATATGGGGGACCCTGAGGGCAGTGGACCCTAAACTTCATGTGCAGAGCAACCACCAACCAAGTATATTGGATGTCCATTCCCAGGACCCACCTCCAGAGATCATGATTCAGTAAGTCTGGGGAAGGGCTAAGGAATTGGCATTTGCAGCAAACTTCCCAGGTAATTCGGGAGTAAGAAAATCAAGGAAGCACTTGTAGAGAAATCCTGTCACAGGGCTGTAGAGAAATGGAATGCCACAAAGTGAGGAATGGCTGAGGTTAGATGTGTTTTCAAATCTGGGAGAAATGGGAAAAACTGGAGGATGATAGTAACAGTAATGACAAACACTTAGCACTTATTGCATGGAACACACTGCTCTATGAGCTTGGCATGTGTTTACTCATTTAACCCCCAGCATCCACATGACATATTTACCCCCTTTATATAGACGAGGAAACCGAGGCACAGAGAGTTGAAATAACCTGTGCAAGGTCACCCAGCTACAAAGTAACAAGTGTAGACTGTAAACCTGGGTCATCTGGCTCTAGAATCCATGCACTCAACCACTATTTTCTGAGACAGGGGTTGGCAAACTACAGACACAGACCAAATCCAGCCTGCTGCCTTTGGCCCTTTGGTGAGAACAGTTGTTGGAAGAGTTGAAGTCATTGCTGCTTGGTCCACAAAGCCTAAAATATGTACTATCTGGCCCTTTAGAGAAAAGGTTTACAGACCCCTGGTTGAGTATAGAATCAACGTATGGCTCTTGTTTCGCTGAGAAGTATCATAGGCTGAATCCTAAATTGCTTCACTTGGGGGGCTGTGCCAAAACTCGTGGATCCAAAAGCCAGTTCTTCTGCGTCACCAGCCCTTGGCACTCCTACCTAGTAACTGAGGCTGCCAAGTGTGATGCGGGAGCTTTGCATGACTTAATAATTGTCGTTTAGGACCACTGTAACTAACCATGTACTTTGGCCTTACATTAAATTCCCTGTAACTAATAACACACAACTGGTAATGGGCATTGTGAAGAATTCCTCACGTAAGGAAAACAGGCAAAAATATGTTCTTAACCCTCATTTCAGTCCTATTTATTCTGTTGAAGTTACTGTAACAATGCCATTGGTTCTCTAGTATTGGTGAGAGTAATAGAACCGCTGAAGTAACTGAGGCTAAGAAAGATCTAGTAAATTCCCCAAGGTCACATCACTAGTGAAGCGGGGTCCTGGGTGAGCCTTAGGCAGTCAGATTCCAGAACCTGTGTGCTTAAACTGCAACACGGTATAGCCTCCCTAGAAGGTCCCTGAGAGCTAGTTAGCATTCCTTTCTCCATTTTACAAATAAAGAAACTGGCAGTCAGAACACTTAAAACAATTTAACAAGGTCATGCACCCCTTCAGCCTATCTGAGTGCGGATTTGACAGAGTCAAAATTCCAGGCACTTTCCATTGTTTCGCTGGATCACGAAATGACCCTCCAGGGGCCGCCCTGGTCTAGCAGCCAAGCCCTAGCTCTAATGTTTGAGATGTGTTGCGCACCCTTGAGGAGGATCACAGAGCATCATAAAGAGGTCCTTCCGGCCCCATTCTTAACAGAGGAGCTTTGGACAGCCTCACTGCCCTGACTCTCCCTGCGGCACAGGACAAGCATTAAAGGACACCGCAATTCTGCTGCTCGCCAGCCATGTGACCTGCATCAGGGACTTACTATCCCTGCCTCTCAATTTCCTCATCTGTGAAACGGTAATGATAATAACAACCATCTTACAGAGTTATTGAAAGTATTTAATGAGATAATTTACGTAAAGTATTTGGCAGTTCAGAGCATATAGTATGTGCTCAAAAAATAGCAACTATTACTATAATTCAATAGAAGGACATGAGGCTTATTATTCGATTAGACGGTATGAGGGAATAATAAAATACTACTTAAGGAGTGTATATGATGTACTAAGCACTGAATTAAGCTTTTACATCATTATCTGTTTTAGTTCTTACAGTGATCTCTTGCTATCCCCATTCTATAGATAAGGAAACAAAAGTGTGCTCAGAGAGGTAAAATTACTCTTTCTAGGTCACACAGAGATGTTTGAATCTGAACCTGGGTTTGTTCCATTCCAGAGTTTACATTCTAACCCACAGTGCTATGCCAACTCTCCCAAATTTCTACCTCATTCCAGAGTGCAAAAATGTAGAACAGAGGCTCCTAAAACAAGTTCTACTATAAGGAGAAGTTGTGATATTTATTTTAAATTTTATTAGACTTTTATATATTAAAGAGAAGCTGTATTCAGTGAAAGCCTATTTATTAAAAATGAGCTTGAATAATAATATAATAAATGAAATAAAAAATCGTGTCTCCTACTGTCAGGGGAAAGATGGATTATGATGTGTTGGACAAGTACAAATGATTCTGTAGTCCTGATCCAGGAAAAGATTTGGAGGCAATTTTGCCTCTTAAGAAAGTATTGTACGACACTCACTCACAGAGAATTTATGAGAAATGAAATGGAAACTCTTTGAAGATTTTATTAAGAGATATAGTCTTCCTGCATAACTTCTCTCCCTCCTGGACATTTATGAATGTTTGGCTGGAAGGGTGGTCTGGGAGCTGGGTTTTGATATATGTGGTTCCTTGGAAGGAGTGTCAAGGGAGACATTTTTCCGTCAAAAACCATATGCATGCAGGATCTTGGAAAATCTTCCAGCACCAGTGGACACTGGCAATAAAAATGATCTAGGAAAAAACATGCCAGCCAGTACCAATCACTGCAGATGCCAGAAGGACCAGGGGCCAAATACGTAAACACCTTCAGAACTTTGTATGGAAAACAGCAAGGGTTTAATTCATCTTTCTACTAGACTCAGAGTTTTTTAGAACGTGGCCATGGCTAGAGAATGGCCAGCAAAGTGATTTGTTAATTCAACCTCCAAGTTCTCTGTTGAAACACACAGGAGACAGGAAACGAGAAAGGAATATGACCTCATGACCATGGACCTCACTGCACTGGGGCCACTCCTTTGCTCCACAAATAGACTGAGCTTCCCACAATGCCATGGACAGGACAACCTTAGGGTGTGCCTAGGGCAGCCTCATGGCCCTCAGCATGTCTTCATGGTAAATGTGGCTGGACACCAATCTTCACAAAATTCCTCAAGGCAGGAATAGAAATTTGGAGTGGAATATATTTAGCAAATACACACACACACTCCCCACCATCGCTGCCACCACCACCACCAACAACAACAACAGCAGAGAAAAGCATAATTTTTGTATTTCTCACCCTTTTCTTTTCCTCCAATTTAATCTTTTTTTTTTTCATTTCATATTTATTCCTCATCTAACACTAAAAATTTTTTAAGGCCACTTAGCACCTGGCATGCGATAAATACTTAGTGAATGTTAATTTCTTTGTCCTCTTCCTTGAGTTAAGAAGGCCTCCCTCACCTCCTGCTGACATTGTGAGGGGCTAAGCCACTCTTCAGCTCAGCCCAGAGTAAGGTAGGGTGCTTAGGCAACGAGCCCCAGACAGGTAAGTTTTGACATCAGAGCTTGCGACTTGAACAGGTGGGGCCCCACCTGCTGTGTGCCTGTGAGTGCCACTGAGGGCCACTCAAGCAAGCTTGGACAACTCATTGCATTTACGAAGGGTTGGGAGGCAGGGCTCATTCCTTTCCCAAGTGCGCAGTGTGTTTCTGAAGCTCTGCCCCCTCCCCTTCTCCATGACTTCCTCTTTCTGGCTCCTGGGGGCATCCTGGACACTCTGGTCCTACCAAGTCCTACCCCTATTCATTCTGGTTTATTCCACAGAAGCTGTGAGCATGCATTCTGCACTCCCGGCTCAGGGAGCCCTTGTTCTGGTAGGGCAGTCAGATGCTGCTGCCCCCCAGGGTGTAGCAGGTGGAGGTGATGCAGGGAGGCTTGGCAGCACACCTGGGATTCACCTCACTCTTCGCTGAGGTCACCTCCAGAGGATTAGATTGCCAGGGGATGACCTAATCCGACAATCCAGATTGCCAGGGGATGACCTAATCCAACAATCCCTCGGTGATATGTCTCTCCAAATTCATCTTGGACTACACTCTGCTTTCTGAACTCAGTACCAATTGATCATTTTTGGTTCCTTGATGTTCCTGTTTGCCACGGGACTTTTGCACAAGCTGTTGTCACGGTTTGGAAAACTTTTTGATTTGCTTTCCCGATGCCTATTTAACTTTTATTTATCCTTCAGATAAATAAAGTCAAATCAGTTCAAGTGGTTCACCTTCTCAGGAAATCTGTGATACCTAACTCTTTCCTCCCAGATTACACCACTCTCCCTGTCATCCACACTCATGCAGAAAGAAGTAACTCATCAATACCTATGTCTCAGCCCCTTGAAGGATTTCTCTTTCCAGTTGACCCACACTGGCTGTTGGCATCCTGAACCCATAGGCACACCTGGATCAGGGACCAAGCCCAACTTTGAAAGTATAAATGGAGGCCCTTTCTACACCCGAAGGAGACAAAGCTGTCATTCTAATAAGATTTTCTGCTCACCAAACCCCTCAGGTAATTGATCCTAAACCCTACATTTCAAACCCATCTCGAGTTTATTAAGAGACCCATTTGGCCATAGATCCAGTTCAGTACTATCAGCAATAAAGATAATTTGAAAACATATCATTCAGCTTCTTGTGTCTATTTCTTAATTGGTTACTAACTTAGGGAGAGGTGAAAGGTGCAATTAATTTTCACCACTCAAATCCCAACAGCAACTTTAACTTAAAATTTTTGAGCCTTGTCACATCTAAAAATCCATCTAAAAATCTCTTCATTAGATCCTTACACATGATTGATAGTTTGATTAGAGATACAAATCTATGGGATGGGATATTTCCCTTATAATTCTTAGGTTATTAGGCCTCATGTTAGAGAATTTACAAGGCTTTTAGAATTTTTGTAGATGCTAGGTACTCTAGTACCTCTTAGTTGTTGGAAGTCCCACCTCTTATTATATGAAACATAATACAAAGAACTATCATATAATAATATAAGATTACATTTTATGTGTTAATTTAAAATCTCTCATTTTTGATTTTTATATTTTTGAGTCTCTCTCTCTCTCTATATATATATATGTACACACAATACATACGGATATAATATTTCTATATATTATATCATACACATTGTATATTATATATTATAATATATTTGATATAACACATTTATCTATTTGTATATTATACATATAGATATAATGTATATCTCTATAAGAAAGCGTCCCTTCTATAAAACATTTTCATAGAACTTAAAAAACTCATAGGCCCTAGACCCTATGTCTTAATGTTTAGAACATAAAATAGCTCTAAGCATCCAATATTGCTGATGAGAAGTTTGCGGTCAGTTTAATTCTTATTCCTTTGTAGGCAACTATTATATACCTTGAGAAGTTTTTGGATCTCCTCTTTATTCTTAATGCTTGAATTTTTATAGTAATATACCTAGATTTGGACATTCCTTTCCTATTGCATTGGACTCTTAATATATCCTTTCAATATGAACGCTTGTGACCTTTATTACTCTGGCAAATTCTCATATATTAGAACTTTTATTTTTTTACTCCTAGTTTCTTTTCTTCAGGAACTTTTAATATGGGGCAGAATTATATGAATAGCTGCATGACAGTCCATTAAATAGATATGCCATGGCCCTACTGTTATATACTTAGGCTGCCATAAGTAACATCTTTGTATATTCTTCTCTTGAGTTATTTCTTCAGGGATAATATTTATTAGGTCAAAGACTGGGAAGATTTATATAGACTTGCTTGAGACCTCTGATGTCAGAAGTCCGCTTTGAAGAGTGTCTTCCAAACTGAGGAATCAAGTTTGGGGCCAGTGACTGTTCTTTGCTGGAATTCAGGCCACAAAGACATAGCCCCAGAGGCTGTCCTGGAGAGGCAGACTTGCTCTGGTTGGGGCAGTTCATGATTACTGCAGATACCTGGGAGGCTAACCTTTCTTCTCTTCTCTACCTGTGTGGCAGGTGATATGTCTGATTCAATGTGTGACGCAGGCCTAGGGAACCTTAGGTGAAAGGCTTTGCCATGTGCTGCATTGTCTGCTGGCTTGACTGGGAAGAATGTATTTGCAAGACCTTTGATTGTGTTGTGCCCTCCCCCTCCTCAAATTCCTTGATCCATGAGGAATCTGTGGACAGCTGTGCATTTGGAGCTGGGAAAATCCACAGGCCCCATCCCAGCTCATTCTGCTGCCTGGACTTGCAGAGCCACAACATTTGCTTGTAGCTAACATATCGCAGGCTGTGAGATAGAACAGGACTCCAATTTTTGTTTGTTTTAATAAAGAAATAGACAAATCACAGGGCTTATTTTGTAAGCTACAAAGGGCTATTAAGTGGAAAAATAAATGGCATTTTGCCAGTGAAGAGTCAGAGTGAAATAGGGGTCCACATGACTTATGTCAAATGTTGGTCTGTGTTTTGATTGCTCCAGGTGAGCAAGCCTGGGGTGTGAGTAAAAATATGAACATACACTGGCCACAGTGACGCTGACCAGCTGAATGTCCATCTCCTTACCTGGGTTTGTAATAGTTCAGCACCATCAGAAGATAGGCATAAGCTCCTATTGGCTTCCATTCAGCTGTGTCTCAAGATTAATTTCACCTGAGATATCTCTATTGGAAGACTTTGGACAGATTTTGCATGCTCAAGAATTCCAGGTCATTTAGTCATCTGTTCAGCAGCCAATTTTGTGGTCATGTTGTGGGGTGGCACAGTATGGAAGACAGAGGATAGAATCTGAAATCTGTTTGACTTCATTGTATCAGTTCTCAACTGTGTGATCTTGAACTATTCATCTAGCCTCCTTTGGCCTCAATTTCTGCATCTATGAAATTCTTATGATACTTGATCTGTAGTATCCATTCAACTGATAATCAAGAGAACCAGACTCAAATATCACCCAGATGTTGGAATAACTAGAAATGCAAAATAAATATTATTAATATAGCAAAGGCTCTACTGAAAAAAGTGGACAACATACATAAACAGAGGAGGAATTTCAGCAGAGAGGTAGTCAATTTCATGGTAGTAATCAAAAACATGGGAGCAGAGATGAAGAATGTCTTTAATGACATTAATGACAATGTCTTTAATATCTTTACTTGACACAGCCAAGGAAAGATTCAGTGAACTGGAAGATAGGTCAGTAGAAATTATAAAAATGAAATTGGATATAAATAAAAATGGACATAAATGACTGTTGAGTAGTTTATTCAAATGAAAACACAAAGAGAAACAAGAAAAAAAATAGATTATACAAAAAGCATAGGACAATATCTTACTATCTAAGTTATGTAATTGGTGTAACTGGAATCACAAACAGAGAAGACACTGATCCAGACATTCAAGATGCTGGGAGAACACCAAGCGGAATAGGTAAGGAAACGCATATGCAGTACGGGTGCTCATGTACACACACACATGCACGCACACACACACGCCCTTAAACCATCATATTCAAAATTTGGAAATTCAAAATAAAGAGAAAATCTTGAAAGACACCAGAAGAAAGGATCTGTTATACACAGAGGAACAGGTATAAGAATTAAAGCCAACTTACAGTCAGAAACTACAAAAGCAAAAGGAAAATCAAGTAATATCCTTAAAGTGCTGAAAGAAAAACAAAACAACAGAAATAAACAAAAATGCTATCAACCTAGACTACTACACCCAGCCCATCCCCCCAAAAGTTCTATAATGAAGGAGAAATAAAGACTTTTTTCAGAAAAACAAAAATTGAGAAAATCCATTATCAGCAAAACTGCACTAAAAGAAATGCTAGAATGTTCTTCAGGGAAAAGAAATATTATACTAATCAGAAACTTGAATTTACACAACAAAGGATAATTGTCTAAAGTAAAGAAGGGGTAGCAATGTATTGTGTCTTATACCATTTGTAGAAGTAAAATATATGACAACAATTGTATAAAGGGTGGAAAGGAGAAATTTTAAGCATAATTTTGTACGATCATGAAGAAAACTAAAAGAAATTCTTTGCAACCTTGTGGTAAGCAATGATTTCTTAGATAGGACACAAAAATCACAAAATAAAAAATTTAAAAAAATTTATAAAGTGGACTTCATAAAAATTAAAAGTTTTTGTTCATTTTGGTTAACAAAATGAGATAAGCCACAGTCTGGGAGAAAATATTGGAAAATATATATTTAATAAAAGATATTCATACTATATAAAGGACTCTCAACTCAGTAATAAAAAAAACACCCAATATAAAATTGGACAAAATATTTTAACAGACATTCCACCAAAGAAGGTATAACAGTGACAAAAAGAGGACATGAAAAGATTATTAATAATTTAAAAAATGCAAATTAACCATAATCACAGGCAACTACATACTTATTAGAAAAGCTTAACAAAAACTAATAATAGTATATGTGTGTGAAGATGTGGAGTGAAGGGAATTCTTATATGTTGCTTGTGTTAGTGCAAAATATCACAGCCACGTGAGAGAATCTGGCAGCTTCTTATTAAGTTAAACACACACTACCATAAGACCCAGTAATTCTATATAAGCATACCTCATTTTATTGCACTTTGCCTTATTGTGCTTCACAGATATTGTGTTTACAAGACCCTCCACCAGCAAAATGACTAAGACTCACTAAAGGCTCAGATGATGGTTAGCATTTTTTTAGCAATAAAGTATTTTTAATTAAGATATGTACATTGATTTTTAGACATAATGCTTTGCACACTTAATAGACCACAGTATAGTGTAAACATAACTTTTACATGCACTGGAAAATCAAAAAATTTATGTGACTCGTTTTATTGCAATATTTGCTTTATTGCAATGGTCTGGAACCAAATCCACAATATCTCCAAGATATGCCTGTATATGAATGTTTATATCAACTTTATTCATAATTACCAAATACTGGAAATAAATACTGAAAATATCCTTCAGTTAGTGAATGGATAAACAAACTGGGGCACATCCATACAATGGAATACTATTCAGCAATAAAAAGAAACATACTACTTATACACTTGCCAACATCAGGTTAGGAGCTAGGGTTGTGGGAAGATGTTGTCTTCAAAAAGACATAGGGGACCTTTGGGAGTGATGAAACTTCCACATCTTGATTATGGTGGTATTACATGCTTATATGTTTGCATGTGTCAAAACTTGCAAACTGTACACTAAAAGGGTAAATTTTATTGAGTGCAAATGATACCTAAATTTTTAAAAAGTCTCTTTCCAAGCAATTTGGGATTTTTACTTGTCTTCTTTTTAAACTGATTTCTAGCTTTATTCCTCTAGTCAGAGAACATACTTGAGGTGACTTCAATACTTAGAAATTTATTGAGACTTTCTTTATGGCCAAGCATCTGGTCCATTTGGGTAAATGTTCCATTTGCACTTCAAATAAATGTGTATTCTGCATTTATTGGATACAGAACAACAACAACAAAATAAGCCAACATCTATGTGGCAAGTGATTACCTTAGCTAGTACACATAGACCTAAACGCTTGGAATCCCCAGCCTTCACCTTAGTGATTATATACTCTTCATCTGTCTTATTCCTTAACAATGGGTACTGGCTTACTAGGGCCGAGTTAGAGGAAATTAGAAATTCAACGATGATTATATGTTTCTTTACTGCTCTTCATGTTACCAAACCAAAGTGGGGTTGCTTCCTGGAGAGTTAAAATCAGACTCTCCACCAGAAGTAGTTGTCACACAAAGTAGAGTTTATTTGCAACAAATAGGAGACCACGTGGAATCATTCCCAAAGTTGTGGCTCTCCCTGAGCACAGGACAGCAGGGGCTTTTATTTCCAATGGGGAATGAATAGTCAAAAGGGAGAAGTGGGTATTCACTTGCACAGGCTCAGTTGGAAAACATGCTTCCACATACATCACATGTTATGGTAATAAGGCCTAAACTCCTCCCATGGTGGTGATCCTAGCATTAAAAATGAGGCAAAGGTAAGCTCTTGGGCACTTTTCAGCCCTTCTGCGCAGGTGGGGTTTGGACTGGTTCAGGGTGGTTGCTGATTGCATCTCTTAACATAACACAAAAGAAAAGAACAATTTAGAGAAACAGTTAAATGCTTCTGCAACCTCCCTTGAGTTCCTCTGGCAATTAGTCGGTGACATTTACTCCTTTTTCCTTTCCCATCTCCCTTCCCACCTTAGAACTAGAACCTATGATGTTGAAGTTCTTCTGAATCCAATATGTCATGGGGGATGAAAATGTGATAAACTAAGGACCCCCAGTTTGTCTTACAGCAAAGACATTCACATCTAAATAAACGTGCATAGAAATGACAGTGCTTAACTTAAGAAGAAGCCTCATTTAAAGAAAGAAGCATGGTTTCGGTTTGACCTAAACTCACAATCCAGCTGCACAACTGACACTGTGTCACCTGAAACAATTACTCAATCATCCTGTGATTCAGTTTTTATTTCTGTAAAATGGATAGTAGCCAGCCTAAATTTTAGGTTCATTGTGAGGATCTTATGAGATAATGCATATAGCACATCTATCTCCAGGCAGCGGAATACTCATGATAGGTTATGCTTAAAGTCAGGATGGCTGGCATGAGGTTTCAAGTGGATTTTGCTCGGCTGGGATGTTGGCTGAGCTTGTAGGCTGACATATCTACTAGGAGGGACTGGGAACCATCGCATGTGGCACGATGGATACCAGAGGAAAGAGACTCTCCCCTTAAAAAAAGAGCTTCATGCCATTTCCTCTTTGCCTGTGGTTGATTACTTGCAAGTGTCGGGCCGATTTGCAAAACTTTCACAGCGACGTTTGGAGATGGGGCCAGTAGCAGCAGGTTACTCCTTCTACCCCTGTAGGATGTATTCCCCCATCCCCTAATCTGAGAGCATCTAGAAAAAAGGAGACTTTTTTTCTGAATAGAGACTGAGAGGAGATAATCTCAGAACCAAATCCCCTCGGAGTTGGTCATGTAAATTGTATTTTATCTAAATAAATATGATTTGAGCCCCTATTGTTTGCAAGCCTGTGATAGGCCTTATCAGATGTTCCTACCTCTTAATGCCTAGAGCATACATCAAAAGGACTCTATGAGATTTTGATGATTTTGCATTTTCTTTGGTTCATTGAAGCTTTGCTAAACTCTGCTAGATTTCCAAGAGGAAGACACAGGTGATGGGAAGGGAGATGGCCCATGGATAGAGTCGCTTCATCTCGAGTTCAAATTAGGGATAGATGCTAAGTGTCTAAGATTGCAAATTTTCTGTCTAGGTTTCTAGATAATGAATGAAAAAAAAAAAACGAACAGTGGATGAAGGAGGATTTATTCAATTCCTTCTGAATGCCAGCGTGCTAGGTAGAAAAGGCAGGAGAAGAATACAAACTCTAAAATCAGACTGTCTAGGTTTGAGTCTCCTCTTGGTCACTAAATATAACAGTGCTTGGCACATAGTAAGCACTAGGAGTGTTTATTGTCTTCATAATTTCATCCAAACTTGACAGTGACTTTATGAGCCAGGAACAATTTCTATCTAATTGACAAATGAAGAAACTGAGGCTCAGAGAGCTGAAATGGCTTGCCCAAGGCCACACCATTAATACATAGAAGAGCTGACTCTGAATTCAGTACCATTTTGTTCTACTTCCTTACCAATAAGACACCCCTGGGCACTGGTAGGTTGGATTCACCACGGTCTAGAAAGGATGCTCCGAGTGAGAGTGTGCTGTCACAGAACAGGGCGGTAATCTTTTAGTCCTGATACTAACTCCTCAGGGCATCTTGGGTTGTCACTTGTCTTCTTTGACTCAGTTTTCTTGTCCATTTAACAGGAATGAGTGACTGGTACATATCAGGTTCTCAAATCCACTTTCCTTAGGATAAAGCTTGTTTTTCTTCCTTCTTTCCTAACTGAGGATAGTTGGGAAGTCATTCCACCTCTCTGCTCTTCCTCAAAGCCATGAAGGCAGAAAGCACAAAAAGGATGAGGAATTTGATAGTACTCTGAAAACAAAACATCTTTGGGGTTGTCATACTGTGATTTATAACAAGAAACATATATTTGGTCTTCAACCCATTCCTGGCACAGAGCTCCTAAAACTCTGAATTTCCTGTGATAATGGCCATAAGCGTGTCTTTGTTATGTTAATGAGGTGGCTTTTGGAAATCTCTTAGGTGACCCAAGGATGGGGGCTAGTTGACAGGGAAACCAACAACATAATTAGAAGGTTGGAACTTTCAGTACCCACCCCACCTCCAGGGAGGAGCCAGAGGCTGGAGGTTGAGTCAATCACCAATGGCCAATGATTTAATCAATCATGACTACGTAATGAAGCCTCCATAAAAAAACGAAAGGACAGGGTTTGGAGAGCTTCCCCATTGGTGAAGACATAGAGACACTGAGAGAGTGGCTCAATTGGAGAGGGCATAGGAGCTCTGTGCCCCTTCCTCATGCCTTTCCCTATGCATGTCTTCCATCTGGTTGTTCCTGAGTTATATCCTTTTTAATAAACTGGTGATCCAGTAAATAAAATGTTTCTCTGAGTTCTGTGAGCTGCTCTAGCAAGTTAATCAGACCTGAGGAGGGGGTCTTGAGAACCTCTGATTCACAGCCAGTCAGTCAGAAGCACAAGTAACAACCTGAGTGGTGTCTGAATGGGGTGTGAGGGGGGCACAATCTTGTAGGACTGAACTCTTAACCTGCAGAATCTGATGTTATCTCCAGGTAAATAGTGTCACAATTGAGCTGAATTTTAGGACACTCAACTTGTGTCTGGAGAATTGCTTGTTGGTGGTGGGATCCCTCCCGCCCCATGTTGGAATTGGTCTCAGAACAAAAAAGAGGGTACTAGCTGGTACTTTGGCCTGCTCCTAGGGGGCAGTGGCATCTCTGAAGAGAGTTCTACGTAGCGACTTTGTAGAGTTTAGAGTCTCTAAACTGTCAACCTGCCTTCCTTGCTAGCTTGTTCTAACTTTGCCTCTACAAGTCTTCCTCCAGCTCCAACCAACTGCCCTCTTGACTCAGCCCAAATCTACTTAGTTAGTTTGAATTTACTGCTAATTTTCTTAGGGGAGATTAACGCATTATTCATCTCTGACAACTCTTATGTACACAGATGCTGAGATAAAACAGGTAGGGTGTATTTGTACGTGTGTGCACGCTTGAATATATGCAAGATTCTGATTACATTTTGCCAAAGTTATATCCTAAAACCAAGGTCTGGTTTTTCCCCTCACCCTCAACAAAAGGATCAGGTTACCTTCTCTTGCCAACCAGCAATCTCATTTCCTAGTGAAAGATAAAAATCAAGTTCAATTACGATAGGGAAATTGTTAGCATGTGCTAAAATTTGGACGTTTCCATTTCAGCAAAATTAATGGTTCTCAGGTGTTAATGAAATAAACTTGAGAAAGCCCTTTACCTTCCCTGCTAGAGACAGGAAGGCATGAGGTTGTGTTCCAGGCATTTGTAGAGAGAGGTTTGGGCCTTCAAACCTATAACATGTGGCTTGAGGGAAAGAGTAGTGCTTTTCGGGAGGGAGCGGAGGGTCTGTGGCTCAGGGAAAAAAGAACACTGTACTGAAATTGGGTGATCTGAATTTTCAATATGAAGTTGATTAGCTGTGCCACAACGGGCAGGCTCTTTATATCTAGGGTGACCATATAATTTATCTTCCAAACCAGGGCACTTTTGAGAATAAAAAGTGGTTCTATTTAATAACTACACCAGGAATGATGGGCACAAAACCATGGCTGTCCTTGACAATCTAGTATGTATGTTTACCCTACATATAACCTCCTACCACCCATCCCGTACTCTCTTACACCACAAGCATCTGGCTTAAATTGTAAGGCCGGGAAAGATAAACCTATGCAGATTTATTATAGCTGAGTACTGGGTATTCTGGGCAGGGGTAGCAGACCAGTTTTAACGCCAGGACATTTATAGACCACGTTTGCCCATGACCTTTCAAAGCAAAGTTAGGCATCCAGAGTGGTCACACTTCCTCTGAAGCATTTGGAATGTTGGCAACCAGACCTAGGCGATTTACGTGTATCATTTGCATGGTCTTTGGTGGGGAGGGGAAGGTTGGTATTGAGCAGAGCGAAGTAGAAGACTATCAGAAATTTCCTAATGTTTGCTGGATATGGAAGGCCCCCACTTGAGTTTCTGCAGCTGCAAGCCACATTTTAGGCATGGCTGTTCCCCAGGCACCAGAAGTCTTGTGTTACCAGGGTTCAGCAGCCAGGCCAGGAAAATCAATACCCTACTGCTAAAGATTAAGAATTTATCCAAATGAAAATAAAATAAACATATTAAATAAAGTTTTGACTTTTTCTGCAGGACTTCAAGGTGACTGGGGACAGGCTCCATCCTTGGGGCTTCAGCTTTTAGGGTCTTGGCTGTGGGAGTGCGCGTAAGCCAGAAACACAAAACCACTGGGCACAAAGACTTCTGAGAGAATTAGAGTCACAGACTCACGGAGGCTGGGCCTTTGCGTCACCTAATTTAACCTCTTTAATTTACAGATGAGAAAGCTGAAGCCTTGGGTAGAGATTCCAGGACCGCCAGTCTGTTACTGTCCAATATTAGAATATACTAGATATCAAGGTATTCTGGATCTCAGGGACATTCTCCTATAACATATTTAAGGCAACCCCTCCCTCCCATCTAGCTCCTTTGTGCCCTTTGTAGAATGGCCATAAATATCTTTATTAGGTATTAATGAGACTAATTTCTGGAACTTCTGATGGAACTGATAATAAAAGAGAACTTCTTTTCCTTTGGAGAGAATAAATATGAATGAGGAGATGATGACAACCATCTTGCCATCAATCTTATGCCAACAGAGAGGAAAGCTGAGACAAAAGAGAGAAGAGAGAGACTGGAATCTAGCCATATTATTTGAGTTCATACATACAGTCATGTATGAATCACTTATCTTACAATGTTTGGTTTAATTAGCCAACACATTCTTTTTCCAGTTTAAACCATTTTGAGTCAGGTTTTCTGTAACATAACCTAAAGAAACTTGGTGATTTGCCCAAGATCATGTAGTAAATAAAATTTCCAGTACTTAAGAGCCTTTTTCTCAAGGAGAATTATTTTTCCTATGTACTTCTACGTATCCTCAGGAAGGAATATACAAATGGACAGCCCATGAGCCTACCCCAAGTTCACTGCCTATACTGATATCTAAACCAGAGTGCATGCTCGGGTAGACGGTACCTCCCCCAAAGTAACAGACCTTTCCTTCTTTAATTCGTGTCAGAATGCAAGAGACTGAAGGAAAGAGCAAGGATAACTTTGTTCTCTTCCAAATCCAAATTGGAGTATTCTGCCCAGTTATAATATAGGCCACTCACTATATTCTACAAAGATCTTTCAAAGGACTTCAATCTACTGAAGGAGAGGGAAAACTCAGGAATGATGTAAATTGACTGAACGTTTCTCAAGCTCTGAAAATGGGAGGAGGGATAGCCATGTCCTAGCTATTCCTAGGGGGAGATTTAAGGCTAAGGGTGAGAAAATATGGGGAGATGGATTTTGAATCAGCATTAAAATTATTTAACAACTAGAGCTGTTCAATAATGTATGAGAATACCTCATGATTGGTTTTGTTCAAGAAGAAATCTTCAATCAGATGGAAGTAAGATATTAATAATCTTTCAAATCTCTTCCCACTCTTCCAACTTCTTATTTGAGAATTCTGAAACTTAGGTGGTAGATATTTCAGGCCAGGCTAACAGGTAATTGGAGGTGGGAAGGATGTGAATCTTAGGTAGGCTCATTGGAAAACCATTTAGGTGGAACAGAATCTTGCCTTCTACCCTGTGTTCTGAAATTGCCTATGCTCCATTAGATATCTAGGATAGAGACTTTTCTCCTAAAGGTCCCTAATAAGCAGTGCAGTTACTCTATCCTACACAGTGTTCTTGAGTTTGATTTATATTAGCAGAGTAGTTGACAAAATTAAGAAGCAAATAGAATCACTATGAGTGGTGAAGACACTACTGGTGTATAGTGGAAAAAATACTGACTAATGTTCTGACAAATGTGACTTCAAATCTTGATTCATATATAAACTGAAGCAAGTTGCCCACCTAAAGGAGGCTTTTTTTTTTTACACTAGTAAAAATAGAACTAATACTTTTGTGTGTGTGAGAAATCTTTTAAAAATAAATATTATTAGTATAAACATATTTAGGAAAATATAGAAGCTAAACTTTTTCTTCTACACTAATTTTAATCCTTAGAGATAAATTCTTAACATGCCTTAATAATTTTCTTCAAATGTTTTCTATGCATATAGATAGACTTGATTTTTACAAAATTGAGATTGTGCATATTTAGTTTTTACTTAGCTTTCCCATTTGAATCATACCAGGGGAGTTTTCCACGTCATTAGATATTCTTCAACAGCGTGATTTAATGGGCATGTGAAATCTTCACATATGTATCCATTTCTTTAGTTTTAGAGTTTAGTTGTTTTCTAATTTTTATACTTATAAATAATGTTGTGATAGACTTACATGTACACATATCATTATGCTCATCTATGATTATTCTAGGTTAAATTTATAGATATGAAGTATAATTTCCAAGCTATGATGACTAAGTCTCTTTATATTCAATGCAAAATTGCTTTTTAAAAAACAGTTTTTTCAATCTATAGATCAACTAGGAGATGGGATGCTTTCTGCTATTCAGACTTTTTGATTATCAACATGTTCTCTCCATTTTTCTGCCTTCTTCAGTGTCTTTTAAAAAGAAGTTTTATAAGTATTATCAATAAAGTTCTTGTATATCTTTCATTAGATTTTTTCCTAGGCAGCTTACATTTATGGTTGTATTATGATTTTTTAAATTATATTTCCTCTTTATGGATGGTATATACAAATCCAATGCAACATATATTTGTTACTAATCAGATACATGAGTCTTCTATGTGGGTGATTGTATCATCTTACAGTCACTTTTATTCCCTTGTACTTTTAACTAGTTAAATAATTGATTAATTTGCTAAAAAATTGACTCCTTTATTCTCTAATGGTTATGGGACTATTCAGGCTTTAAAAATATTATTGAGTTAGCTCTCAAGTTGAAATTGACAAGTTCCTTTAAAAACACATTTAAACGTTCAAAATTATTTCTGAGTCCTCAAGTTTTTCCTAGTATTATCTCATCTCCACTCTCCCCTGAAACCCCAGTGTTGTTCCCTTTTTTTTGGTATCTTTGTTTATTCCATCTCCACCTCCTACCTACCCCCTCTCTTTGCTCAGTGGTTCTTGCCAGAGCTTAGTCTAATTTTTTGTGTGTGTGTGAGGAAGATCAGCCCCGAGCTAACATCCAATGCCAATCCTCCTCTGTTTTTGCTGAGGAAGATTGGCCTTGAGCTAACATCCATGCCCATCTTTCTCCACTTTAGATGGGAGGCCACCACAGCATGGCTTGACAAGCAGTGTCTTGGTGCGCCCCCGGGATCCGAACCTGCAGACCCCGGGCTGCCAAAGCAGAGCGCATGCACTTAACCGCTTGCGCCACCAGGCCGGCCCCGGGCTTAGTCTAACTTTTGTCTTTTCAAGAAACCAACTTTTGCTTTTATTGATTCCCCGTTTTATGTTTCTTTTCCAATTCATTAATTTCTGCACTTAGCTTTCCTTCTTTCCTCCTCCTTATTGTAGTTTTATTTTGTTGTCTGCTTCCCAGCAGTTTCCGTAGCCTATTTTCTATAGTATTACCACATGCGCACGTGTGCGTGCACACACACACCCCTTCTTAATTTATGTTCTGGCTCATTTATTGTTATTTCTAATTAATGTATGAATTTAAGGCTAAAATTTCCCTTTTTTTTTTAAAGATTTTATTTATTTATTTATTTTCCCCCGAAGCCCCAGTAGATAGTTGTCTGTCATAGCTGCACATCCTTCTAGTTGCTGTATGTGGGATGCGGCCTCAGCATGGCCAGAGAAGCAGTGCGTCCAGTGCGTCGGTGCGCGCCCGGGGTTCCGAACCCGGGCCGCCAGCAGTGGAGCGCGCGCACTTAACCGCTAAGCCATGGGGCCGGCCCTAAAATTTCCCTTTAAATATCACTTTAACTACATCTCCCTAGTTTTGATATACAGTATTTTTTTAACTCTTTGTGTAAATATTTTCTGATACACATCATGATTTCTCTTCTGACCCATAAGTTACTTAGAGATACTTTTTAATTTCCAATCATATTATCATTTTATAATGTTTAGATTTCTAAACATAGTTGCAAAGTGATCAGATAACATTATTTCAATAATACCAGTCTACTAATGTTTGTTGACGCTTCATCTATAACATAGCTCATAGTCAAATTTTGTAAATAGTTCAAGTGTATGTAAAAGGAAAGTATATTCTTAAGCTATTAGGTGTAATGCTCTTTAAATGCCCATTTAATTAAAATTTTAATTATGCTTTTAAGTCCTCTGTATCTTTTATTATTACTTGGTTTCTTCCAAAGGATTAGATTTAACTGGGATTCATTGCATATTTCATAGAATATAATTACTTCCATATCATGAGAATTTTATTTCCCTGAAATTTTCAATAACTCAGTGGAAAACACAATGATCATAGGTAAATTTTATCACTCTCACACCATCCCCACTCCCACCACCATTTTCCCAGGATTATTGGTCTGTATAGGCTCTTTAAATTTTCTCAAGCATATTTTGTTAATCTATATTTTTCATGAAAAAATATTCTTTTCATTGACATTAAAATTTGTTTGCATCTAGGGATGCATGAGATTCTCATAATTTATTTAATCTAATGCATAGCTGATATTACATACCTTGTCAATTTTATTTTATATATTTGTGCTGTTGTTTTCTTCTCTGTTATTCTCTCTCTTACGTAGGGATATGTATTTTTGGTATGTTTTGTTTTATTTTGAATTCATTAGTCTCCACTTTTATATTTTTCTTCTCATTTTCTTTAAGCTTGCTTTGTTGTTGTTTTTTAATACTAAGTTCTTGATTTAAATACTTAGGTCATATTCTTTTCATTCTTTCTTATTCAACAAAACCACACATAGATGTGACTTTGCCTGATAGAACAGCTTTGGCTATGGACTATAACTTTGAATTAGTAGCATGCTCACTTTCATCATTTTCCAATTTTTGCCTTCTCTTTCTTCAGAGTTATTTGGAATATTTTAATGCCAACTTATTTATTTATTTACTTATTTATTTTTTCCCCCAAAGCCCCCGTAGATAGTTGTATGGCATAGCTGCACATCCTTCTAGTTGCTGTATGTGGGATGCAGCCTCAGCATGGCCGGAGAAGCGGTGGGTCGGTGCGCACCCAGTATCAGAACCCGGGCCGCCAGCAGTGGAGCGCGTGCACTTAACTGCTAAGCCATGGTGCTGGCCCAATGCCAACTTTTTAAAAATTCTCATTAATGTCTATATTATAGTATGATCAGAAAATATCTTATATGACTCTTAGACAAATTATTTGAAGAATAGATTGGACTAAAACTTATTGAACATGTCATAGTTTTCTGGTACTCTACATATATTCCTAAATAATCTTTTTAATTCAGTGAAGTGATCTTGCTCTCCCAATACAAGCTTCTTCAGGTCTCTGCTTTTGTGTCTTTACTTATGCTGGGTGAATTTCTCTAAGAATGCAGCCTCTCTTCCTTCCCACTAAAAACTACACTTCCATGTGGGTCAATATAAAATGGAGTTTCTTTCTTCAATTCTTTTCTGAGTCCATCAGTTGAATAAGATCTTTCTCAAATTTGAGCAATTTGTTAATTACTAAATCTGATCATGGTACCTACCTTGTCTTATTTTATATATATTGACTTAGTGAATTTTAACCTTCTTGAGGGCACAATAAAATATAAAGAGTGGGAGGTGTTACATAATAGGTCCTTAGATATTGTTGAGTCAGATTCAATAGAGCTCAGATTCCAAAATAGAAAATCTTTGTTCCTCAGTGGGAATAACTTGCCCATAGTGTAATGCCTGGGATATAGATCCTGGACTCGGTGGGTTTTGCAAGTTAAAATGGATTAATAAAAAATTGTTCTCCACACAAGTGGAAACTGTTGCTGTTAATAATGAACAAGACTACTGGGCAAAGAGAAATTGAAGCCACCTGTTCCAAGTTACTCTTTCACCTCCTCCTCTGCCTCTTTCTGGGTCTCGAAAATTCCTCCTGTATCTCTGCTTCTTCAGTAAACCTTCCCATGGGAGAGTCAGTTCTGAAGGCAATTTTCCAAGACCGTGTGCAGAATTGGCTGGGGCTTCAGCTGCGACATGAAAGGGCATTTATTCTGGGACCTCGAAATGGAGTTTGGGGGGGTGGGGCATTGCTGAGCTTGTTTCTGAAATAGATTCTACATGCATCAGTTTTCCTGCTTCAGGTATAAATGTTAAACCTAGTAGTTCAGCTAAAGGAGTGTGAGTTTGTGCCTGTGCATGTGCACACTCTGAGTGGGGTGTTGTTTTCACAAGTTTCTGCAGATATTTTGACACTTCCATAGGTGGGCGAGGAGTTTGGTTTTATGTCCTGAGTCACACATCTGTAGAAGCTGCTATTTGTGTTCTCATGCTAGATCAGGAGCCAAATCCATAATACCTGGCATTCTAGAACCTTGCAGTGCAATCAGATATTGAACGATACTGTGAAAAAAATGAGAAGTTTTATTCTGTATTTGTATACACCAGGTTTAGCATCAGTATATTTGAATTTTTGTTAATTTTTGACAAGTTTAGACTACTTTTTTTGAGATCTGGGAGTATAAGCAGTGTTATCCTGGGTTAGGAAGAGTCTTTCTTTCCAATCTAAGATGTTAGGACTTACCCTTATGATGTAGTAAAACTAACCTCATAGGGTGACCATAGCATATGCTGTCCAAACTGGGACAATTTTGAGAGTGAAAGAAGATGCCATCACCTAGGACTATCAGTGTAAACCCATCTGTCTTAGGCAAAAAGTGGCATATGATCACTTAATAATCTGAGTAATAGAGAAATAAATATTCTTTCTGGATATATCTAGGTGCTGGCCATATTTTTGCAACATCCATGAAGCTTGTGTTCTATGCATGAAATGACAAGTATTTGGCACTTATGATAAAACTTTTCTCTCTTATCTTCATAGCATATGTCTTTCATCAATCATAGTCTTTCACACTGATCTTTGTTTGGTATCAGACTCTTCTCAACATAGCTCTCCAGATAAGTCAATAATTGTTATCAGGCTTAGCCTGTAACACTGAAC
The DNA here is from genome assembly GCF_020826845.1 of Diceros bicornis minor. NCBI lineage: Eukaryota > Metazoa > Chordata > Mammalia > Perissodactyla > Rhinocerotidae > Diceros > Diceros bicornis. The sequence continues at coordinate 20,363,317 of NC_080758.1, forward strand.
TTGCTACTTCTGTGCTAAAACAATTTGCTACGACGTATGATGGCTACTCTTTTTTTTTTTTTTTGGCAAAGGTTGAGGTTGACAGAGCCTCCTTCTTTGGTGATTAGAGCTGGATGAGCCAGAGACTATCTGAAGAGGTTCAATAACCTCAGCCACAACTCACCCTTCTGGTCACAGCTGCATAGGTCGAGGCAGAAGGTTACAGGGAGCCCAGCAGCTGGGCCCATACTCAGACAAGGATCAAAAGCAAAATGGGAACCAAATTACAGTTTATTTAAAGCTAGGCAAAGGCTTGAGACTTCCCCCTCTCTTAAAATGCAGAGTTTCTTTGTAAAAAGATGAATTTACAAACTTTCTTTAGGCTAGGAGGCATAAATGGGGCCTCCTGCTTCCCTTGCTAAATCCTAAATGGCCAAGCACCCATGCCAGTGCCAGTCATACCCAATCACAGAAAAGCAGAGAGCTGGGCACGGTGAGGTAGGGCCTGTCAGGTCTATTCACCACACTCAAGGCACAAAGATGAAGATTTTCCCTGCCTTTGGATCTGTAAGGCACTGCATTACCATCTAGTGGAAAACACAGCCCAAAGAATATCCTGGGCTCTGAAGAGTCAAGTGAAAGGGGTTTTCTTCCTATTGGAGTGGAGGAGTGGTAATAAAGGGTAGAGAGAGGGGCAGAAGTAAGGGGAATGTCCCCAAGCCCAAGGGTAAAGATATGAATATGTGAGAGAAGTATGAATGTCTCTCTTCTCCAAGAAAGACATTGACTGTATTTTAAGCCCAGGCAAATGTTGGGACTGTGATTGCTGCTGAATGCCCTAACTGACCAATATTGGCTCAAGATCTAAAGAATACAGTCTGCTGGCTTTGGGGCATTAGGGACCCCAGCTCTAAAGAGTTAGGAGCAGAAGATCTTGGGGTAATTAGCTAGACTTCATATGAATATAAAAACTGCAAATGTGGTGAATTTGCAGGTTACAGTGAGATCCACTTGGTCTTTGTTAGTGTGGCATTAAAACAATCTTGTCTGGATTTTGGTTATGTTTATCCTCTCCATAATGAAGGAGAGCCGCTTCTGAAGCTTGGTTAAAGGGCTTCTCTGGAAAGAATCAGAACTCTTAAGAAGCTTTGCCCTCCATCATGACCAAGAGCAGCAGGGAAGGCACCACTGCCCGTCTGATTATCACATAGTCGTACGAAGGGATAAGATTCTTCCCCACATATGCACTTGTGGTCCCTTATATCTCTCCTGAAACTTCCTAGATTTGGGTCAATGCATCAGACTGCTTTCTCTGACCCTGGTCTGCTGAGTCAGGATTGCTAAAAAATTGAATAGAGCCAAAACGAAGAATTTGAGTGCAATTGGGTCATCACCACAATAAAAATTCCTTTACTAATGAGCCCTCAATGTGGTCCAGCTGACTTTCTCCCTCTCTCTCATGTCCCCAGGGACTTTGTCCCATAAACTCATTCTTTGAGTCAACTCGTGGTGCCTTGTCTTCTAAGTGCTTGCCTGAGCAGCAAGCCTTTCACCAGGGACAGAATGTGGATTTCATTTAACTGTGATCTACTGGCACTGGCCATATAAAATAATAAAGTAAGAACCCTGTGGCTATGTCTGGCCTAGATGCGAAAGTGCCCTCTTATTGATTAGAACAGTCTGCTTAGAGCCCTACTTGGAAACAAGGAGTAGTGTCACAAGGTATTTGCCATCCTTAGCCTGGGCCCCTTAAATGCCTCCATCTCGCCATTGTAGAGAGCTCTGGCATAAATAAGTTGGGCTGAAGCATCAGATATGCTGAAACCTGAACAGCGTGAGCAGATGAGAATTCTGGGCCACTGGCTGGCAGGGATTATTCTAACATGGGAAGCTGGCCAGTCTCATACAGACAAATTAGAGAGTGAGGGTCTGGCTTGTACAGGTTTCAACACCTGGGGAAGACTGTGAAAGCAAGGACTTTGGTGTGCTGAGAATTGTTTCCAGGAATGCCCTGATATCAGAACTCCAAGTCAGCCAGATATTGATGTTGATATCTGGGCAAGTGTCCTTATCCAGGGGGTTTTGGCAGAACCTAGGTCATAGAAAAAGAGCAGGAGGGCAAAGACAACAGAGCTAATGTTCAGAGCAGGGTTTCAGACTCATAGGAGAACAGGAGAATTTGGTTGGAAAGCAGTCCGATATCCATTCTACAAGCTGGACTAGCATGGCGGACAGCCGAGGTCCTGGGATTCAAAACTGTCTCAACAGACTCGAGGAAGCTGTTTGTCCAACATGAGTATCCTGCAACAGTCTGATTGCCTCACCTGGCCCAAGACAAAAATCAGGCAGACTCTGCAGGTGAAGATATTAGTACATTTGCTTAGAAGCACAAGACTTGCAATCCAGGTTCCAGAAGATTTCATAAAAACTGCACCCCAAGCCTTATTCTTTCCATAGAACCCTGAGGACCACTTGCAAATATCCTCAAAATATACAGTCAAGATATACAGATATAAAATTACCTTATTCAATTGGTCATTTTAGACCCTACCAGTTCAGCTATGTATTAAAAGGGAATCTTGGGATAAACTGCTAACGTCTTTATTCTCTAGTTTGATTTTCATCCTCCAGAAAAAGTAAGGAGTGGGCGTTGGAGGGAAGCAGGATGAATGATTTTTCTCTACACACTCTTCTGACGGCCTCGATGCTCTAGTTTATAGTTTCACCTTGTACAACGGTCATAAAGTCAATTAGTCCCCTGGCACCCTGAAAAAGATCGTTCTTTCCCGATCAAACCGAGATCCTATTGACACTCAGATCCTCAGATTCATCCCTGAATTAGTACCTTTGAACTAAGGACTTCTTAGACAACCTGGGGGTTTCCTGGGGGTTTTCATTCGTTTTTTTAAATATCGATTTTGGAATTTTTAACTAGGTTTGTGCCTCTGATCTTTTCTCAGCATCTGTAAAAATCCTTTATTTCCCACAAGTTTGACAGAAGCTGAATGTTGGAGATATAAAAGGATCAGGACAGAAGGCCTTAAGAAAAGTTAGCCATAAGTTTCTCTCAGGAGGAGGCTGGGCAAATACTGAAAGTGTACAATGCATGGGAACCAGAAGGAGTTTGGCTGACAGTCCTGTAGCAGGTCCTCAAAGAAGCGACTGCAGGAAGGGTGAGTAAAAGGCTCGTTCCTGATGCTGTCCTTTGAGCCCATAGTTGGCAAGACTGGTGATGGTAGCTGGCTCTCCAGAAGTCACACTATTAAAAAGAGGCAGTAGGAATATACCGCAGTGGCAGGTCTAAGATGTGTTTACATTTGACCTTGAAATATGTCCTTGCAATGATGTCTAAAAAAGCTAAAACAGGGCACCATGATCCTGACTTTGGACCACTGTTCACCTCCTGCCTGTCTCCAAAGCAAACTGGAAAATATCAGTTACCAAATTATGCAAAGGATGAATATGAGAAGGACTCTCTTGAAGACACCTTTGTCTCCAGTTATCTCTCTTGCTCTCTCTAGCAGTCATCATTGGTACCGCCCCATATCCCCTGGGCACTAATTATTCCTACCAAGGACTTCCTCCTGAAAAATGCGTGCAAGTCCTCAGAGAGCTTGCGGATGGGCTCAACCCACACACAGGGTGGGCTGCAGGTGCTGGGGGGTCAACACCCCTTGTAACAGCCCTCAGTCAAGGCAAGATGGGAGTTGGTGGGAAGGTAGCCCAGTTCCTTGGCCTTCTGGTAGGACCTCTCTCAGGTGTATTGTAACGATCACCCAGAGGTCCCCCGTGAGGTTGATCCCTAATTACTCACGGTAGGAGCCAACTCATCTATGACCCTGCATTGTCTTACTTCCCTTCCTTCCCATTCCCTCACCGTGCTTCCTGGGATCATCCTCCGAATAAGTTACCTACATTCACATCCTTCACTCAGTGCCTATTCTGAGGAAGCCACCCTGAGGCTCTGCTCAGCATGTTGTAGGCCTCAAATAGGAGCCAGGGGCTATTGATATCCTTGCAGATAAAATACCTTCCTGAGATCAAACTAGGAGGTGGGTAGGGTAGCCCTTCTTCAGACCAGAAAGAAACAGTGAAGTAATATTATCAGTATATACATTATATGTGCAGAGAAGGCAAGTATGTCTATCTTTTGGTAATTAAAAGTCCTACCCATTATATTTAGATAGATGCACATAAAGACACGTGGTATATTATTTGTTAACTTATAATCTTCATTTTTCCTTAATGAATTTGTGTCAGTTGTTAAAAAGGACGCAATAAAACACAATAATTAACTCGATAAGTTGGGACAAATAGAAGCTATGGGTTAAGAACTGGAAGGTTAGAGTATGAATCACACTGGGGTGTGTATATCATAAAATATCAGCAATTGCAATGGGTGGGCTGTAAATTTGGTTCTAAGCTTCCTAGAGGATAAAACAAAGAGGAAGACCGTTTCTCTTAAAAACCTGGAAAATTAAGGCCTGATTGTATGTGCTTTTATAATTATATGATTTAAATTTATCATTGTATAGGATTTACAATGTTTCAGTTACTTAGCTTTCTGGCTCAATTTTGGTCTTCTTCAAAACATCTTCACTGTTTCCTTTGTGACTTCCTTCTTTAGGCTGAGTTCCTCCTCCCTTCCCTGCTGGGAAAACAAAGATTTCCCCAATTTTAGGACCTATTTTGTCTGTTTCCATAGTTACTGAGGGAGTACACACATACACACGCACACACAAATACACACTCACTTTTGACAGTATTGAGATGAAGATCTTGTGTATAGTTTTTCCTCTACTACATTGAAAAATATTTTTTGAAAAAGCATCGTTTTTTTAAAGAAATCATAATTACTAAAAAAAGATGTTTTACTCCTTCCTTTAACAATGTTAGACTTTTGGCTTAAATAGTCTTTATGAAGGCAGGTTTTGGAGAGATAAATCAATCATCAAAGTTACTAAATTATAGAGTGGGTCTGTTCTAAAAACTGATAATTGGCATCCTTTAAATTAATAAATTATTCTTAGTTCAAATAATTCTATACCCTAAGGACAAAACAAATGTGAATTTCAATAACTAGTGAAGATAAGGATCGTAAATCTTTTGCGATTTTTTCTGGGAATTAATGTTTTTGTCAGATTTGATGTGTTTATCTCTTGTTATTAAAATCCAAAGTTTAAGATGTAAGTTCTCAAAATAAACCAGGAGAGGAGTTTTCAAACTTCTGTTGGGCATACAGATAGGTTGTCTTGGCCTTTGGATAAGACCCTTCAGACATTTTTTATGAAAGCCTACCTCACAGGAGGTAAGGCTGATTGGTCTGCAATGCAGGGTGAACTAAATCAGGGATGGTCAGTTGAAGTTACGTTTTAGAACAGGACTGCAAGTCCCTAGCTAGATATGAATCAAGCTTTCCATTCTCAGAACTAATGTCTCTGAATTCATCAGACTCCATCTCCCTTATCCAACCCCAATTACCATTACAACCACTTATTGCAGATGGGAAGGTTGCAGAAGGCTAAAAATCTAACCTCAAACCTTTCTAGCGAAATAAGCCTTGAATTGATGATGGATGAAATTAAAGCTCTTCAATCTATGAAGTTTGAGAACCCTATATTATAATAGTTACAGATGTGAAAATTACCCATTTGTACACTAATGATATGCATCTTTGGTAATATTTTTCTGTACTTTCTGTCATGTTTCCTGCTTACCCTTGGGAATACATTCATTGATATAAGATCAAAGCCTGCTTGCAATTTGGAGGGAAAAAAAGAAGAAAATAAAAACTCTGGATGCAGAAATAATGCCAACAAACATAGTGAAAATGAGACCAAATTTATATATGTCTTCAAACCGCTTAGACATAACGCTACTTGCAAAACAGTCCCTTGGAAATAAGCATCCTTTTTAGAAGAAAGGGTGGCTTCAGTTGTTGGTTGGTTCAGTTAGATGAACTTTAATCTTCCTTTCAAGTTTGTAATTCTCTGATTGTTCAGGCAATGTGTTTCTTTGGGCAAGGCTGAGGAAGTGGTGCGGACTACAGTTTACTTAACAAATAAATTTCTACAAGAGGGATAATTTGGGAAATCTAGTTTCCTAGACTCAACAATGACACAAAATGTGTTTACATTAGCTACATGGGAGAATTGCCTCAAATTGCCGCATCTGTATAGGAAAATGCTATTTTCCTTTAGAAAAAGTACAGAGTGTTCAATGGAGGGTTTTAATCACAACTAAAACAAATTATTTGGATATGATTCTAACATTTCTAATTGAACTTATTTGATCTTCAGAAGATAGCATTATATGTTTTTCCAGAAGGTGATTCAGAAGTGAGGCAGAATTTATCATTTGGAAGAAATCAAACGCCTTCCAGAAGATTCCTTCCAGATGAAGCTCTGTCTTTAACACTAATTTGATTCTTCAACCATTTATCAATTTTCTGAATAAAATGTACCCTCTCTGTGACAGTTAGTTTGGGTTATGGAAATGCCTATTGTCAGGAGAAACTAAGGTTACTTAAGGATATAGCTGTTTATTGGAAGGGATATACAGCAGAAAGTGACTTCATTGATGGAAGAGGACCCCTAATAGGACAGGTTTACTGATTGCTGCAGGAAAACTATCCAGGCAGTGACTTATGAGGGGCCCTGACTTGCAGACTGCACCAGCTGCTACTTCTGCATTGGTTAGTAATTCTTTTGCAGAATTTGGATGATCAGTACCCTATTGCTACTGATATTTCAATTGATAAAAGTAGTTATAGCTGAACTAGTACGGCAAGAAGCTATTAGTCCATTGCATTTTATTTCTGTATCATAGAGGCTCATTTATTAAGGTCTGCTGGCCAAACAGCAAAGACAGTAGAGCCCCGCTCTTGCCTCACCATTGAGCCCCCTGTTAGGGGACTCACGAGTATCCAAGGCTCTAAAGTTTGATGTTCCCTCCAGTACTGCAAACAGCAGAAATATGAAAAACTATTCTCCTTGTATTGATCCTCACTGCTTGACGACAGTTACAGGATTCCAGGTGCTTAGGGGAGGCATTGAAGAGGTAGGTTAGTTTTCTGAGATCTCTGGAACCTTCATGAGACGTTCACCTTAATGATTTCACCCGCCTGTCTTCTATGGAGGCTTTCAAGTTCCAACACACTGCTTCTTTGTTCTCAGGTATAGAGGGGAGCCTGAGGTTCACCAGCTCTTTATCTCAAGCACGTGTAAAGACAGTCAGTTTTTATAACAAACGTGCTTCCTTTAAAGCAAAATGAAAACCATTTTACCAATATCTGCATATTCCACATACTCAACTTGCAAATTCCACCCCGTTTGAATTCCTCAGAAACCACATGAGAAATGGTAAACAAAACCTAACAATAAGAGCAGACAATGAGAGTGGAAAGAGGCACCAAACAATAGCTTAAATAATAAGTGTGTTCCGTTTGTTACAGCTGTGAGTACACTGTATCTTTGGAATCTTTGACAAATACCGATGCCCAGGCCCACACCTGACTTGTGTTTTTGTCTCTTTCTGGGTTTGTGTCCAGATAACAGTGTTCTGAAAAGCATTCTAGATCATTCTAATGGCAGCAAAGCAAAAAGTAGACCCCAACTGAAATCAAATAGCATTATCTATACATCCAAACAAAAGGAAAGTCTAAAAAGATCCACTGTCCCTCTCTTTTAAACTCCCTAACATGGTGTTGCGTCTTTAATTTATAATATGGACTCTGATTCTGCCAACATGTAGCCAAAATAACAAAATGAAGGGTTAAGGAAAAGTAATTATAGAAAAAATGTCATTTGTATAGTGGCCTATATCTGAACTCCCCCATTAAAAGATAAGCTCATGTCTCAGAGTGCTAAGTGCCAACAATATTCAGAGTATAACCAACCTAAGTGCCTAGAACAATACCCATTATCTCCTTCTCAGAAATTCAAGAAATACCTATCAAGTGAATCAGGAAATTTGTGAATGAATTAATGCATGAATGGGTCTGAGGAATTGACACGTATTTATCTGTTCCTATGGTGTGTGCCCAGGACCATGTCAGAACCTGAGGCGGGGGATTAAAAGAAAATAATTTCTGCCATTGGGGAACTCATAGGCTAAGTGAATGGACATGAATCAATTGAGGAAGAGCTTTGAAAGAATTCGAAGATTAAAACATCATTAACCTTGCAGTGCCCTGGTAATCATCACAAAAAAAAAAAAAAAAAAAAAAGGAAATGCCATAATCAGAGAAATATTTAGGAATGAATGACAGTGAAATTATATATCAAAAACTGTGGGATGCACCTAAACTGATATTTAAAGGGAAATATTATAGTTCTTTAACAGAATTCTTTTAGAAACAAAAACTTTAAAAATTAACGAATTAAGCATTCAACTAAAAATACTCAAAAAATATTTTAAAAAGCAAATGGAAAATAAAGCTGAAGGAAGGAAATAATAAATAGGAAAGTAGAAATAAAAATTTAAAATATATACATTTATTAGATATAATCAATAAAACTGCAAACAGTTTCATGGAAAAGACAAATGCAAAATAAACACAGATCAAGAAAAAATAAGAGGAAATCATAAACTATTAAAAGGAATAGAGAGGAATAAATAGCAATAGGTCAAGAGAGGTTAAAAAAATAACAGAATAGCTTTATGGCAATAAATAAGAAAACTTAGATACAATTGGAAACACAGGAAAATAAATTTCTAAAACTGAACCCAGAAGAAAAAGAAAATCATTATTGAAAGATTAACATTAAAGACATTAAATTAACAATAAAATTTAAAATCTGTATTGTAAACTTGTGAAGTTGCTAGACCTGGGAATTTTCTACAATTGAAGGAAAATATAGTCCCTCTCTTTTACTAACTTTCAGAAAATGGAAAAATTCAGACAAGCTTCTCAACTCTTATTGAGAGAATAGTAAAGCTTCAACCAGACCCAGGCAAATGTAGTTCAAGAAGGCAAAAGTATAGGTCAATCAGACTTATGAACATTCATGCAAAACTCCCAATGAAAGTCTTAGCAACTCAAAGTTCACAATTTTATTTAAAATTTTAAATATTACTGAAAATCATAAATAAATAGAACTTATCTCAGATTCATATATCTTGGATATCTTGGATACGAAATGATGGGTCAACATTAAAGAATATACCAATATTTTAGTACATTAAAAGAGAAAACAGAAATGTGTTTATTCATATAGATGTAATAAATCAAGAGAAAAAGTCTACTTCCATTAATGATTTCGTGTAGTTTAACAAAATAGAAATAGAAAAAAATTTTCTTAACCTGATAAGGTATTTTGACCTAATAGCTTCAGATTTCAACACACACATAATAGTAGCAGACATTTAGAGCATTTTCATTAAGTCTGAAAAAAGACAAAAATGACTACGATCCCAGTTCTGCTTAACATGTAACGTAATTCCTAGCCCATGCAATAAGACAATCAAAAAGAAAGAGGATCAGAAAGAAAATTTTTTTAAAAAAACTTGTCATTATTTGCAGAACATTATTGTCTACATAGAAAACTCAGGAATATATATGTTTTCTTAAAACTATTAAGGTAGTCCAGAAAAGTAACTGGGCATAAAATATGTATTTCAAAAATCAGTGGAATTCCTACATATCAGCAATAATCAGTAAGGAAATGAATTTTAAAAATCTCATTCTCGATCACAATAAATTAATTAGAAAGAAATACATCTTTGAAAGCAATCTTTGTAAGATCATCATGGAATAATTTAGAAAAGGAATCATACCAAATATGAATTGTCTCCTAAATTATCACTGAGTTCAGTGCAATGCCAATCAAAATTATAACAAAATGTTTCTACGTGAAAGATGACATGCTAATTCCAGAATTTAAATAAAATCATATTTATAAACTCAAGACAATTCTGAATTTAAAAAATAGTAAAAGAAGGGGCCAGCCCAGTGATGCAGTGGTTGAGTTCATGTGCTCTGCTTGGGCAGCCTGGGGTTTGCAGGTTCAGATCCCGGATGCCTACCTACACCACTCACCAAGCCATGCTGTGATGGCTACCCGCATACAAAAATAGAGGAACATGGGCACAGATGTTACCTCAGGGCCAATCTTCCTCACCAAAAAAAAAAAAAGAGAGAGAGAGAAAAATGGAGGGAAACTGGCTTGATCAGCTGTCAAGACATTATAAAACTACAGTAAATAAAATGATCATATCCAAATTTTTATGTAAGTAAGGTGGCATTCCAAAATTTGGAAAATAATGAAATATTCAATATGTTGGATTCTAGTGTTAATGGTCTCCATATATATAAAATAACTCATATAGTTAATAAGAAATATGTTATTTCACAGCAATTAAAATTATATGTGGGGGGGCCGGCCTGGTGGCTTAGTGATTAAGTTCGCGCCCTCTGCTTTGGCAGCCCGGGGTTCGCAGGTTCGGATCCTGGGCACAGACCAACACACCACTTATCAAGCCCTGCTGTGACAGCGTCTCATATAAAGTGGAGGAAGATGGGCACGGATGTTAGCCCAGGGCTGATCTTCCTCAGCAAAAAGAGGAGGATTGGCAACAGGTGTTAGCCCAGGGGTAATCTTCCTCACAAAAAAATTGTATGTGAAAAAAAAAAAAATTAAATCTATTAGATGAAAAGGTGTTTATGATATCAAGATAGGAAAGGACCTCTTAAACATGAAAGAGAAAGCATAAGCCACAAAGGAAAAGAGGGAGACATTTCACTATATCAAAATGAAAAACTTACGAACTAAAAAATAATACTCTAAGCAAAGTAAAGAAAAAAAAGTCTCATTATATGGGAGAAAATATTTGCGTAGTGCATAGAATCAAAATAGTTATTAGCCAGGCTATACCAAGAACTTCTAAAATAGATTTAAGCTAATAAGAAAATGGAAAGAGGTGACGTTCCCACAATTCATGGGGGTGGGGAGTTGAGGGAGACTTATGACCAAAAATATATTAGAAAATGTATAAATTTGCTAGAAATGAGTAAAACAAAAAGTAGTTCAACATTAAAGTACATTTTACTCCCATCAGAATGGAAAATAACAATCCAGAAAGTGTGACACATCCAGATTTAACCAGCCTGTAAGGAAACACTCTGCTGTGTGAGTTGGTACAACCACCTTGAAAAACAGTTTGGCAGTACGTAGAAAACCAAATATAGATATCCCTTAGAGCCTAGCAGTTTTGTTGCTAACTATATATCTTAGAAAATTCTGGAACACATGCATAAGCGGATACATGCAAGGACGACTTTTAATAGAAAAGAATGAAAGTGAAATGTTATAATTTTAGTGTGGCATAAGGCCAAAGCACAAAACATTATAAAGCATATCATCTATATTTAAATCGATAGCTATAGTTAGAGCTATATTCCGATGTGACTGGATCTCAGAAATGCGATTTAAAAAAAATGAAAAATTGGGACCGGCCCAGTGGCGCAAGCAGTTGTGTGTGCGTGCTCCACTTCAGCAGTCCAGGGTTTGCGGGTTCGGATCCAGAACGCACAGAGACGCACCGCTTGTCAAGCCATGCTGTGGCTGCATCCCATATAAAGTAGAGGAAGATGGGCACGGATGTTAGCTCAGGGCCAGTCTTCCTCAGCGAAAAAAAAAAGGATTGGCATGGATGTTAGCTCAGGGCTGATCTTCCTCACAAAAAAAAAAAAGAAAGAAAGAAAAATTAATGGTAGATACAATTGTAATATAGTAATGTGAATAAAAACCACAAAGGAACATTATATACTATTAGAGTTACATTTGTATTTGAATATACAAAATGGATTAAAAAGATATATAGTAAATTTTTAATAGTGATTACTTGGAAGAACAGAGAGGAAGTAAACAACGGAGCTGGTATACGAAGTGCTTGTGTGTGTGTGTATGTGATGTTTATGTGGTACTCCATTCATGTAAAAATGAGACCTATGTGGGAGATGATTTTATTTATTATTTCTGGGTGGTTTTATACCGTTCATTTCATTCATAGTTTTCTGTAGCTTTAAAATCTCTCAGAGACTATAATTAAAAACAAGTTACAATAATATTTTCATATCTCTAAATGTTATTTAAAATATGATTTTTAAATATTATATGGCATCCTATATTATTATCATAATGATTTTAGTACTCTTCTATTGTAGCTTTTAAATTTATCCCTATCATAAATAGTGATGTTAAAAATATTCTTATATGTGAAATTGATTTCATCTACTTGATATTTCTTATATGCAAAATGTTGTATTTAACTTTGTTAGTATAATTTATTCCCCATCATTTCACTTTTTGTTGCTTATAGGTTTTGCTTTATATAGTTTGATACTATATTGTTTGGCACTTCATAAAATTTCATAACTATCATATCATCACAGTGAATTATATTTGTTAATTTTATAAAATAGACATTTTCTCTCTTTAATGTTTTTATTGCCTTAATTCAGTTGTACCTGATTTTTGTATAATTACTGCTGCTCTTTTTTCTTACAGAGAATTTTAAACTTGAAAGGAACAGGTAATTTCTAAATTATATAAATTATTTCAACCATACAAAATGGGCTTTTCAATTAATTTAATGAAGCTGATATAATTCTGCTTTAAACACTGACAGAAAACAGAAAACAATGACACTGGTTTCTGAAAATAGGAGAAAAAAAGACTCTATTAGGAGATGTCAAAAGGTATATGCTGAGAAGAGAAAATCCATTATTTAGTAACAAATAATACTAAAAAGTACTATTAATAAAGTTGGAAATTAAAGATAATTAAGGAAATGAAAGATAATTAACAATCTAAAATAAGATTTTTCTTACGCCAATAGTCAACATCATAGTTAAGGTTGAAACACTATAGGCTTTTCTATGAAAATAATGAAAAAGAAGATGACATCAAGCATCTCAATTATTTTTTAGGATTTTTTTTCCTTATGTCAGAATTCTAATTCATCAACAAAAAATTATTAGCAAAAATATATATTCTCATTAATATCATTAAATTATTAGCATCATAAACATATTATGAATATCAAAAATAGAGACGCAAAGCATTATTTTCAGTTGATGATGTCTAACTAAAAGGCATTTTTTTCCAAGTGGTTAACCAAAGTCTTAATACATTGTCAACAGACTCTAAATGTCCTTTTGCTGTATATTGAATTATACATGAGTTAGAGATTCAAATGGAATCTCATTGCATAGAATTTATACATATTTTGAAGATAGTATCCATCATTTAATATTGGGTCTTCCAATGAAGGACCAGTTAAATCTCTACACGTATTCAGGTGTTTCTTTTACATTCATTCATTCTTCAGATATTCATTGACCACCTAATATATGAGAAACATTGGAAATATAATCATGAACAATTAAATAATCTTGAGCATTTATTCTTTCTATTATTTTGAAATATTTAATTTAATTATTTAATTTAATTATTTTGAAATAATTTAATATTATTTTCTATTATTTTGAAGTATTTTTCAGTTTATTTGCTCTCTCTGTATGTCACATGTGTGTTGTTGGTTCCTTGTAAATGGGATTTTTTTCCCATTTACATTTCTGTTTGAAATTTCTCATTGGTTAATGCTTGGATATCAGAAAACAATTGACTTCTGTGTAATCACATAATATCAAATAGTTTCTGGAATTTCTAGCTTTAAGAGCTCTGAGGTTGATTTCATTGGATTTGTCTAAGAAAAACGTACTTATTTCCCAAAAGAATTACAGTCATGACTTCACTACAAATATTTATATTTTAAATTATTTTTCATATTTCATTGCATGGTTTAGGATCGCAAAATAACTGTTGTATAACAATTTACCTATTTTAATAGCAAGGGGTAACAAATTTCAAATTGTATGATGAGTGCTATTGACTTTCAGATGATGTCTTTTGTCAAGTTAAGGGTTTTTACCTATTTCTACTTTATTAAAATATGTTTTGCTTGATTGTTTTTTGTTTTTTAGTTTTCCAGAAGTAGGTGCTATACTTTATCAAATGACTTTTTTGCCAGGTGTCAAAATGTCCTTATGGTTTCTTAACTGTCATCTCTTAATGCACTAAATGACAATCTAATTTCTGATATTGAATATCCTTGCAATTTTGTATACTGTTCTTTGTTTTAATTAGTATCATAAACATATTGAAAATTACAGAAAACAAACGTCAACGTACCTAAAACTACAACTTAAATTTAGCAAAGAAATCAAGTCTGTGATCAATATTATTTTGTTTCTTCCTTTAGAGCCCTAAATCTCATTTACTTTTTCTTATCCATCACTGAAAGAATCTCCAGTATTCCTGTAAATAGTAATGGTGGTGGTCATTCTTTTCTTGCCCCAAATAAACATTTATGGAGAAAAGTTCTAATATTGCAAAGTTAAGTGCAGTATTTCCTGTGAGGTTTCTCGTTAACAAGCTATATTGGGGTATAATTTACATAAATAAAATGTACCCATCTTAACTATACAGTTAAATGAATTTTGTCAAATGTGTACACCTACACCTAATAACCACCACCACAATTAAGAGACAGAATGTTTTCTATAAACCCCCAAAGTTCCCTCAGACCCTTTTCCACTCAAACTCCTTACCCTACCCCAGGTCCAGGAAACAACAAGTATTCTTTCTTTCACTTTAAAATAGTTTTGCCTATTCTGGACTTAAGTATAGGGGATACTGGATCCCTTTTGGTGGGGTAAGTATGGAAAGGCACAATGGAACACTCCCAGTGGTGTCAGCTGACTTTAGACAGCCTTCTCAGACATTCCACAAAAAAAGTACTGCTTATCTCTCATTAGCCAGATATTAGTCACGTGGTTATACCTAACTACAATGTAGGATGGGAAATGTAGTCCTTTTATTCAAAGTGCTTATATTTCCAGCTCAAAATTAGGATTTTGTTTATCAAAGAGCAATGAGATGGTGGGGTAAGCAACTCAAATCACAAAGCTTATTTTTCATTGTGATGACAAAAGCCAGATCAACAGGGGTTGAGGAGTGGATTAGAGGTCATAGAAAAATGATTATAGGTATAGTAGTTGAGAAGTTTGCCCAGAAAGAGCCTCAGTAAACTCAAGATATATAAGGAATTAGCAGTTGGTAAAATTGGCTTCAAAATGTTTGCTAAGTGAATGAATGAGTGCTGGCACAGCTCCCATGTCTAAGCTAAAATGTCTTTCTGGTAAGTTCTGTGATGAGAATGGTGCCAAATGTCAGTTTTCTTTCTTTTCTCAACATATTTCAAAAAAGCATTCTCTTTTCAACACATTCAAAGAGTGGAGTACAGTGGTCTGTGGTTTAGTGCTTGGCCGTCGAGTTCTTACTAGGGATTTCAATACAAACATTTCACTCATCAAGTTCTCAGCAGAAGGATTTAAGAAGTCCTTAACTCTGCTAATGCATGGCAGCAGGAGGGAGGACAGAGCCTCTGAGCATGAGCTCCATTTTTAAGGCATGTTTCTCCACCAGAACACAGTCCCAAAAATGGCAACAAAGTTGCATAAAAGAGTCAACAAGAAAGTTTACTAAAATTCTCTGGACCAACACTTCAATCCAAAGTCAATCTTCCACAGCAGAAATCTGGCTCCTTCTCAATATATCATTTATCTTGTTGCCAAAGTAGCTTTCTTACTGAGGCAACAGTATTTGGAAATTTTTTCTTCTTCAGTAAAATGAATAACCTACTCTTTATCTTCTTCTCTTAGCAAGACCAGTGGTATTCGGTCCATTGCATGTTGCAATCAAAGAGTTCCGCTTGCTGAGACAAATACTTCTGTAAAAGAAGAACCTACTAGAACCACTTCCTGTCTTTGGAAAGAAGGGAGTTTTCAGATTGTTTGTCTTTTGGAAAACATTCAGAAACAATTTATCAAAGATTTAGAGCAACTCTGAACAGTTTCTTTGTAAAGAGTTTTGGATTTAAATACATTCAGTTTGAAAATAAACGTACACATATTTGGGCTGTATTTATGCCCAGGCCCAAGAGAATGCTTTAAATACACTTACTGTAAGATAATAATATATAGTGAACTATTTAAGAGTTCAGAATCTGGCCTTAAATAGATCTAGGTTTGATTCCAACCCTAACATTCACAATTTTGACCAATCTTCAGTATCCTCATCTGTAAAATGTACAGTATATTATCATTAAGCCTATAGGGCTGTTGTGAGAATAAAATAAAATTTTCTAGAGATGATAAAGTCAGTGCAGGGCTTGTATAAAGTAAATGTCAATAAATACCAGCAGTAAAATATGATTGTTATGAAAAACAATAAAATGTCTAGAAAATCACTGTCTTTTAGTTATATCATATGAAAACAAACATAATTTCATGTCTGTTTCATGTTTCATGATTTGAGACATGATTAAATTATTTTGTTTAATGATAGAGTAATCATATAACTAGATAAACTATATATATACATATGTTATGTTATATACAATGTATATGTGTGTATGAATATATAATATGTATATATGTATGAGTGTATATACATACATATATATATATTTTTTTTTTCTGAGTTTCCTGGCCAAAAGACCTGAAGAAACTTTGTCATAAGAAGGTTTGTACTACACCAAATCAGACAACTGGGTATATTAAATCTACTCCTAAAAATGATATCTAAGTTTATACCAGTCTAAATTTCTCCCTCATGTTTGAGCTGACTTAGGATTTTCTAGGGAGTGACATTCTAGAGAGCTAAGAACAAGAGCAGGGGATTCCCTCTGGAGACAGTAAGATGCATGGGCCAAAGATGTGCAGTGAGATATAGAGTGGATTTAGTTCTCTGGATTTTCACTGAGCCTGCATCCGAAGGAGAGGAAACTGGTGGGTAACTCTGTGCAGTTGCGTTGAAGCTGCAGTCTGGGGCAGAAGGAGGATGGCGAAGAAGGTGGACGGCATTGCCTTGGGCTACGGGAGACCAAGACGGCTTGGAGCTTGATTCAGCTATTTGAACACGGTGTTGGTGAGTGATAGCAGGACGGAGGGAGACGAAGTACAGACATCTGTGATAGATTAAACAGCATGATTCTTGCAGAGGCCTTGAGACAGTGAGAGGTTAGGAGGTGCAGGAGACAAGACAAGAGAGATGCCACATCTTGCTCAGAAATCTGGGACTCACTGGGCAGGGAGAACAAGTGAAGAGTTCTAAGCAAGGGAGCTGCATGGTCAAATTCACATGTCGAAAGCTCACTCTGATCATATTGTGGAAGAACTATTTAAAGGCGTGACGGAAAGACCAACGTTGCAACAGTGAAGTATGATGAACAGTGAAGTATTCAGTGAAGTATGAATATATTCTTCTGCCTCAATGACTGGAAAAATTATTCTTTCTTCTCCTTATATTTCAACAATTTGTCAGTTATGACTCTTTTTTCACCTGCAGGCACTGATTTTTCTTCAGCGCAGGGAAGAACTTCCTTCCTTCTGTCCCTCCTTCCCTCCCTCTTTCCTTCTTTCCTTTCCTCCTTCTTTCTTTCCTTCTTTCCTTCCTTTCCTTCCTTCCTTCCTTTCTTCCTTTCTCTTTTACCTAGACATATCTACCTTGTAAATGCTGCTCCATCTTCTACTTTTCTGACACTATTTTGTCTTTTTATTTTTAGTTTTTTGTCTTTAGTTTTCTAGTCTTTGTTGCTTTTTTTTAAATCACTTTTTGCATGAATATATTAGTAAGAAACAAACATGTATTGAGGTCTTCTAGCTTGATGCCATTTGAATTTAGATATCTGGACCTAAGTATTTAAAAGAGGATGAATTAGGCATGGATTTTAATTTAAGAGAAGGAGACATAGTTGGAAGTAATGGGCTTCAAAGGCTTACGTGAAGTTTAGTGAAAATTCATTTAGGGACTGAAAATAGTATGGGGCTGACCTATACACTAGGTCACCCCCACCCCCAATACAATCATCTTTTTACTGAAGTGCTCTGTACACATTTGTTTTTTCATAGTAGTTTCTTAAAAACGAAGTGTCCAGACCTCTTGACTGGTACAGATAATACAGGAGGTGAAGGCTTTCAGAAGTACTTGCTTGTCGGTGACTAAAATGGCCACCATGGTTAGTCAACCTTCCCAATGGGATGCCCAGTGTCCCCCACCCCTCAGTCCCCATGTAGGGTCTCAAGCCCATCATGTCTACTACCGGAGATGGACAAAATGAATTTTTAGCAGTTCATGCCATCAATTCCTTTAAACTTGATTTGCAGTGGCTGCCAATCTTTCTATTACTGTAATTGCTGGCTAAATGAACTATAATGGTATTAAGAAGTAACTCTGAAATATGTATGCGCTCTCTGCTAATTCTCAGAATAGGCAAGGAGAAGGAATTGATTCATTGTGCTTGGAAGAACCCTTCAGAAATGCTCCCTCTGGGGTCTGTCATTCAGAAGCCTCCTTTGCATTCTCGGGAACATCAAGGCCAGATGCCCAAGACTCTGGGGCATAGACCCACAGGAATCTTGGGGGGCTCCTCACAATATGATTGGTGGCAGCAGTGCTTCCTCAATGCCAAAAGAATCAAAGATCAAGTCAGAATGCTCTGAAGTCTTGGACATGAGAGAAGAAATTCAGATTGAAGCTCATATTCTGATCATTCACTATGCTAAAAGCTATCCACGAGCTTTTCAAATATTCCTTCCCTTCAAATAACCTCTGCAGTATGATTATGCTTATTGTTAAAATGAGGGGACTAAAGCTTAGGGATGGTAAACGGCCCTAATGCTTGTTTGCTGGTAATCAAGAAAATGGAGTTTCAAACTCTGGTCTACTGAATCCAAGGCCATTGCTACTGAATATTTCTAGGATCATGGAAGGTATTTTTTTAAATATACCTGATCTAGCGAAGGCTAGAGGTTAGTGGTGTAGGTTTGTGTGTGTAGGAGTGCATGGTGGGAAATGAAGAAGAAATTCTAGACTAAACGAGTTCTGTGCAGTGCATTTGTCTAGTATTTTGAAGAATGAAATATGTCAAATAACCCACAATTTCCATCTCTAGGGCCACCTGTTTCTTTGATGAAACCCAAAATTGAAGTTTGGGAATTCCTGACTTTTCATTATGACTGACTATTGGGCATCTTCACTCTTCCCTTTAATTGGAGTAATGATACTGATTTCCTTACTTGAAAAGCCAAAAGTGATAAAGTAGGCGAGACTGTGCTGGGGGAAAAATAAACCTCAATGTGTGAGTCACAGTGAATAATAACATAGTGAACTGAACCCAGTTCCCATCTTCAAGGAACTAGAAATCTACTGGATGGGGCACAGGACTGATAAATAAAAAGGAAATTAAAACTCTAGCTTAAATATACTGTTATATGGCAAGGCAGGGACTGCTGGTTGCCACCCAACATCTAATCTAACTCTCCCTTCCTTAATAACAAAATCATGTTTTTATGCAGGACAATAAGGTTCCCAGCTAAAATATTACATTTCCCAGCCTCCCTTGTACCAATATTTGGTCATATGACTAAATTCTGGCAAATGGGACGTTATGTGGTACTTATAGGAAGGCTTGTTAAATGAAGTGGGCTCTTCTAAAAGTGGCTGCTTTTTGTTTCCTTTTTTTCCCACAAAATAGATGTGATAGCTGAATTCCAGCAGACATCTTAGACCATGAGGTGAGCTTGCAGATGGAAGTCAGTTACCCTTACCTAGCCCTTGTAGGTACTTGCAGCCATTGCTACTTACACTCGTCCTCCAAATCCCGTCGCGTACTTCTAAGTTTATCTGAGGCTTCCGTGGGTGATTCCTTGCAACGTTCAAGTGCTTGCATGTCTCTGCTTCTGTCCAACCAATTAGGGGCTGAAGTCACTGGATAAATTCTTTAGCTTTACTCCTTCCTCCCTGGTGGCAACTCTAGACACAGTCCACAGATCTCTCCAGACGGATCACTTGCTCACTGATGTACCTTTTATTGACTCTCCCTCCCATCCCTGCTTCACAGTGGGGACTCCCTCCCTCGTGCTTCCTGGGATCACCTCCCAAACAAACTACCACTACTCCACCCCCTCGTGTTGTGGCTAGCTTTTGGAGGAACCCCAACTATGACCATATAGAGTAAGTACTGGCTTTTGGTTGACCAGATGACTTCCTATTTGCCAAATCCAATTACTTCATTTTGACCTTCACCTTCCTCATTCTTTCTGTTGTGCTGGGCAGGATTGATCTTTTCTTCTCTTTTCAAACTCTGGTTTTCCTTGTCTTCAACCCTCTCTTGTCTGTTAATGGCTTCTTTGTTCACTTTAGATCATTGCCATATCACTCTGCCTGGAGTTCTAACTTTAAGGTTTCTTCATTCTAATTCAACACACACACCCCTACAAATTCTGACAGTCACTGAACCACTAAATCCCATGCTTCTCTTTCCATGGCTCCAACAGACCCTTCAAGATTCTTTCTGCACACTCCTCTATAGTATCCTAAGTGCCAAATGAATTTTTTTCCTGTTCCTTGAACATTACCTACTCTTTCCTTCCTAGGAACATATGGCCCTGCTATTTCTTGTCACTGACATCTTCCTTTTAACATCTATTTATACCTATCTAAATCTTACCTATTCTGAATGGCCTGCGTCATCTATTGCTTCCTCCATGACATCTTCATCGTCTCCAATAGAAAGTGATATGTGCTTCTTGGCATTATGCTTGTTAGTCTTTGTATCTGTTTACCATTTTGTTGTTGTTGTTGTTGTTTTAATATCCTTTTGGCCCTAAATGAGCCTTTGGTAAATATTTGTTGAAAATGATTAGAATTAAATTTATTTGTAATATGATTTTCT
Organism: Diceros bicornis minor; assembly: GCF_020826845.1. Taxonomy (NCBI): domain Eukaryota; kingdom Metazoa; phylum Chordata; class Mammalia; order Perissodactyla; family Rhinocerotidae; genus Diceros; species Diceros bicornis. Next base: position 20,384,098 of record NC_080758.1, read on the forward strand.
TTTTCTTTTGCCAATTTCCAAAGAGGATAGCCTTGCCTATAGTTTTCATTATCTGAATTTCAAAATCACATATAGACAAATCATATTTCATAATATTAAAAAGTAGTTTTGAAATATCAGCACATTAAATCCTTTCCTTGATTTTTTGAGGGTGAAATACTTTCATTTAGACATACACGGCAAATATTTTCCATGAGACTCTTTTTACTTCATCGTCTGTTTCCACTTATAACAGAATAACTGCTAATGATCACTCTGTCTCATTCATAAAATAAAATGTAGAGTGAAGCTGACAGATGATAGGAAACAAATTTCATGTCCAAACAGTAGAAAAATATTTGAGTTAAAGAAAGTTTAGTTAAATGTTCCAAATCTTTAGAGATCCAGGCTGGTTAGAGGCAGAAAGCCTCTCCGTCAGTTTCTAAATGTCACTCCCCTTTGTACCACGTATTTCTGGGTTCTTTAAGAATTATGGGTATCATGTTCGGTGATATCTGAGAAAACGTATTATCTGTCACAGAAGTCAATTTTCTTTCAATCTGACCTTTCTTCTCAAATGTAGCAAGTAGCTTCCAATTAAAACCTATTTAATTTCCCTGTTCTGGAGTTGACCCTTGCTGTGAAATACTGTGGATTATTTCTGAGGCATGCTCCTGGTTAAGTGAAATACCATCTCTATTGGTCACCGGTTCTCCTGGGAATGCAGAATATTTTCTCTTCTAGGATTGTACTTCTGTCTTTCCTTCTCTTGCAGGAGTATAGTGCTGGCTAGTTATGTTCAATGAAAGGAGTTTCTCTAGTTTGAAAGGAATATGAGGGAAAAGAAAAAAATTAAGATGTTCAGTCAGGAAGTAGTCAAAGAGCTCTGCCATTTTAGATGGGCACAAGTAAGCCAAAAATAGGGGGAGGGGCTCAGGAGTTGAAGACAAAAGTCCTATGAACTTCGGCTTAACCTTCTTGCTTTGATAGATTTAGAACCTTATGTAAGTGGTTTATTGAGGGACTGCTTCGAGAGAAACCTATAAGGCAGTGAGGGAACAGGATAGACAAGAGAGGATCCAGGAAATTTTCACCTTATTCCAATCCCACAGAGTGTTCTGGAAGATGAATTGCACTCACTGCTCCTCCCCTATTCCCATCCCCACCCCTAGACAAAGGAGGTCAGACCGTTGTTATTGGCATCAATTATTGGCAATGGGGCTCTTCCAGAGAAAGGAGTATAACTTTCCAGGCATCTGGACTAAGCAGCCCCCATCAACCAAAGAAAATTCTCCAGAAGAGGATACAAATGTGAATCATTAGCAGCCAACGTCTCTGGTAGATAAGAGAAAAGAGGACCAATACAGTGAAGGAGAACTAGGTAGAGAACCAACTCCACCTGTCACAGTAATGTATTCCTGAAATAACCTGGGCAGAGTGGATTCACACAAGGTGACATACTGGGCCTGCTAGTGAAGCTCATCAGTAGTTAGAGCTACAAAGATCTAAGCAGACATCAATAATAACTAACAAAATTTTTTGCTCTGTAAGACAGTATCCTTCCATCTGGGGAGTTTATATGGGGGACGTCTCTGCATACGTTGGGAGGATCTTAGGAAAATAATTTATACCACTCCACTGCCAGCAATGATTGGTAACTTTACAATACATAGAAGCTGCCATTCTTCCTAAGGATGTATGCCTGAACCATTGACACTTGAATTCCCAAAACTGACCAAGGGCCAGGTTCTAGTTCAGATCATGGTCAACACAGTGTCAGGCCGTCTGACTTCTGTTACTGTGCCTTATTTCCAGTGAGAGCTGGAAGTTCTAACTGATCCTGGAGATGTTTGCCAGCCAGTCACAAAGATACCCCAAACTTCATCAAGAAAAGTATTTTCCAGTGTCTAGAAAGGAGTCATTTTGTCACAGCTCTATCTTTGAGAAGTGATTCTTGTAACTAATTCCCAGCTATACCACATGAATTATCAACTGAACTTTTAGAAATGCATAGAGGGAAAGGGCTGCCTTTTCCTGAACTGGGAAAAAAATTGGTAGGAAAAAGGGCTATCAATTATATTCTGTAGCAGCATATTACTCCTATGATCAAACAACCGATCAATCCATCAGTCATTAATAAAGCCAGAAATTCAAAATTCACGGTTCATAGAATGCCAGAGGTGATAAAAGCTTGCAGATTATCCACTGCAATCTTCTCATTTTGCAGATGAGGGCATTCGCATTGAGTCTGTTACTAGCTGTATGACTTTTGGCAAGTTACTTAACTGTCTATGCCTCAGTTTCCTCTTGTGTAAATGAAGTATTTAGTTCATTGAGTTGAAATCTGAATTAAATGGGTAATACTTGCCGAGTCCTCAGCACAGTGCCTAGCACATAGTTAAGGCCATAGTGTTAATTAAATATAAATAAATATAAATAAATAACTTGCCCAGGGTCAATAAGTTAATTGGTTCACGTTATTAAGGGTTTATTAAGGGTTTTATTGAATTAATATAAAATATGAATATACATCAATATTTTATAATAATTTAAGTATAAATAATTAATAGAAATTAGCCAATATACAAAGATGTCAGGATATTTCTACACTCAGATCCATCAAAGATAACAATGTTTAAAAGCTCTGGCTTTAGGTTCACACAGGGAAGAAATTTATTTCTCGTTCCTGCTCCTCACTGTGTGATCTTGGGCAAGGGATTTGATTTCTCCAAGACTCAATTTCCTCAAATGTAAAATGGAGATAATAATAACAAATAGTAATGGCAGCTATTTCACGGGGTTGCTTGAGGATTAAATATGAGTATACACTTAGTATATAGAGCAAGTTCAGTAACTAGTAGCTGTTGTTACTGTTATCATTATGAGCTTATAGTATCTTTCAAAGAATTTTTATTACCTATCATTGGGCAAGAACTTTACATGCTCTGATGGTCATTGCTTGGGATGGTAAAATAAGATAAAGACAGTATGCTCAGAATGTTTGAGCATATAAATCACTGCTCTTTTGGCTTATTGGTTCTGACCTCCCTATTCTAAAAGTTAAGCAAGGGGTTAAGGAAGCAAGACATCATCTTCCTTAAAGCTCAGAGAGAGGCAGTAGCTGCAGCTATAACCTAGAACAACCAAGCAGGACATCTGTAACACCTACAGTCTCTTGCAGAAAAATATGTTAGGATACAAGGCTGGCTAAGGGCTGGCTCTTTAACGTTGTAAGTATTTATATTCTAACAAATTTGAATTCATCCCATAACCATTTAAATCTCCTTCAATGACAGAGAGAATGCAAGGGCTGCCCACACATAATACCTATTCAGATGGGAAAGATGCCACTTTGGGCCCTCCCAAACTTAGCTCTTGCTGATGGGAGATACTGAAAAACAAAAATGACTTTGTCCTCAGGAAAGACAATTTACACATACTGCATTCAATTAGCAGAGTATTCATCAAAATATGATGCCCATACCAGTGAGGGCACAGGAAAAGATTTTAAGCAAGATGGGGATAAATATTTCAGTTAGGACTGCATTGGCTTCTAGTATGAGCAAACCTAATTTAACAGTTGCTTAAATAAGTTGGGAGTTCATTATTTTTTGCACAATAACCAGAGACCCTACTCTGTCTAGATTTCTGCTTAGCCATCATTTGGTGGCTTTCAGCCGTAGCTTTCAACCTCGTGCTTGGTGCCTCATTGACCCAAGATGGCCACTTCATCTCTAGCATTGTGCCCATTTTCAGGGCAGGAAAAAGAGGACATGCAAAGGCATATGTTAGCTGTCTTGCAGCCTTGTAAAGAGTTCTCCCAGAATCCCCTTTAAGCAGCTTCTTAATCTTGTTAGGCAGAACCATATTGAAGGCCAATGTAACCTCAAGAGAGGCTGGGAAATGTAGTTTTCTGTCCGGGCACACTGTTACTTTGCAAAAACTTAGGCATGCTTCTGTTAATGTAGACAAAGATTATAAAGCATACTGAGTAGACAAATAGCAATTTGTAATTACATGTTTATTTTCACGTGTTTTTAATTTTATCTTTTATTAATAGTAGTAAGATTACATTTCTTTCATAAACAAATACAAAATTTTAAATGTGAGTTGAATTCAAGGAAAAAAGTAATTGATGGTGCTGGTAGAATGTAGAAATGGCAAATTTAACGGAGATCCTCTATGGATGATTGGAGTTGAGTAAATAGATCATATCAGTAAATAATAACTACTGTGGGATTCTGAGAAATACAAGAACCAAAAAGGCTTCAGATATGTGCTCTGGTCTTTTTTGTGCCTAAGACAAGTGGCAGGAGAGAGATCCGTGAAGACAACCACTTCTGCACTAGACTGTGGAGAACAGCAAAATGTTTGAGGGCACAGACATTTGCAAACAACAGGCTAAAACAAAAAACCTCTCTCAGCTGGATTTCTGGGTCTACATATCTATTTGTGAGTGCATGCATTATGACTGAAGGCCAGCATCTGGCTAATGTCAATGCTTGCCCAGTAATTTCCACCTTCATTGGGTAACTGTGGATCCTGCTAAATCTTGATAAGAGGTAATGGAGAGGTGCTCCTCGTTAGCTCAGGCTGGAGAGGCATCAGCCAGTCACCTGAAGTGTCAATAAACACTGGCTTTTAATGGTGTTGGCTTAGTGATAACGATACTGCACATTTCTGTTTGTCATTATGAGATTTAACACTAGCTGATTCTCTCTGGGTAGAGGCTCATTAACAGGTAGGGAATAGAGCAATTGGTGTCTCTTAGAGTCAATCATGGGCCTCCTCTAGTCTATCTCTTTAGTCATGAATTTGTTAAAGGGAGCCAAGAATGTGCTTCTTATATTCATGGACATAAACTGTAAGACATTTAAAATGTGGTGGTCTTAATAAAATCTAAGAGTCAAGAATAAAACTCAAAGTGAACATGACCATTGAAGACACAGTCTGGAGAAAACAGCAAACACCTAATTAAGAGGGTACAATGAAGATATTAAGTCAAAAGTGCAAGTGGAGTATGCAGAAGGAAAGAGAATAACAAGATGATCAGCTGACCACATGTTGGGTAGAAATCAAACAAATATTGCTTAATGGGAATGAACAACACAATTCTGAATTGTTTCTGGAGGAAAACAACCCCATCTCTAGCTGTTTCAACCAGATCCTGACTGGGGTTCTAGATCTCACTTAGTCACTGCTTTTTCCAAAAAAAAAAAAAAAACTTTATTGAGGTATAATTTATATGCTATAAAAATCACCCATTTTAAGTGTATATAGTTCAATGATTTTTAATAAATTTATACAGTCACACAACCATCACCTAATCCAATGTTTAGGACACTTCCATCACCCAAAAAACCTTCTTTGTGTCCAATTGCTGTTAATCCTCACTCCAAACTTCAGCCCCAGGCAAACCCTGATCTATTATTTTTCTTACAGATTTGCCTTTTCTAGAAATTTCTTATAAATGAAATTATACAATATGCAGTTTTTATATCTGACTTCTTTCACTTAGCATAATGATTTGAGGTTTATCTATGTTGTAGTATGTACCAATAGTTCATTCTTTTTTATTGCTGAGTAGTATTCCAATGTACAGATCTATCACATTTTGTTTATTCATTCACCAGTTGATGGCCATTTGGATTGTTTTCACTTTTTGGCTAGTCTGAATAATGTTGTCCTGAATATTCACTTACAAGCCTTTGTGTGAACATGTTTTCCTTTTCCTTGTAGATATACCTAGAAGTGGAATTCCTGTGTTGTAAGGTAAGTATAATTTTAGTTTTTTAAGAAACTTCCAAACTGTTTTCAAAAATGGCTTTATCATTTTACATTTTCATGAGAAATATAGGAGAGTTCCAGTTTCTCCACGTCTTCACCATGTGTCAGTCTTTAGGGTGATAGCCATTCTAGTGGATGTGAAGTGGTATTTCTTTAAAACCTCATAATGTTGAACACCTTTTCATGTGCTTATTAACCATTTATATCTCTTTTGATGAAATGTCTATTTAAATGTTTTGCTCATTTTTAAGTTGTTTGTCTTCTTACTGAATTATAAAATTCTTTATATAGTCTAGATACAAGTCCTGTAGCAGATATATGATATGCACATTTTTTGTCCCAGTCCTTGACTTGTATTTTCATTTTCTTAATGGTGTCTTTTGAGGAACAAAATATTTTCATTTTGATGAAGTCCAAATTTTAAAATGAGCAGAACATTTGAATAGATATTTCACCAAAAAAGATACAAATGACAAAAACGTTATCTACTGGCCAGTATACACTTTTTCCTTTGCATCTTCCTTGCATTGTCCTTTCAAAGTACATTAAAAAGTTCCTGAAAGCTCTTAATTGATATCATTCCCATCTTTTGGGTATTAGACAAGCTTGCCATCTTCATCAGAAGTTGCACCATATTTTTCTTAGTTTAATGTGCGGGGAAATTACCGCAATTAATGAGTGGTCCTGAGAAGCTCTGATAATGTTTGTGTGTTTCTGAAGAGTAGATGAGTGGCTGATCTAACCAGAACCTATTGGCAAAAAGTAACTTATTTGAAATTAAATAATTTATTATCCTATGCATTTAAATTTATTCATGTCTAATTCGTAAAAAATTCTATTAAATATAATACTATCAAAATTTCTTAAAATGTGAAATATTTTAAAACGAATGTTGTTTTATTTTTTTCTACTCTAGGCATACTTAATAAATCATCCTTGACAAAGAGTTGACCAAGAGCTACTGAAGTTCATGGCCTGGGTGTCTTAGGGTTTGAAGGTGCTACGAACAGGTAAGAGGGCACAGGAAAATGATCAGATTTAGGGCGGGTAGGAAATACTAGGAGGGCATGATGAGATTGTTTTAGGGTGGGGTTTCTCAACCTCGGCACTATGTGCCAGGTAATTCTTGTTGTAGGGGCCGTCCTGTGCATATAGGATATTTAGCAGCTTCCCTGGCCTCTGGTCACCGGATGGCAATAATATACCCCCTACCCTAGTTGTGACCACCAAAATGTCTCTAGCTATTGCCAAATGTCCCCAGGGGACAAAATCACCCCCAGTTGAGAACGACTGCTTAGGACATTTTGAGATTAAGAGGCAGGTAGAGATGTCTGGAAAAGAGTCAGCAGTGTGAGAATGGAGCAGTAAAAGAAGTTAGGATGTAAAGATCAGGAGACATTCACATGAAAATGATGGTTGAAGTTAGGAAGTTATGAGACTACTAAGGGAGAATGTCAAGTAGAGAAAATAATAAGGCCAAGGGCAGTTCTTTGGAACATTACTTCCATTTGGAAAATGGGTGGGAACAGGAGACCCAGAGAATGAAAATGAAGGGAGTGGTGCTGGGCTGAGGGTCAGAGAAATAAGAGGTAATCTGGAGAGTTCAAGGTCAAAAAAGTCCTGAGAGAAGAGAATTTCAATAATATCCTTCCATGTGCTCTAAGGATTTTCGAATATTTCAGCAAACTTCTCTCAATTTTTGATTTTTATATACAGACGGAAAAAGATATGTGGTTAAATATTTGAATTGATGACAGTTGGTACGTGGGTCTTAAAACAGATAGGACTCCTTGGGTCACAAATTCAAAAACTAACTCTGAATTGTTAAACCAAAAAGGGAGATTTGTCATAAACAAACCAATGACAAATAACAAACGTAGGCTTCGGGAAGAACCAGAATGGGAATTCACTTTCTTTCTCTCTGTTCTTTTTTATCTCTCTCTCTCTTTCTCTCAGTTTTTATGTTGATATTTTTCTTCTTTCACACTGTAGACCAATTTTCTGTATCTCCAAATCCACAAGGCAGAAAAATGGCTGTTACCCATAGGACATTATATTTTCTTGATTCAACACAGCATTAGACAGATCTATACCTTCTTAATGATGATTACAGATTCTCTGGGAAAGATTCTAATAGACTCATCTTGGGTCAGGTGTCCATCTGTGGACCAATGAACTGTGGCCACATACTCACAAAAAAATTCTCAGGGTAATTTTGTCAATGGAAAGGTGGCAATGGGCATAGAAGGGAGAAGGGATAAAAGTCCATTCCAAAAAGAAGGACTGAGACAGTCCTCAGAGTTGTTAGGTAGAGGTGGAAAGAAGCAGAAATCCACTGAAAAGATAGATCAGTAGAATAAGAATGTGACGTCCTGAAAGTTGAGATTAGTGAACATGAGTCTAGAAGTTATGTATAATATCAACAGAGGAGAAGGAGGTGCTAAGTGGAGAATAGTAATCCCTGTGTGGGATGATAAGGGCAGGGGTGTGGTTCATGACAGTGGGAACAAAGAGAAAGGGAACTGATCCAGAAGTCCAACAGGACTTGATGACTGATTCTATGTAGGATGTGAATAGGAGCGGGAATCTAAACTGAGTGATGTGGAGGGAGATGTTATTTGAATTTAGTAAGTAGATAGAGGAAGTAGAGAATTTACTTTACAATTTACAGGATAAAGGGCATTGTAAATGACTCATATGTTTAATATGTGAAAATTCCAAATAAGAAAAATGGCCCCATTTCAGGTATAAATAATAATTTCAATTTCTTCTATTTATTGGAACTTTGTAGTTGCCTGAAAAAGACTTTAATATATTGTCTCACTTAATGACAAAAATGAGGAGAATGAGATACAGAAGGTGAAGTTTCTTGCTCAAATTTAGAAAACCAGTAAATGGAAGATAAAAGACTTAAAACAGGCTAATCTGACTTTAAGTCACTACATTCCTCCTTGAAAATGCACCATCCTCAGTGAAAACAAAATTGCAGCCTTCTCCGCATACTAATCCTAGAAGTAGGTCCCCTCGGGAGGAAATTGCAGCTGGTTCAGAGAGGATGCTCTCTCCGTGTCAAGGCTGCGGAATTCAGACTAGGAGAGTTCGAGTAGCTTCTCGTCCTGAGGAGTTCAGGATGGGCAACCACAAGGCCCTGATAAATGTACTTATTTTTCTTAACTGCCAATTTACCAAAAGGCACCAGCCATCTAAGGACATGAAGATCTGGCCAAGGATACGGTCATGCGGAAAGGAAGGGGTAGAGAGACGGCCGCAAGAATGCCAGCTTCTCTGCCTATGGCTCATAAATCTGTCTGCATGGTGGCTCTGCTGGCCTGGAGATCAGAAGTCTCTGGCCCAGGGCACTGTCTCCAGGGTCCCGTCCAGACATCTGTGAGTTCTCTTTAAGGCCAGCCTGAAGGAGCTAACCACCAGGGCTCAGCCTGGCCCCAGGGATTGCCAGGGGACCCAAGTGGGAACTCACAGCAGCAGCAGCGTAGCCCGTACTCCATGAATGCCAAGAGTCTAATAGCAGCTTATGCTTCTTGTCATTTGGCTTGAGTGGATGTTCAGTCCTGAAAGCCCTCCAGGCCTGAGTAAGAAGCAAAGCAGACAGACCAGAACAGGGAGGTCAGCATGAGGCAGCCTCTTTGTGAGAACATTAGGACATTTAGCTTTCAGTTGAAGGATTGTAGCGTTCCCCAGTCTGGTGCTGATTCTGTGGCGGGAAAGGACAGGAAGAGCTCTCTCCATTCAGCTTGATAGAAGGACCAAATAGAAGTCTCTCTCATGTCCTGGTGCTGGGGCATCTCTGCCTCAGGGGATACCACGTTCACCCACATCCCCAGGACCCCTGAGGCTGGCTTCACCAGTCCTCCCCATACCGAACCCAAAAGACATTACATTTTATCTATCAATTTCTTTTTAATGGATGCGTAACACACATATAGTAAAGGGCACAGATCTTAAGTGTACGGACTGATGAATGTTTATGTATGCATATAACCTAGTAACCCAGATCAAAACATAGAACATTCTCATCATCCAGATTCCCTCATGTACCTTCCTATGCCCTCCCCCTAGCCAGAGATAACTGCTATTTTGATTTCTATTATCATAAATAACTTGTTCTTGAAGTTCATGTAAACAAAATAACTTCCTATGTAATTTTTAAAAATTTCTGCCTTATTTCACTCAGCATAACGTCTGTGAGATTAATCCATGTTGTGCACATATGAGCAGTTTATTCATTCTTACCACTATATATCAGTCCATTGTATAGATTTATCCATTCTCCTGTTGATGGACATCAACACTGGGTTATTTCCAGTTTTTGGCTATTGCGGCTATGGCTGCTATGAACATTCTTGTACATATCTTTTGGAGGACGTGTGATCTCTTGGGTATATACCAACGTCTGGAATTTCTGGGGCATAAGGTAGGAGTAAGTTTAACTTTAACAGACATTATGAAATAGTTTTCCAAAGTGGTTAAACAAATGAAAACTCCGTTAGCAATATATGAGAGTTAGAATTGCATCCTCACCAATACCTGGCACTATTTTTTTTTAAATTTTAGCCATTCTACGAGACATTCTTCAAAGCTGGAGGAGATCCCAATCTACTGCCCTCTTCCTTCCTTCTCCACAAATACCTTTTATTTCCCTGTGGTTTTCTTTTTCTTTCTGAGTGGCAACTAAATATTTTTATCCCAGTATAAATTATCCGTCTTTGTAAACACAGTGTAACGTAAAATAGAAAAGGTATTATTTTGTTAATGCAATGTTTGATAAATGAAGAAATGAATCACTAATTGAATGGACTTTGACTTAGGAAAAAAAACAAACAAAACAAAAGAATGTCTGTCAATATACTATTGAGTTACATCAAGAGATCACCAGAATTTTCTCCTGGGGCAAGTCCTAGTTTTTTTTTTGTCTGACAAAAACTCTATCAGAGCAATCCTTGAAGAGGAAGAACATTGTCCATTACACCAGAAACATGGGTGAGAGCTACAGTTGAAATGCCACTACATGTACCAGCAACTATGATAAACGTTTTGCATAAGTTAATTCTCTCAAGAACACTGTGAGTTTGGAATAATTTTCTCAATTTACACGATAGGCTTAAAGAATTTAAGGGGCATACCAACAGTCACTCAACTACCATGAAATAGAACTGAAATTTGAACCTAGGTTTGACTACCTACAGAACAAGTAACCTCAATTTTTTCACAATGTAAATGTGATCATTCAACTGAAAAACAGAAACAGAAAGAGTAAAAGAAAAAGAACCTTTACTATCCTATTGCTCATAGAGATGCAATCATGCATCAAGCGGATGTGTGATCAGGCACTTGGATAGCTGTATATTAAATCAACTTCATGAGGCTTTAGATCATTTCAGGCAGTTGTAGCTATTACTATTAATTTGCTTTGCATTGTAAATCGAGAAGTTATCACTTCAATTGTGTTAAAAAGGCTATCATAAAACTATGGATTGATTATATATCATTAACATGTACATAGTTATTTTAGTTATTTATTACCACGTAACAAATCACTCTAAAACTTAGTGGCTTAAAACAACAACCAATTATTTGCTCATGTCTATAATATGGATTGGGCTCAGCTGGGTGGCTTGTCTCTGCTCCACGTGGTATTGGCTGGACTCACTCATGTGTTTGCAGTTGGTTGGAAGCTTCAGAGGACCTGGATGATCTAAGGTGGCCTCCCTCACAGATCTGGTGCCTCAGCTGGAATGGCTGGGGCCTGCTTGGTTTCCTTTCTTCCCTGTTGGTCTTGCATCTTTCAGGGCCTCTCTACCCACATGGCCTCATATACTTAAGGACTCTATCCCAGATTTCCTGTTGAGGCATTTCAGGGACAGAAAGGTGGACAGGTGGAAACTGTAAGACTGATTAAGGCATACACCTGGAACTTGCTGGCATCACTTCCACCACATTCTCAATGTCATGTTCACATTTTCACGTGCAACACACTTAAAATAGTTGTGGGACCTGATTCTTGTTTAGGGCAATAAGCACATCATTTGAAACCTGACTGAGAATATGTCTTCCAGCAGAGAAAGGGTCCCATCCTCATCTGCTGTGTCATGCCATGAAAATGGGTTTATGTAGAGCATAATGATTGCATCTCCACCTGTCCTGTAACGATCCCATCTCCATATGTACCATATGCCTAGGAATGATGGCGTCTCTTCCTGCAATGTAATTATAACAGGTTTATCAGCAATGCAACGATACCAACTTCCACCTGAAATGCAATTGATATCATCATTATGGGCAATATAACCAGCATATCTCTACCATAAATGTAATTAACACATCGTCTTTTGCACACTAAAGATTGCATTTCCAAATGCAATAACAGTTCTATCTGCAACGATCCCATCTATTTGTGCAAGTTAATTATCGCTTTTCCACTTGCCAAGCCATAATGATAGGTATTCCTGTAGGGCAGTGATTGCATCTCTGCCCTTGGGGTAATGACCACATATGCCATGAGAGATTAAAAAAATTGTCTTCAGGACAATGATCAGATTTCTCCGCCCAGGGTAATGATAACATATCCACTTTAACCTAAAGATAACAGGCCTCTTGTCAATGCTCTGATGCCAACTTCTCCTGCAGTGAGAATGGGTGACAGATATTGATGCAGGAGGGGTTCAAATCTACTTGGTGTGTAATGGTGGATCTTGTAGGAAGCAGAAATCCTACTGAGAGGTAGTATCATGACAGGAACAATAGCACTAGAGACAAAGAGATCTGAGTTTAAATAGATGCCACACCACTGTCTGTGTGGCTCGGGGTAGCTGATTTGGCCCCTCTGAACTTAAGTTACAAAAGTGAAGATGATAACAGCTTTTTTTTTTTTGCAAAAAGATTGGCATGAACACGACATTTCTCAACCTAGAGCCTGGCTCTTAAGAAATGTTCATTAATTTTCTTTCCCCTCCAGTTGGTCTCTGGACCACACCCTTGCCCTGATTCCCCTAGGATCTGAATCTCATCATGACCTCTCCCCACTCAAACCTCAACTAACCTTGGCACATTCTTATGTTTAAGCTCTTATTCTTACTCTCTCTTCTGATACATATATTCTTTTTTCATTTCTGCCTGTAAATATGCCCATGCCTCCTATACCTTAGAATGCTGCTTTCTAACTCTAATTCAATATTTCTTATTGGATATGCATTTTCTTAGTTTCCAAAACTGTTCTGCCTTTTTTCTTGTTTGGTGAATGGTACCACCATTTATCCACATATTCGAGGTAGAAGCTTGGACATTAATTCTCTTCTCACCATGATTTCCTCTGTATTTCCAATCAGGCACCATGCGCTGTTGATTCGACTCCCTTAACATCATTCTCTCCCATACTGGCCTTTGATCTTTCCCCATTGCTACTGCCTTAGTCCAGGCCATCGATATTTTCCCACAAATGGATACTTAACTTGGTTTGGGTGTGGAAAGAGTTTTTAAGGAAAAAGGAAGAGAAGAATGGGTTTGAGTATATGAAAGCACTAAAATGTCATTAAATTATAAACAACAAGAAGCAGTGGAAAAAATTTAAAAAGGCAAAGAATATGTGCTAGGTATTTTTCGGATAAAGTGTTAACATCCTTGATGAGCAAAGAGTTTGCCAATTAACTATAAAATTATGAATTCTTCAATAGAAAAACAGGAAAATACACCAACAGGCAATTGATTAAAGAAGAAATTCTAATAACTAATAAATGTAAAATAATTTTAATACTGCTAATAATTACAATGAGTTCATATTTAAACAGTATTATCAGTTTTCACCTGTAATATTTTCAAAGATGTAAAAGCACAAGATTTTAGGAAAAAATGACAGCTGTCCAATAACTCTTTACAAGTAACTTAACTAAATCCCTCTCTCTCTAGAAAAATAGATAGATACATAGATAGACACATAGATATAGATATAGATGTACCTATAGATCTAGACATAAAGACAACTTATAGAGATCAACAGGTAGAAAGGAAAAGTTTCAGAAATCTTAAAGATAAGTAAACTGTTAAAAATCATCTACTACAGTAACCAGAGAAAATTTCAAGAAACTCTCATACTCAAATATGCAGAAAGTCAGGACCCTTAAATTTTGGGAAAAGAAATAATTAAGGAGATATCAGGCTTACAGAAATAGATATATGAGGACACTTTTAAAGATAAACTAATAAATTAAGCAAGGATTAGTAGAAATTTGTTAAATGCTAGTAAAAGCCACACTGGGTAGAGAAAAGAGTGTAATGGATGATGTAGGGATGTTGAATTAGTAGTGTGGAGGATATATTGAGAAAACATTTGAAAATAAAAAACAAAAGAACAATGAGATAAAAATGCAAAGACAGAAAATTATAGAATGGACGAAGAGTAGATAACCAAAATAGAAATAATTAGTTCTTCTGAGGAAAGAGTCCCGAAAAGATCAAGAAAATGAAAAGAAAGATAATAATCACTTTTGTAATAAAAGAAAATTTGTAATAAAAGAAAATTCCTTAATATGGGGGAGAAACTACATGTGAAAATTGAAGAGGTTTACTGAGAGTCAGGTAAAAATCTAGAATGAAAGGCATAGGTACATTCTTAGTCCGTTTTTCAACAATTAGGATTTTCAAATGCTAAAATCATTTGGGTAAAAATAATTAAGATTTACAAGCAAATTTTAAACAATATAAATATTAATATGTTAATACCTAGGAAAAAAAATCTACCTAATCTGAGACTTTTCATCTAAAACATGAAATGATAGAAGAAAAAATAGCCATGCTCATAAAGTTTTGATGGGATGGGCTACATATCTTTTTTGTTGGGTGTGTGTGTGTGTGTGTGTGTGTTTTGTTTTATAAGTGTGTGGCCAAGTTGTGTTACATTCAAGGTAAAACATACTCTTTGTGAAATACAAAAATATAGAAAGTTATGTTACTTATGGCCAGGGAGCAGAGATGGGGGAGAAGGGGAAAGTAAACAAATCTTGAAAATGTGCTTCTGTTTGAAACAAGAGACAAAATTTCATATTACATAAAGGTGAATGGAAAAAAACAACTCTCAATAAACCATTAAAAATGGTAAAAAAATATATATATATATGTATACATATATCTCCAGACCTACTTGCTTTCCGTCTGGTTAAAATAATAAATACAAATTTCAGCATTTTGGAAAGAAGATACATAATGTAAAATTAATATTGTAATAACACAAATCTGGTTCTAAACTTTTAATTTTCAAAACCCAGAAGTGTGTGTATGTGTATGTGTGCACGTGTGTGTGTAGAAGGAAAAATAAAAGTGAGCTACGCAACTTATCTCAACAGAGCATCGATAGATACTATTTCTTCTAAAATGACAATTAAGGTGTGGGAAGTTAAATAATCATATTGAAATGTCTAAAAGGCTTTTTAAGTAGTATTAAAGGCAGGATGCATGCTAGAAAAGTATAGAGTTTTTAAAGAAATAGACAAAATAAGCAAGAGGGATTATGTATTTTGGTGTGGGTGTGTATGTATATGTTACAACAATTAAAGCATTTAACAAGGCAAAAACTCAGGCAAAATATACTGCTATCACCACAATAATTCACCAAAAGATTAAAACAATGACAACCATAAAATATTAGAAAGGAAAAGAAAATAATCATCTTCTGAGAACAACAATATTGCCTACATGGAAGGCCCTCCACATTGTGATGTTTGTTACCTCCATGCCTTTATTTCTTTATTCCTTCTGATTAGGTACCAGGAGAGAAAGAAGGAGTGCCCTTCAGTCACCCCCTCTGAGGACTGGGGTAAGAATTTAAGGAGGCCATGGATATGCAAATAGGTAGCGAAATAGCCAGCCCTAAGTATATACTCAATAACTGTGCAATTAAAAATGTTCACCTAGGACCCAAATCTTGGATTCTAAATACCATTCTCCAATAAAAGAAACCAGAGCTCCTTGGAGAAATGGCTGATTATAGGAGTGGGGAAAGGAAACACCAGATGAGCCCGGAGCATCTTGCAGTGCCAGAAAGTAAGAGAATGTTCGAAGAACAAAAGGATAGGCTTATATCAAAGAAATGCAGGGGCCAACTTGACAGGGCTCCTATTGTCCAATGCTGGAACAATTTGAGTGACAAGATAAATAATGATAGTATTAGATTGCAACCCAAAAAGTAAAGTAAAAAACCCATGAATTCATACTGATATAAATAAATGATTGAATAAATAATAAAATGGAGGAGAAGGAACAAATTTTCCTTACAAAAATTCTAATTAATAAATGTAGAAGGAAGAGGGAAATAAAAGTCACCATTGGAATACCACAGTAATAATTCCTGTAGGCACAATCCATTGACAAATGCTAAAATCAGCTCACCTAACTTTAAGGAAAAACAGGATTATTTTCATCACCTCAGAGCATCTTCCCCCAAATTTGCTAATTACTGTAGTGGTTTTAACATATAACCATAAATTCTTTGCCATCCCTCCTTCCAAGAAGTGGAGCTAATTCGTCTTCCCTCCAGTGTGGCTGGACTTAATGACTTCTTTCTGAGGAATAGAGAACAGAAAAGGAAAAAATAACAACTTTCCAGTGGAAAAATCAGGAGACATCTCATTAACCAAGTAATCAAGGTTAACATCACCAGTAATAAGACATGCTGATATCATATCCCCCTGATATGATGGGATGAAAAGTACATCACCTCTGTGATAGTCTTCCCAAAGATCAATAACCTCAGTCTATTCATGAGAAAACGTCATACAAACCCAAATTGAGGGACATTCTACAAAATACCAGACCAGTACTCTTTCAAAATGTCAAGGCCATGAAAGACCAGGAAAGACAGAAACGCTTAAGGATTAGAAATGGCAAAAGAGACATGAGGATTATAAGAAATATGGTGTCTTCAGTTGGGTCCAGGAATAGAAAAAGGAAAAGATGGGAAAATCTAAAAAAAAGCCTGTAGTTTAGTTAATAGTATATAGAATGTCAATTTCTTAGTTTTGAGAAATGTACCATGGTTATGTAAGATGTTAATATTAGAGTGAGCTCCGTGAAGGTTATATGGGAACACTCTACTGCCTTTGCAACTCTTCTGTAAATCTAAAATTATGACAAAAAAATTTTTTTTTGGATGTGCGTGTGTCTACTACGCATGCTTGAGCCTCCCAGATCTTCTCCTACCATGCCACCACTGCCAGGGAGAAGGCAACTCTTGGTTAAATAAATAGACTTCTCAGTAACCAATGCACCCTTCCTGATGAATCAAGCCAGACCAGGAAAAGAGCAAGTTTTGTAACCTGCCTCTATATAACTTTTCTCATTGCAGTCTTTATTATATGTATGTATATGTATATATTTTCCTTGTCTTTTATTTTATTTAGGCGCTTTCTAGAGTTCAGCTGTCGCTCAGGGCATCAAACTAATTTTCTCCTCAGCGATGATTGCAGAGCTTCATGCATAATGAACCCCATTATTACTCTTGTTATTAGGTAGGCTGTTGGGGATGGATGGGAGGCCACAATCCAAAGGCAAGGGCTCTTCCTAACGCTGCCTGCCCTCCCTCATCGACTGAGACCCCGGGACAAGAAAAAAAGCACCTGTAGAAAGAGATGCAAACGATCCTGCTCCTTGATGTGGGGAAATGTCAGAGGTTTGGACTGGCTTTGAGGCACCGACTTTCGTAATTTATTTAATGCAAAATAAAGTCAGTCTTTATTGACCACTTGAAAGAACTGCATATATTGAGAACCAACACCATGTCCGGTACTGTCCTGGGTGTTTTATGAATGTTCTCTCACCTAAGCCTCACAAGCCTATGAAGAGGAGGTAGTCATCCTCTGTTTACGGACAGGAAACAGGCTGAGAGATGCTAAATGACCTGCCTATAGTTTTCCACATGGTTAGCAAGTGGTAGAGCCCGGATTCAAATCCAGATATACACGTGTGGGATCCTGTGCTCTCTTGGTGATACCACCCGGCTTCCTGGCACAGTTCAGACATTCCCAGGATACCCGTTCAGACCTTAATAGGTACCAGAAACAGGAAGCTGGTTTCCTGTGTGGTCAAAAGCAGTGGGGTTCCCAAACTTTAATATGCCTGTGAGTAACCTGAGACCTGGTTAAAATGAAGAATCTTTTTTTCCCCCCCAAAGCCCCAGTAGATTGTTGTATGTCATAGCTGCACGTCCTTCTAGTTGCTGCATGTGGGACATGGCCTCAGCATGGGCGGAGAAGCGGTGCGTCGGTGCACGCCTGGGATCCGAACCCAGGCCGCCAGCAGCGGAGTGCACGCACTTAACCGCTAAGCCACGGGGCTGGCCCTAAAAGGGAAGGTTCTGATGTAGTAGGTCTAGGGTGGGTCCTGGGAGTCTTCATTTTTAATGGCTACCAGGTGATGCCTACACTACTGGTCCTTGGACACTTTGAGTAGCAAGTATGAAGGACAAGACTGGAATGACATTATTATGGAGTTACATCTTAGACTTAAAATAGAAATGTGGAAATCTCTTGCACTCCTAACTCTGCCTTTCTCAGATATATGTAGCCCAGGTACTTTTCAGTCTATCACTTTACCTTTTCATTGTCTTTTAATGGCACTTTTTAAAAATAAGTAGTGTATGAAGTAGACCTCTAACTTTTTTATTCTTTTACAAAATTGCTTTTGCTATTCTCTGAATTTCCATATAAATTTTAAAATGAACTTGTACATTTTTGTTAGGAAAAAGACAACTTACACATGTCCATTGCTTCTATATGCGAAACTTAAATGGTACATTGAGACTCATCAGTTGTTGAGTACCAGCCTGCAAGCCAAGACTGTCTTACTTTTCACCATATTATCAGTACTTCATCAATAGACATTTGTTAACTAAATGAGCAAAATAAATGAATGAAGATTTCTTATTTTAGTAACAGCAGATAAAACGTCATCTGAAAAATAAATAAGAATCAATAAATAAGGACCTGTACTCAAAAGTACCTAAAAAATCAAGAAATGAAAAAGTATATAAGGTTGCAAAGAAAAAAAAATGTGATTATGGCTCAAGTCGCAAGGGAGCCTCAGCTATCCAGCCTTTAAGATTCTGTTTAAACATAAACTAGATAGAATACAATGTTTCACTTATTTGTAAGCGAAAGTATCAGTGGCTGCTAATGCTGGCAAGAGTCTGCTGTTAGAAAAACTTTGCATCTAAGGCTATATATACCCATAGCAGGTGATAAGAACATGTATTTTCCCTTCCTCTCTTCCAAACAATCTTGAGTTCATTGCTGCCAGCACGTATATATCTATTTTTCTATCATTGCTATGAACATGGTGGGAATTTAGTGAATATATATTTACAACATTCCTAACACTCCTTTATTTACCTTCATAGAGACACTGCATGTGACTTTCATTTTCTAGGTTCATACTCCATTTCTCCCTACTCTTTACTTTGTACTTATAGATGAAAGGGGCTATCATTGCCCAGACTTGCTCCTTTTTTATTAGCCATGTTTATTTTCAAATCAGAGTATGGGATGAATAATGTCGAGTAGTTACTCAAATGATCTGAAAATTATGGATCCCACCCAGTGCCACTTTTGTCGTCTCTACACATGAAAGAATCAAAGGAACTTCCCTTTTTGGGTTCTGACCTTGAAAACACAACCCGCAGTTTTTGTCATCTCCCAAAGCCTTTCCTGCTGTGAACAGCCCATCAGAGTCCCCCAGACAGCTGTTAGAGCTCAGAATCAATTTACTTTGGGGTGAGGACTTGAGGGACACAGATGGGTGAATTACAGGTGTTCAGCTTAGTGGCAGACCCTACTTGGCACAGTTTAATATGGGCTCCAACCTGTTTCAGCTGCAGGGCAGCAAAGCTGTCACTCTTTGCCCTGGAGAGGCTGGTGGGTTTTGGCTGGGTGCCATATGCAATCCTAGTTACAAGGTCAATTGCATGTTTTTGGTTTTTGGAAGCTGTTACAACTTGAACTAGTCACTGACTATACCTGTACCCTGGGTCAGGTTTCTCTCTTTAGATTTTAACTGAGCCTCTAAAGTGACTGTTAGTCCTATTCAGCTGCTTTATCCAAGAACCTATTGCTGCAGTTCCTGCCCCGTGTATATATCAGCAATGCTTGCTTGCCTCATTCCTTTTTCTTTTCTTACTTATTTATCGTTTCTAGTCTTTACATTGTATAATGCCCTTCAGTTCCTCCCTACTTTCAGTTCTGAACCTTTCAGACATGTCTTTGGTCATACTTAAAAATTGATAAAAGCTCTGAAGATGAGGAACTCAGTTCTATGGAAACTTATGACAAAAGAAGTTAATCTAGGGAGGGAGGGACAGAGGTTCAGGTCCCAATGGGTCGAGCGCATTTCCAAATCAAAATCTACACAGAGTGGACAGGGCTTAGCATCTTAGCCATTCTCGACTAGAGTGGATCTCCTTAGTATGTAGGGATTGGATCCCAGGCAAAGTATTCTGAAAACCAGAATTGCCTTGGGAATGGTTTCTCCATTCCCAAGGCAATGAGGATCTGGGCTCTGGGATGTGATTCGTCTCACTAGATTCGCGTGCATTTATGGTTTGAAATCGTGCCTGGCGTGCCCTGTCCAGACCATAGCATGACCTCTGCAAAATCATAGCTATCATTGAAAAGGCCTTGCTTTCCGTAACTCCTTCTGATATGCTGCCAAAAACTCAAACAGCTATTCCGATTACAGTATAATTGGTGCTTTATATTCAACACATAAGAAAACTCACCATAAACAAAAGCTGTTCTTTCCCTAACTCTGTGAAGTTAAAGTATCTGGATTGTGTGTTAACTATATAATATTTATGGAGCTCAGCATGTGGGTGAAGTCAGCCAAGGCCCATTTCTTCTCCTTAAGGCCTTGTATACTAAGCAATGTTTTATATATGATGATTTTTGAAATAGTTTTGAAATCCCCATCCCTATAAAATTCTTACAATGGTAAAGAATAGAAGGAATAATAAATAGTCAATTCAGCTGAATTTTTTCTTTCAGTCTTTGAAAAATCAATACTAATGTAGTTGGCATTTGTGTAATCAACCTTCTTCCAAGAATCTCAAAACATATATAAACTTTGCTGGTTGGTTACTTAAAAGTAATCACTTGCCCAGAAACCATTAACCAGAGAACATAAGGAACTGGTTGTAAGAGTCGAATACTAAGACTCAAAATTTCTACCAGTGGTTTATACCAATCCATTACCCCCTCCCATTCACCTACCCCCATGCACGTGGGTGAGGACCATTAGGGAGTTGGGGATGAAGAGAGGAATCCAAGATGTGTGTATTCAGTCAACCAAATTACTGAACATCTCCTCTATAGTGTGCATAAGGGCCACAGTGATAAACAACAAGTGAGCTTTGCTGTCTAGAAATCGCAGTCTCTAGTGAATAACAATTATAATAACAAGTAGTGAGTACATAGAGAACATATTCTGTTCTCTAAGCCCTTGATATGCATTAACACACTCAGTCTTCATAGTTACTCTATGAAATAAGGTCTAATATTACATCTAATAGACATCCTCCACCCAGATATTAAAATACTTATATTGAGCCTTAGTTGCTTCAAATAATTTTTAAAGATATAAATGTTTTTCAGACAGATTTCAGGTCCCCATTGTACCCCTTCTTGATCTCATTTCCTATTCTCCCTCCCAGAAGACAATTGCTCTTCTACAGTTGATGTGTATCTTTCCTATCTATTTTTAAAAAAATAAATATGCTGTGTATAGCTACATCTATATTAACAGTATATTGTATTGTTTTGTGTGTTTTAAAATTTTGTACCAATAGTATAATTCTCTTGCACCTTGATTTATTCACTTGATATTGCATTTTTTAAATTTGTGAATGTTGAGTCATACAGAAATAGCACATTAATTATAGCTTTTACATAGTATTTTGTTGTGTTAATACAGACAATTCATCAATCCATTCTACTATTACTGGGCATTTACATTGCTTTCAATTATTCTCTATTACATTCATGCTTCAACGAACACATCCTTATGTGGATTTTCTATGACACATACCTACAAGCAAATTTGCTGATTCATAGGATAGGTGCATCTTCGACTTTACTAGATATTGCCAAATAGCTCCCCAAAATGGCTATACCAATTATACTCCTACTGCCAATGTATGAATGTTCCAGGTCCCCTATAACTTCAGTGGCACTTGGTGGTGTTAAAATTTTAATTTATGTGAGTTTGATGGATGTGAAAAAAATCTTACTGATTTAGAATATTTACAATTATGTTTCTACAAGATGTTGACTGATGGATATATATATTCTTTCTCACGCTTTTTTCTGTTTTTGATAAAAAGGTTATATTATTTGTTAGAGACCCTTTCTTTACTTTTTATTCCCTAAAATAATTTTAGAAAATAAGGATTTTTGTCCCTTTGAAAGTTTAGTTAGCCACTTATAAAACAATTTTGGTACAATGAAAAAGTACAGATTTATTAATTATTAGTACTTCATAGTTTATATTTTTTCTTAAGTCAATGTTAGTATTTATTTAAGTATTATAAAATTTTCTTACATATTGTCAATTTATTGTATGTCTGTGGTTATGTCATGTTTCAAATAGGTTTCTAATATACCTTATTTTTGCAAATTCCTTATGTTTTTTTTTGTGACTTCTTTCGTTTTACTTGGGCAGTCTTCCAAGGAGTTGTCTGTTTTTTTAGTAATTCCAAAAAATGAGCTTTTGTTTTTGGCACTTTTCTCCATTGTGTGTTCCCATTTCCTTTTTTTCTGATCTTCTGTTATTGGTAGCTTCTGTATATTTTGGGGGAGAATTTAGTCTGCTTTTCTTTTCAACTCCTTGAGTTCAATGCTCAGATCATTAATTTGTCATTTTTCCTATATTCAAAAATATGTATTAGGGTTATGAATTTCCCTCTGAGTGCCAATTTGTCTTCATCCCACAAATTTTGATGTGCTGTACTTTTGTTATTACATTAGTGTTTTTAAGAGGGAGACCTCCCAAACCATATCCAACAAGTTGTTTTCCTTGGGTATGTATTATAGCCTTTGCACAAAGTCCTATCCAATTTTCATTTCATAGACATTTGACAGTATTTCCAAATTATACGGGGTATATAACTTTTGGAATTTGGGGACATTTCCCATGTTACTGAATAAGATAAAAATCCTTAGGGACCAAATTCCTTGCAATAAAGAAAGGCACCATATATAATTACAAAACCTTCCTAGGCAATTAATAGAGTATAACAAAATAGAGAAACTCCACTAAAACATGTCAGCCAATAGGAAATGTCTCTTGAGAAAATAGAGGTGAAATGCTTTTATGATGTTCAAAAGACGAAAGGATCTTGTAGATCACATAGGACTATACTCCATTTTACACAGGCAGATTGAGTCTCAGAGAGATTGAAGGACTTTCTCAATTTCACAAAATAATTGATTGAATATTCAGGACTAAATACTCCCTGTGTAGTTGTTGCTTTGTTGTGATTATTAATTTTATACCATATTTTCTTCTGCCTTCTTTCCTAAGAAATCAGGATCAACCGGTTTGTGAATCTACGGATAATTCTTTAATGTTATTAATGACTCCTATATTGACAGGGCTAGTGAGCCACAGAGCTCATTTATAGAGCTACAGAAGGCGGTAACTGACATTGAATCTACTTGCTAGAAAAGAGTACATACAACAGACTTACCGAGACAGCGCCTGCTGACCCCTACAATGTCCTGTTTTACCATTTCCAAACCTTGAGGCCCTTTTACATGATTCTCATCCATTCTGCTCATTGCTGTTCGTTCTCGTTCATCAGGTGTAACCTTAAATGTCACCTCAGGGAGGATTTCCCTGACGATACCATCTAATGTAGGTCCCACACCCAGTCTCCATTATTCTCTCTTTCAATCTTACCACCTTTTCACTTCTTTTTCATAACAATACCAAGTGGAATTATTTTATTTATAACCAGTTTACATTTTTTGTCTGTCTTTCCCAGTAGAATATATATTGCATGTCTAGTTCATCACTGTACTTCCAGTGCACTTCACGGTTCTGGTCGTAGTAGGTACTCAGCGAATGCTAGAGGCTGGAATAAATGAATGCATGAGTGAATATAAAAATCTCCAATAGACCTTTAATGAGTAAAGACGATCTCAGTGGAACATTTGGCAAAATACAAGGTGTTGTATTTATATGATGTCCCTAAACTAAGTTGGAGAAGAATAGGTGAGATTGCTGGTATAACCCAGAGACAA
Source organism: Diceros bicornis minor (assembly GCF_020826845.1). Classification (NCBI taxonomy): domain Eukaryota; kingdom Metazoa; phylum Chordata; class Mammalia; order Perissodactyla; family Rhinocerotidae; genus Diceros; species Diceros bicornis. The sequence goes on from NC_080758.1 coordinate 20,408,157, forward strand.
AGACTTTTATAATAATCATGGGTAATTTTATTTCCAGTTATGAGGGACTAAGTCATTTGGACATTTTTTTTCCTAAGGAAAAGTAAAATAGCTGAGTGAATTATAAATATATTTTAAAAGCATCAAAGAGCTAACAAGATAGTAAATAATTAGTTAGCATTTGGGAATCCAGAGATGGAGTCTAGCAATAGAGGCTGCTTTTTCCCTCATCATACGCAGATCCAGAGAGTTAACTGACAGCTTGGATTGTCAGTTGAAGAGATAAAAAGTCTGAATGCAGATTCAATCAAGAGTCTGGACTTGGTAAGCCTCTACTACTTTGGGCTGAAACCTCTAAGAGTTGTAGCCTGGTAGTAAGGGGAACAGCTTTGCATCATTTTACTCTCCAGAAAACCTCAAGCATTAAACTGGATTAAAATTGGCCAAAAATAGTATGCTCAGGATTCTGGCAAAAGCAAATGAAAATCATCACTTCAGGAAGACAATTTTTATCAAGTCTCAAATTATTACTAAAATTCAGTTTTCAAAAACAATGCCTAGCACACAATCAGAGAAAACCAGGCACATGAAGAGATAAAATACCATAAGAGAAAAAAAATAGCAAAAAAAAAAAAAAAAGGCAGTATAAGAACAGACTCAATGGAGTTCAAATTATAGAATTACCAGACAGACTATACAACAATTCTGCTCACTGTGTTCAATGAATAAAAACCAGGCTTTAAAATGTAAGCAGAGAATTAGAAACCATAAAAAATGACACCAAAGATTAAACAAGGAAACAAACAAATATGCATTCTAGAACTATAAAAGAATAACTGAATGAGTAAGTTTAACAGTTGCTTAGGCAGGATTGGCTAGAGAATCATTAAACGGGAAGATAAGTCAGAAGTCTTTGCAAATGAGGCGTGGAGAGAAAATGAAGGTATAAATTATAAAAGAACAAATAATAGGTATAGAGCAGTGATGTCCTTAGAAACTTCTGGAATGATAAAATTGTTCTATATATGTGCTGTCCAATACAGTAACCACTAGACACATGTGGCTCTTGAGTGCTTGAAATGTGGCTATTGAGATGGAAGAACTGACTTGTTGATTTTAGTTAATTTAAATTTATATAGTCACTTGTGCTAGAGGCTAATGTACTGAATAGTGTTGATATAGAGGATACATATAGAAAGTCTAATATATATGTTATAGGAGTACCAGAAGCACAGGAGAGAAAACATGAAGCTGATGTAAATTTGGAGAGATAATGGTTTAAAAGTTTCAGAACTGATGGAAGACACTAATCCAAAAATTCAAGAAATCCATAAAATCTCAAGTAGGAATAAAAAAATCTTCTAGACATGCCATAGTGATTCTGAAGAAAACCAAATACAAAGAGAAAACATTTTTAAGAGGAAGCAGAGAAAAAAAGAGAAATTAGCTTCGAATGAATAGCATTTAGACTGAGAGTTGACTTCTCAACAGCTACAATGGAAGCCAGAAAAGTGAGAAATGATACATTCAATGCACTGAAAGAAAATAACTCCCATCCTACAACTCCATACTCAGAGAAAATATATTTCAAGAATGAAGGAAAAATAAAGGCATTTTAAGACCTAGAAAAACAGAGACACTTTAGCACTAGCAAATGCTGCCAATGGAAATTATAAAAATGATCCCAGATAGAAGGTGAGAAATGCAAGAAGAAACTGGAACAAAGAAAATAATATGAGTGTAAATTATAAGGAAAAATACTATATAAGACACAAACAATACTTTATTATGGACTCTCTTTCTCTCCACCTTTCTATCTATCTCTTTGTTTCTCTCAACAGTTGGTCATGGCGCTTCACATTTTATGTTGAAATAGTTTACCAATACTACTGAACTTTGTACAAAATTGACCAGAGACCTTTACTAAAGTGTCCAATAAGGCTGCACAGCATTAATGTTTGTTGTAAAGACAAATGGATGAATGAATGGAGCAAAGGAGGTTATTTAGTTGTTCCTTGGTAATGGGACAAGAACATTAAAAAGCAATGAGCTTCAGAGAGAGGTGACAACTCCGACTAGTTGAGTCTCAAAATCATCACTTACGGCACTTTAGCCTTTCCAAATAATAACATAGACTTGATGTTTCTGATTTATGATTCTTACAATCAAGTTTTCTAGAGTAAGTTCCTGAGAGCCCATTCTAGATTTTGGCTTTGATCAAGTTACCTAAACTCTCCAATCTTCATTTTCTTTATCTTTGACCTATTTTGCATCATGGTTAGTGTGCATAAAGCCACATTTGGAACCTTTTCATTAACTTCCCTGAAATGTTACAAACTTAAGCTACTTGTCTCTGACTTATTTATTTTTCTTGTTGTTTCCTTTCCAGCTGTTTGAGGACTTCCTCAGGAATACATTTAAATCTACAGTTTGTATCCTGTTTTTCTCTTTCTCCCTTTGTCCTCTCCACCTGCATTCTTAGAGAACGTCTCAAATGATATGTCATGTCCACATCTTAAGTTTGCCCTGTGTTGATTCTGCTCTTTGCTGCCTTGAATGCAGACTTCATTGTTATATTCTTTGAAATCTTTCCTTATCTCATTCTTCTACTTTCCCCATGTCATTTTGTTATACCTTTCTTTACAGATTAGTTTGTGGACATATTCTTCTACCCAATTGAACACTTTAAAAATGTTTTTCAGTTTACTCCTCCCTGAAGGAGAGGAAATTTATCATGATCCGGTGATTGTCAACAAATGGGTACATAATCTCCATTTGTAGAAAACTCTTTTGGCTATAGTGGTAGACTAGCTTGTTGTTCAGTCCCCCACCCTTGTTCACGGGAGGAGTATACTTCCCTGTTCCAGAGGGCAAGTTAATTGCACAACATCCAGACTGATTCCCAATATCTAGTCAGCATTTATATAATTGAGCACTGCTGCACAGAAGTGGCTTCTTCAACTCCAACTGACACTCTAAAGAGATAAATACGTGACAAACTACTATTCCTAATATGTGCTGTGACTGTGAATTTGCTTGTCTACATTCCCACCAAAGCAGTGTACTTTTGCAGCGTACCATAGCAATACGTGCTAAAAGCTCTCCTTTCCTAATTCTCCAGTTGTTTTCTGGAAGTTGAAATCTCCAAACGTTGTGATAAGGAAATAAAAATACTCTGGTTGCCTCAAAAAGGTAGCATTCATAAAGTAGAGAGGAATTCCCCAATTTTCTCCTTGATTCAGATTTTTCTGAGTAAATTTTCTGTTTCCAATGGGAAACGAAGGGTCCACCATTTTCGGTGTTTTGCACCCAAGACCCATTTGAATTATAGGTCTTGGAATTTCTCTTATATGAATTTTGGTCATGGTATGTGTGACCTTTGCTGTTCTTCATTCGTATTTTATGTGATGGATTGGAATTTATAGTCAGATGCTATTTTAAGTTGAAGAAGGTGCCTACATATCTATCTAGTAAATATGCCCCTTATATTCTGTATATTGGACTTTTCACTGGGTCAATGATCCTTTTTTTCCTTGTTATTGTAAACTACTGAAGGCTAACTCTATTTATAAAAAATAAAATTTTGAAATTTTAAAATAAAAATTTGAATTTAAAATAAATAAAAATAAAATTTGGATTAAAGACAGGATTTTGTAAGCTGCAGCCTTCTTGTGCCCCCAAGGATTCAGCCCAGGTTTGCAAAGGAGCATTTTTTCCAACATTTTATTATGAAAAACTTCAAACATGCAGCAAAGTTGAAAGAATTTCACAGTGAACAGCCTTATGCCTACCACCTATATTTCGCCATTAACATTTCACTCTGCTTCCTTTATCACATATCTATCCCTCTATCCATCAATTAATTCATCACAGTTTTGGATGCATTTCCAAGTAAATTGTGGACATTAGTACACCTTCTCCTAATTACTTCTGCATGTGTATTATTAAGAAGAGTTCATAGTTTGTTTACAATTCTTTTTCTTTTTTATGTAAAATTTACATGTCATGGAACATGGAAATCTTAACTAGATGTACATTCACTGAGTTTTGCCAATGCATGCAAAGAAGTACCTTTTTGCCCCTTTATAAGGGAACATATTTAGGATATAATATTCAGATCAAGGTGGAATGTGGCAATTTCCATTAAAGTCCCCAGGACTGACTCAGTTTCCCCACTATCTCTGTGGGCTGGTAGAAAGGGAAATCTTTCTTCCCTGCAGTTTCTTAGATTTTGCACTTTTGGCATAGAATATAGTGTTCAGGATCGTGGAGGATAAGGAGCCAAATGGAGACAGAAAAAGCCATGTCATCATTAAAAATAAACAGAGACACAAATATGTCAGAGGGCAGAGGCAGGCACTTCATTGTGCAAGTGATTTATGGGAGAGGCTAATTTTACACTAGCTCGGCAGTGTGGGCCTTGCAGCCAAAGAAATAGGCAAAGCGCCCTTTCGACAGCAGCCAAGAGCTGCTGATCTCCTCAAGGAGTAATCTCATTTTCTTGGTGGTATAAAAGGCAATAAGTGGCTGTTTACTGTCTAAGGAAACCCTGGTTGAGTCATTGAAAGCAGATCCTGTTAAATGCCATGGAGGAACAAGGATTATGGCTATAAGACAATGGCCCGCCCTCTAAGAATCAAACCCACAAAACACAACACACACACATTAACAATAATTAAAGCAGGAGGCTTCCCTATGTTTGTCCCCTGCTGTAGACTTCTTTTCCTTAAAATGGCACTCAGACATGAGAGAGATAGACTATTCACCCAGGAAATTAGCACACGGCGCTCTGGCCAGTAATTCGCTTCTAGTTTGCAGCAGGGATCAGGCAGGGGCTGAGAGTTATGCCAGTGGGGATCCAGCCAGATAGCAGGGAAAATGGAAACAGGAGAGACATGTGGGTAGCCTCATATGTGGAGGAGAGACAGCAATGCGACACGAGCTGGCCGGTCCAGGATTAGCAGACTCTATCTTTAGACTGGAGGCCTTGGACGATTAGTTTTCTCTGCCTTCAAGTTTGAGGCTTTCCCAAATGCCAACGTTGAGAAATCTGTAGTTCAATAGTTTAATCCTACGCAACGTCCCAAGCAAGCAGAGGTAGGGGGACGTGCCTGTGTGGGGTGCTCGTGGTGGAGGGGATTGGTTATCAGCAGTAATTTCGGTGAATGAAAATTTAATAATGGACCCTCGATACATATGGTTCAGGTGGTCCAAAAGCCACCTGAAAGGTATGAAAAGATTGAGGTGGTAGATTAAAGAGAATTTCTTTGGGAAAATGTATGAGAGTATTTTCCCTCCTGCCATTCCAAGAGAGTGGAGAGGATGTGGCCCCTTTGCTTCAAGTCTGGTGAGAGAGGCTGGAAAGATCCAATTAGGGAGCTAGATTGTTTTCCCCGGAGACAGTGACCAGGGTTGATATTCCAAAGGGTTCCAACAACTAGTGAGGCGTGTGCGTTGACAGACGAGAACCAATATCAGCCGTGCGACTGGAGTCGGCTCCTGAGTGTGCTGCTTTGCTAAGTATTGATTCTTATGTTCCTGACTAGTGGGAGGTCTGGGGGCCCCATGAGGGGGGCTGAGAAGGCAAGGGCATTGGCAGAGGGTTTTGGGGTGCTCAGAGTAGAAGCTATTTACCAAATGTTACTGGAACACCCCTACACATGCACAGCCAGAGTGCCCTACTAGTGCATACCAGCTGCCTTGCAGACCTAAGGACAGACAGTCGGGCTGTGGTTAGGGAGCAGCTGCACTGTCGTGGAGCACTGCTAAAAGTGCCTGTTTCCCAGGGAGGAGATGTCAGCCACGTGTGTGGGAGAAGGAGAACTGGCCTTTATCACCTTAAGGGACTTGGCCCAAGAAGGCTGCTTGGAAGAGAGAGAGGACAAAGCAGAGAGAGTATGTGGTGGAGGAGAAACTAAGAAAACAGTGGTATTTTTGTGCTACCGATTCTTTTGGCAGTCTGCGTCTATGGATGACCCCTTCTCAGATTGCTGCATTCAATGCATAAATTAAATTCACAGAATTGCAAAGGAAACCAATTATATCTACGTAGAATTATCAAAATATTTAAAGATTATTAACACATTAAATAACCAGATCTAGTATCAGTTCTAGCAACTACTATAATTTTGAAATTTTGAAACAGTAAGTGTAAACAACATTTTGCAATATCTTCACAATTGCAGTGTAATATGAAGCTGTCTGTGATTTTGTTGGTGACAAAGTCATCAGTACTGCTAATAAACCACATTCAAAATCAAAGGAAATGCTAAATTTCCACATTTATAATTGATGGACATAACAGATTTCAGTTAGAGATTAGTGAAAATAAATAAATACATAAATATTTTTTATTCCATCCAAGTTGAAGGACCCCCAGGTAAGTAACCCTAGGCTAACGGGCTCCCTTCAGGACCGGCTGGAGAATATGTCACCTGTATCAAAGACCTGCAGGTGAAAAACCCACAAAAACATGTCCCAAGAGACATGTTAATTTTAAACGTTTGTCATGGCCAGAGGAAACCAAATATATGTGGTTGCTCTTCAACTAAGGGGTTTTCAACCCTCTCGCCTCTCCTCTCTCCTCTGTCCCAATCAGGAGGTTAGGAAGTCAAGACCAGAGAGTGATAGTAGATGGAGGGAGCTGGCGGAGTAAAGAAATAAGTCCCTCTTCCCCTGCAGTGGATTTCCCAAACTGCTGCAGGATCCAGGAGAGAGGCTTTAATTTTGAGTGAGGGTCAGAGATTCGATTATTACATTTGACTGGGCATATTCATCTCTGAACAGGGACTGTTTTAGGCAGCTAGCATGTCTGGAGTTCCTTTTCTTATCTCAGAGGAAATAGGGAAGCCATGTGGTCTGCCTGGGGGTTCTTCCAGTGTTGGGACTATCTGGCCCCACAGGACAGGTTTGAAAGGGCAGTTGTAGGGGAAAATGAAGTTGCTTTGTGATTACACCCTCTGAGTCCTGCTAGTCCAAACTTACGTTAGAGATTATGTCTTCACAACTTAAGGGGTGTGTATGTGCATTTGTCTGTGTGTACAATTTAAAAAAACAGTTTCTCTGCCTGAAAAATAAAATCCTATGGTCTATGGAACTCAGCTGCCTATGTAAAAATTCTGGCAGACCGCTTACTGTATAACCTAAAGTAAGTTCCTTAACCGATCTATGCCCAGTTTCCTCATCTGTAAAATGGAGCTAATGTTATATGTGTACAGCATATGAGGCACGTAAGGAGGAAAAAAGGATTAAATGTGTTAATATACACAAAATACATAGAATACTGCCAGGTGCTACACAAATATTAGCTGTTGTTAATTAAGTTGCTTACTCATCCCCTTGCAGCTCTCAGCTGCCTTGAGGAACTTCCATAAGAGCTAGAAATGGTAGTTTTGGAATATCTATATCTGCCTCCTAGAGGTTGGGTATTTGGGCTAATTCTACACTTCATGCTTCAGTGACAGAAATGTCTCAACCATCTGGGTAATTAATGTCTAGTACTTTCCAAGAGTCAGCAACTGACCAGGCCCTCCCAGGCAACCACCCAGGTCACAGCCTGGGCATTCCTCCTGCTGCGTCATCTTGGATAAAAGCTTTCATGAACCTGCTATGGTGTAAGATGAAACCTTCAGAAGCTGTTTATGTGGAAAGTAGTTGTTCAACATCACAGGTAGCCAAGGGGTTTTTCAGTTGCTAAGGGAGGTGTTATACTTAAATTTCAGCAACAACAAACAAAACAGCTGGTGGATACACCACACCTGATGTGTGTAAATGTTTCTGGCAGTTGTGGTGGAATTGAGAGATTATTGGGCAGGAGTCAAGCAATCCTGGACTTAAAATAACACATATCACTCACCAGCTGTGTGAAATTCAGTATGTTTCTTAACATCTCTGAAAGTCAGTTTCCTTTCAAATATAACATGGATCGCTGACAACCTCTTTGTATGGTCGTTGTGGAATTATGGGAGATGAGGTTAGGTGTTCAATTCGTGTGATACATTCCCTTTAGATGAGAGGACTGCTATTCAGATGTCAGCTGCAGGTCTCTGTCGCACTGGGGATGAACCTACATGTGGCTCAACCTTCTTCCTTCCAGCCTTGCAGATTTAATAGTCCCTGGAAGTCCTAACACTCCTCAGTATTTTTTGTGAATTCCAGTGAGGGGGCAGACATGGAGACTTATATGTCTATGGCTGGCTCAGCATCCCAGGCTATGACTTCCAAGCATGCTGTCTTTATATCACATCACTTTACCCAGTAGAAATGCACAACCTCTTCACTAGTTTTCACAAATAACCAAAACAGGACCTCTATCTACTCACGCACTGCATTAATGAGTTACATAGATCACTTTGAAAATGTAGGAGTCAAGATGTTTTAGAAGCTCGCTTCCTAGTAGCGCACTAACTCACCATTCTTAAATACCTTTTTGCCATGCTGTCACCTGGAGTGGCCCTGGCCATCCCACATACAGTCACATATGCTCTCCATCTTGCTGGACCTCCACCCCTTCTCATTCCTCCTCTCTCCTTCACACCACTTGTCCTTGGAGCTCTCTCTCAGCAGTAGAAATAACATTATTTCCCTCTTGCTTCTGTAGGGCAGCTTCCCACAGCCTTTGATACTTGCTGATGTTCCTGATTGTGGGTATATCCATTAGTTATTGCTGAGCAATAAACCACAACAAAACTCAGTGAGTTTAAACATTTTTGCGTACTAGTCTTTTTATCAGCTAAGTGGTGCTACTGATCTAGGCTAGGCTCTACTCTTGGCTGGCTTTGCTCACGCATTTGCAGTCAACTGGTTGGTCAACTAGGAATTTCTTGATCTAGAGTGGCCTCAATTGCATGGCTGACTGAATGATGGCTATGGAAATTAAGGCACTTGGCCATGGGTCTGTGCTAGCCTGGGCTGATTCACATGGCAGAGCGGGATTTTAAGAGAGTGAGAACAAATGTGCAAAGTCTCTTGGGGCCTAGCCTCAGGACTGGTAGAACGTCACTTCCACCATATCCTATTGGCTGAAGCAAACCACAAGATCAGTTTGGATTTAAGGGTGACAAATAGAGTTCACGTCTTAGTGGGAGGAGCTGCAAAGTCATGTAGCAAGGGGAGTGGAAACAGGGAGAGGAAACTTGTGTGCTGTATTTGCAATCTATCTACCACACTGTGTCATCCACCCCAAGCTGGCTCTTGAAGATATTTTCACAAGGACAACTTCTTCCATGAGAGAAGTTATGGTGCTAACTATTCATATAAAAATTTTTTTCCACCACATTAGAGAAAAATGACTTAACGTCCTTTGATAAAGACAATTGCACAGGTCACTTTGCTTGTTATCTTGGGTCCTGTTTCCAGACAATGGAAAGCTGAGACTTAAGATCTACTCCTTCCAAAACCTTGAGAAATTTGTCTTCCCTTGAGGTAGGGATGGAATGAGAAAAGTAAATCAAGACTTTAAGAATAAGTGATTGTGTAGAACTGGGACTACTACATATAGCCCCTAAGGATGATCCATGAGGCACGAAACAATGGTTGATGGATTTGAAGGATGACATAATAGCACTTGGTAAAATTGTAAAGAACTCCTGAAATATTCTGTCTTCTTCCTCCTCTTCTTTGCCTCCTTGCTTAAAGCTTAAATAAAAGTAGATATTAAAGACTCATGGCCAATAAGTTTTCAATTGGGAGATCAGGGTCTATTACTTTAAAATTTTGCTACTAATATTACATATTCCCTGTTTAATAATTGAATGCAAGTAGTTTATAAAAGAAAGTTATTTGAAATATGGTTACAAATTAGTAAAACCAGTCTCATAAGCTGCAATAAATAGTCTTAGTGCATTTTATGTAAACTATTAAAGAACTTTTGTTAAAGACAAAGATATACCCTTTAGCCTAAGAAATAATTTAAAGTGGATGTAAGCAAATTGGTTCTCCCATAGATTAAAAAAATTAGTAAACTTATTGAGAAGCAATTTGGCTATAAACTGTTCAGCTAAAAACTGGCACAGTAATTCAAATTCTGATTATATATAGGAAATACATCTAAATATGTAAATAAGCTATATACACACAGATACTATAACCTGAAAAATAAATTCATTAGTATGAAAAAGTATTCCATGACACACAACTTAAATCACATTTTGTGATAATTTTAGTGTATAACTTTTATTAGACAGAATAAATTGCCCAGAATTAAGGATATACCATGAATTTTGAGTCATCTATTCATGCCTATAATGTGCCTTACATTTTTTCTATGATGAAAAATGTTTCCCAGAATAAAGAAAGAAATAAATCCAGTCATACATCATTTCTCTGTCTTATTTCTTCCTATCATTCATTTATTCGTCTGTTCACTCCTTCAGTTATCATTAAGGACCTACTATGTGCCAAGCACTATACTGTATATATTAAGAAAGCGCCTTACATAATCATTTTAATAACTGAAATTTCGGTATTATTTCTCCATTTTAGAGATAAAGAAATAAAGGCTTAGAAAGTTTAAATAACTTCCCTTACCTAGTAACTAACCTTGCCAGGATGCTAGTTTAGATATTGCTGATTTCCCCACAGCCTGAGTTTTAGTTAAAAGCTCACGGAAAATGAGCTCAAGGTTACACTACACACATACGTACTATGTCACATCAAACACATTATATGTAAAATGGAGAGAGGGCCCAGGCCCCTCTACAGCCATGAACTTTTTCCAGTACTCAGGTGTGTTCGTATAGTGTAAGACATATTTTGTTACTAGTGAGCGATAACAGAAAATTACTGCAAATGCAAAATTGGTGCCAGAGTCAAATGTATAGCAAAGGTTCTTTGTATATGTATGGTTCGGCGTAAATATCTTGGCCTGTTTCAGTTTTCTATTAAAAAATAGCCTTCAATGGTCTACTTTCCAGCCGTTTATGCTTGCTAGTTCAGGAATCAGTTACCAATTCATAGCACTTAATAGGAATTTAATAAATATTTGCTGAATATAAGAAAATCAATGAAAGATTTGGTCAACTTGTATTAGGTTCCAATATCCACTTATTTGTTCAGGTTCCAATACCTGCCCATTCAAAATCATTAATGTTCTCACTTCTGACATATTTTATTGCTATTGTAGTAATATTCCTTGAAGTTCAAAGTCAGTTCAGTAAACTTCCCAGAAGATTTAAGATATTTCCATATTAATTTGTTATTTGATTATTAACTCAATTTTCATTTTTATTCATTATAGTTTTGTTTAGTAATCCTGCATTTGATGTTAAAATATCTTCTCTGGTATTCATCCCTTGAACTGACATTATTTGGTCAGATAATGAGAAGATTTCTTGTTTAGGTCTCCAAACATCTGCATATTAGCAAATTAAGGTTCTGGGAAATAAATTATTTGGCCTAATCAAGAATGGATGTTTCTCAAGGAGAGACTGAAACTCCTAGATACATCAGAAGATCCAGAAAAGAAGTGGCTGGAGCCAATGGGAAGCCAGAAAACACTGAGGCTCACACCATCCTCTTGGAGATGATTCTGATGTCTACAACTAAAGTGATTCCCCATTTATCTTCTATTATCTTTGCTTCAAACATGGAAACTAAGGATAGTTCTCCCTTCTCTGCTTTCATTGCAATTCGTCAATGCCTCTGATGCAGTGCTAGTTATTCAAATTATTTATTCATAGTGATGTCTCCTTCCTTGTGAGCATGGTGAGGATAGAGGGCATGTTTTCTCTCCATCAGTATCTCTTAATCCTAGCACATGACCAGACACTCAGTTTGTTCAAAAAATGTTTGTTGGAAGGGTTCATGAGAGGTCTTTTCGTACCAGAAGTCACATGAAATGTTCCATTGAATTTCATTGGCCACGACGTGGTTATATGCCCAACTTTGAACCAAGCACAGTGATAAAGAAAAAAAACATTAATATGATTGATTTAAGCCAGTCTGGACCCATATCTACAGTTGAGAATGGGGTCCATCCTTATCTAATTACGAAAGCAAGAACGGAAAAGAGGTTAATCCCCCAAAGTAGAATCAAGACACTGGGTAATTTAAGAGAACTAAACGCTGTGATGGCAAATAGCAGATATCTAACATAGCAGGCTATAAGAGCAGTATGATGCTAGTAGACCTACTCAGATATGCATATACCCAAGAGCATCTGATTTTGTTGCCATTTGAAATCAGCATGCCCCAAACTGCTACAATCTCACTTCTAATTCTCATGTTTTGTAAAACTTAGTTTTGTGTAGGCAAGTATTGTCCACAAATCATAGCTCCTAAATGATTTTTACATCAGTTATTATAATTTGCAAGAAGGAAGGCCAAGATGACTTACCTTGCCTCTGGTCTGCATTTAGCCTGGTACTCCAAGATATGACTGCAGCTCTTTGCTGATGTGTGTGGGTCCCTGTTCTGCATGATACTCTCCCCCTCAGCCTGTCTGTTGCTCTGCTCCATTGGACCTGTCCTGGCCTTTTCCCCCTTACATGACCATCCTTTAACCACCAATGAGCTACTGTTAAGGATTCACATCCAGTCCCTGGAATGTAGTCCCAGATCCATCTCTAACTATCCATGACTTAGTTACCTCATTTACAATGGGAAACAGTAACACTTTCTCTAAAAACCTCATTAGGATGCCATAAGATACAGAAATGATATCTAAGATTCTTTTTAATTCATCAGTAGCATCAAGTTAAACTGTCCATGTGAAATTACTTTAAATATTAAAGACTCTCTAAATGCAAATATGGATCTTTGTAATACAATAATGTATTATATCCCTAGAGTCTATAGTAGATATTAAAATAAAAGAGTATTGAGGGCCAGCCCCATGGCTTAGCAGTTAAGTGCCCGCACACCACTGCTGGCGGCCCAGGTTTGGATCCCGGGCACGTAACAACTCACTGCTTCTCCGGCCATGCTGAGGCCGCGTCCCACATACAGCAACTAGAAGGACGTGCA